>NW_005370105.1:2412473-2457154 GCF_000412655.1 Myotis brandtii | reverse complement strand
GGGCGGGGGGAGGGGGAAGCAAGAACTCACATTTGCATGTCTAGTGAGTTCCCTTCACACACACCGCAGTTTGAGACCTATTGGCCGCTGTCATTCAGTGTGTATTCAGTTTTCTTCTCGTTGCCTCACAAAGGGGTATAGAGTCTTTCCAAGGAGAAACTATCCCACGCAGCCCACATGCCAAAAACTCACCTTGCTTTCTCCCCATTAGATTACCTAAGGCACTGTGTTGGTAGGTAAGCATTTCGTGGGACTAAGGTGACACATGCCTAGGGCAATCCCAGTTATTGGGGCACTGTTTGCTCGGTAGAAGGAGGCATTAGGAAGGTCATTTTCAAAATCCCTGCTTAGCCTACCTGAAGTTGCATATTTTATCGAGGGAAACGAAATCAGTTACTGTAGTGCCTCGCCTCTGGCCAGTTCAGAAGATCGGGGCAAAGTTTTATCCAAGTTCCCTAGAGTTCCTGACCCAAGATCCAATGTTCTACCCGCTGAGTCATTTTAGGGGCAAGGCAGATCGCATACAAGGACCGTGTTGGTTGGGATGAGAGCAGCCTGCTGCACGAGAGACATCCAATGACCATTCAGTGGCTTAAGGAAGATCCGAGCTTGGGTCTCTCTCTGGGTAAAAGTCTAAGATGAATGGCCCACAGTGAGGGTGGGCTCGGCTCCACGTGGTTTGTAGGCGACGAAGGTTCCTTTCGCTGTGTGCTCTTCCATTCTCTAGGCCGTTCTACCTGTCTGCATGCGAACTCAGGCTGCTGTAGGTGTCAGGTAGTGCGAAGGGGAATGAGAGCGTGGAGACAGCCCAAGAAATGCAGACACCACCCCCTTCAGAGCCCAGCAGTGAAAACCTCGCCCTGTGGTCTCCCAGAACTGAGAATGGGGCGCCTGGGTGTAACCTGACTGGGTGGCTGCATGCCCAGCTCCAATTGCATTCTTGGGGAAAAAGGAAGAACAGATACTGGCGTACAACTAGCGGCCTTCATAACTCTCCTTGAGAAACACAAAATGGCGTTGCTTTCGCCATAAAAGAGATTATTGACCCTGAAAGGAAACGTGTGTGTGTTTTTTTCATGAGCACAGGGCTTTATGCATTTAATAAGAAATGAGGCATATTTCTTTGTTGGAAATGAGTCTGTACCATTGTTCTATTGCTACTGAATCAACCACCCCCAAACCTAGTGCCATAACACAAGGATCAGCAGACTTTTCTGTAAAGGGGAAGTAGGAAATAGTTTAGGTTTTTACAGGCCATGGGATCTCTGTTGCACCTCCTCAGCTCTGCCCTTGTAGCTCTAGACAATAAGTAAGCACGTGAGCATGGTGCATTCGAATAAAACTTTATTTTCAAAAGCGTGTGGTGCTCCGGCTTTGGCCCATGGGCTGCAGATCAACTGACCGTTGGCTAAAACAACTCTTCTATTTGTGCTTATGATTTTGTGGGAGGTTAAGTTGGTTATCCAGTTAGCAAACAGTTCAGCAGAGGCTGAATCATCTGGAATGGCCTCTCTCGAGTGCCTGATGTTTGGAAGACTGGTTGGTCCAGGGGGACTGGCTGGTATGGCTCATCTCCACCCCACGTGGTCTCCAGGGGACCAGCTCAAGCTTCCTCCCGTGCTGGTCTCAGGGCAGCAAAGGCAGCCAGCCCTCGTGTGCAAGTGCTTGTGTCATGTTGGCTGGTGTCCTGTTGGCCAAAGCAAGCCTCCTGGCCAAGCCTGAGTGAAGGGGGAGAGGACAGCAAGGCCCCGTTGCAGAGGTGTGTGCGTGGGGGACAGGAGGAATGATTCTAGTCATCGTCGTAAACTAGCCACCACCACATCTTTGAAGTAATAAAGGACATTACAATTCAAATTCAACAGTTTCTTTTCTTCCTGCAAAGTCACATACAAGCTGTCTAACAGTGAAATGGCCCTTTACTGTGGCAGCAGTAGCGGCACGTGTGTAGACCTCACTCTACCAGTAAAATAGCATAAAGAATTCTATTCCAAGGGCAGAGATATGAAACCAGGATCTTAAGAATAAACAACCCGAGTTAAAGACGACTGAGCAGAGAGAGTTGTTCACCAGGCAACTAAGCCGAGGTATCTCTAGACTGTGCAGTCTTTCCCTAAATTCCCATTTCCTGCAGTGCCTACCCTTGAAGTTTCAGGGAATATAGACTCCTGCCATCTTGATAGACAGAGTGGCCTCTGGCAGCCAGTTTTCTGTCCAAGCTTTCCAAACGGTGGGATGTGTCACTAGTGTCTGTCCTTGCGTTAACTTATCGAGAAGTGTTGACGATCTGAAGCCCTGGATTTAACCTAATTGAAGGGGTGGTGGGTTAAAACCCCTTGAGCTTCTATATATGAGTCACTGGAGGAAATGGGTTTTGTAAGCTAATCATGTAAAAGAAATTTACCAGATAAGTATTAATAATCATTTATCTTCTTTACAAAAAAAAAATGATAACATGCAGGAGACACCATTTCATCTGTAATGCCAGTCACATTGTTTTTGCAAACCCTCCTCTGCTGGGAATGTTGATGGACTAGTTGAGATGCTCCTAGCACGTTAGGAAAGCAAACTGGTTCCATGTTCTGTGGAATAAACTGTATTAAACTCCTAGAGTGCAGCCATCATTGAGGATTACTAGGTGCTGGCTACAGGTGAAATCCATCATCCATTGAAAAGGTCTTCAGAATCCTTTGAGGACCTGTCGTCTCTCTCTCTCTCTCTTTTTTTTTTTTTCAGATGAAAAAGACAACAACTAAAGCTCAGAAAGGTTAGGGAACTTGCCCAAGGTCTAGTGGTGGGCTGGTAAGCTGACTGACAAAGGGGAAATTAAACCCGAAGTTAGAGTGTTTACCAATGTGTGTGTGTGTGTGTGTGTGTGTGTGTGTGTAAATAATCACAACTTGGCTGATGTCAAACACCCAGTGTGATGTCAGGGAAGGGGGTGTTGGGAAGAGATGCGCTTTATCAGCTACCGTGAGCCAGTGGGTGGTGTCTGAGGCTCGCCACTGCCAAGATCACACGCATAACAGGAAGTCAGAGAGTCAGGAGTTGAGCTTCTGGCTGTCTACACAGTCCATCTGTTAAGTTAATAATGCCTTCTGCCATCATAAACTAGTCACCTGACAGATCACCATAATCACCATCAGTGATATCTTTAATCCCAGAAACCATAGATGCTTCTTTTTTAAAAATATATTTTTATTTCAAAGAGGAAGGAAGAGGGAGGTAGAGATAGAAACATCAATGATGAGAGAGAATCATTGATGGGACGCCCCCACTGGGAATCGAGCCCGCAACCCAGGCATATGGAACCCGGGACCCTTAGGTCCACAGGCTGATGCTCTGTCCACTGAGCAAAACTGGTTAGGGCCATAGATGCTTCTTTATTTTGCTTTGGAAACTAATACAGAAGGTACTCTCTTGGAATTCTGCAACCACCTCATGTTAGAGGCCAAGAACACCTTTATTCTTCCCATTACTAGAGTCTTCTCTCTCCGTGTTTACCTGGATCTTCTGCAATTTTTTGCTCATGCTGCTTCCTATCCATATTCCATTGCCGCCTGTCACCTTAAATCTGTATAGTGGCCCCCAACACATTTATTGCTGTTGCCTATTGTTTGCTGCTTTTTTCCCCCTTTTCATCCAGTTTTTTTTTCCTTACCTTATAGCATCCCTTTTCACACTTCTGCTCTTTAGTTCTTCCACACGCTGGCATTCCTTGGCATTCCTTGTTTGAACAAGTAGATAGATGGGTAGAAGTCTAATTACTAAAACAAGGTGGGTTCACATTTTAAGAATTATATAACTACTCCACACCAGAGGATTCTCATCTGCAAACGGGGATAATGATAGTACTTACCTCGTATTGTATGCGTGGCTGATCAATTACACAAGACAAAGAGGAATTATGGGAGAAATAAATACCGAGGGTCTGAGATGGGAGTAAGGGTGATGCCTGGAGAACACGTGAAATCCAACATTATTTTATGCTGATGAGACCATCACTTGATGTCTGATTGGGAAAATAGAACTTTTGTAAGTGACAGCATTTTCCACAACATGAGAGAAAATTGTACTTGGGTACTTTCTGCACCTAACAGATTTCATACTGAGTATTTTCACCCTTTGCTAAAATAAATAAGACGCTTAAAATACCGTTACCATAGGTGGAAAGAATGACAAATGAGAAAAATCTGTTTTCCTAAAGAATCTTATGTCCTGAGCTTAAAAAAAATAAAGCCATTTTGCACATTGGTATGAATTTATTTCTGATTAGTAAGAGGGAAATTTTGGAAGCGTACCTGTGAGGAGGACCCTGTGCATGTTAGTACAAGCCAGAGCAAAGGAGAGTTTTCAAACTCATTAGAATTTCCATAATTTTATTGAACAGCTGAATTGAAGGGAGTGGATGCCCAGCAACATTTTTCACGTATATGTACTTCTGTAGAAAAGTAACAAAGCGAAACAAAAACACTCTAAGTTAATTCTTCTCTTTTACAAAATGAGCCCCATTGTATATTTTCTTTCTGTAGAAAGATAGACTGTAAACTGCAAAGGAGTTAACTTAAAATGACAGTTCTCACCATTGATAAGTAAAACAAAAATCTTACCTCCTGTTTGATGGGTTATTCCTGTGGCTCCATGGCAACACTCGGCGCCGTCTTGATTTTCTGTTGAAATTATTATTTTTATTATGCAGCACATCCTAGAGTTTTGAAGAGTTGCACAGAATGGTGAATAAGGGAACTTGAGGGGGGGCGTGCTAATGCATTTTCAAGTGTAACAAAGCAAATGAAAATAAATAGATAGTAAACACAGCTGCTCTAGCCTGTTTGGCTCAGTGGATAGGGCATCAGCCTGTGGACCCAAGGGTCCCGGGTTTGATTCTGGTCAAGGGCACATACCTCGGTTGCAGGCTCCTCCCTGGCCTGCGCCCTGGTTGGGGCACGTGCAGGAGGCAACCAATCGACGTGTTTCTCTCACGAAACACATCGATGTTTCTCTCTCTCTTTACGCTGTCTGAAAATCAATGGAAAAATATCCTCGGGTGAGGATTAACAAAAAAAGAAAAAGAAAACAGAGCTAATTGAGAAGACTGAGGTTCCAATGGAATACAGCCGCCAGTGAGAACAGCAACGAACTCTGAGTCAGGAATAGAGCCACGAGTGAATGCGATTTTACATGGTTAATTATAAGTAACCGCAAACATAATTTGTAAATCGAGTACCAGACAGGAAGATGGAACGCTGCTGTCACACTATAGAAAGCCACATTTCCAATGACCAAGAGGAGACGCTCTGGGGCTGTAATAATGTCAGCAACTAGAAGGAAATTCTGGGGAGAAAAATCATTGATTTTCACCCATAGTCTCCTAACAACTGGGACGTACTGACAATGGCATGAATACAGCTTCTGTGTAAAGAAAATAAATCTATGCAATATAATACCTTGCTCTTTCCGAGGTCAAAGGGTTCCCTTCACTCTTCCAATGGCGGTCCTTGTGCAGTTTCACCCGGAGCCGACAGAGGGAGCAGCCGGGCCATGACACTCAGACCGGCGTTCCCGGGCAGGGAAAGAACTCGCCTTCTTCCTCTCCAGGGACTTGCATGTCGTTTCTCTTCAGATACTGGTGCTGCCATAAGGTGTGAGCTTCACGTATGCAACATGGTCACTGAGAGCATTCACTTTATTGAGAGCAAATATGGGCGAGGGGGTTCGTTCTTTCGCGTAAAACTTCAGACGGTCCTAAATCTCATACCATTCATCATTCTGGGCTAGATTATTGTCAACCAGTAAAACGACTTTTAAACGTTTACGATCATTTACTTGCTCTGTGAAAACAAGGATCACGGATGAAGCGTAAACCCAAACATACCCTGGTTTCAACAGATTGTAGAGCAGAAGTGGTGAGAAGGCGAAGTACGTACGTAATAAAGAAATGTACAGAGGAGTGGGGATTCGTCACCAAGTGCGAACGAAAGCTCTAATAACGACGGGGCTGCGAACACAACATCCAGGGAAAAGGCAAGGCACGCGCTCTGGCATTTCTTCCTCTCCACGTTCTCATCATCTTTCTGGGCCTCATTTTATGTTTAGGTTATGAAATTCATCCTAATGAATAAACACATGGAGTGCTCCCCACGTGAACTAGCAACGTAAACGTCGATTTTACAGGCCCTTCCTATCATCACTCTTTTGTCAAGATGTTGTATTTAATAGTTTTGGTTTTTTCAAAAATAGTAGACTACTATCACTCCTCAAAGCCTTATGTATGTAAGCAGCCGTTTCATTATTGAACCTTGCTTTATATTTTTATAGGAACTCTCATTTCTAGAGAACCATGGAGAAGGTTTACATTGACCGTTTTGGGGGAATATGTGGTTTGTCACGAGCAATATAAATAAGTACATTAATTGCCTTATTATACTTGTATCAGACAGATGGGTCCCCAGGCACAGAGCCTAACCCCCACATTTTGCCAGGCCTGACCTGTCGTCTCTGCCGGAGCATTGCTGTGCTGGTCACCGTGGTTGCCCTAATCTCCAGCTTTAGAAAGCAGGCTATTGGGACCCTCCTGAGAACTGGGGCTACCCGTCACCCGATACAACAACATAAACCCCTGCACAGATCCATCCAACAGCCCTTCCCTCCTGTGACTCAGAGGCACATCTCTTAGTTCTGTGTCCTCCGGGCTCAGTAAGAGTCCCTGGGGCTCACTGTAATCTAAGCCCCCGTGTCGTCAGCCTCTGACATGGCCACTGAATGCAGCTCCCAATGTAAGCATGCACAGAACCTTGGGAGATGGTAGAAAATCCTTTCTTCACTGAGTAGACCTAATTCCAGAGTCTGTCATCTTAACATTTAGAATGTACTGGGGAATCATCAAGGAAATGTTTACACTAAAAGATACATCTTTACTACAAAGCAAGGATGCTATTTTAGTATAGCTGAGGGGTTAAACATAATCTTGAACACTTGATTTATAAAACAACCCACAAGTGTCAGGGCAATAAAACGTGTTTTGAGGATCACTGTGCCCTTCATCTCACACCCCCACCTTGGATTTCTGGGGTGGTTCCGGAAGCCACTAGCACATGCTACGGGTCTGGTTTAGTACAAACTGCAAGCACAGGTGTGGTCCGTCAGACCATGGAGCTCTGCCAACGGGTAGGCAGACCGAGGGCAGGTGAGGTATGCAGGCTTTGCTAGGTGAGGCAATTTGGTATCACTTCAAGGGATTCCCTCCTTAAGCAGAATCAGACTAGACTTAACTGGAAAATGTAATCAACCATTTTCAAAGAAGTAGAAGAGTAGATAGTAGGTCATAGGAGAGAGGTGTTTGGTAGCAAGCAGTCCCACCAGACACACCTAATTCGACTTCCCTTCTCATCACAGACCGAGAGCCCAACTGGCGTTGAGGGTGCTAACGTCTTTCAACTATGGCATCAATTGTTTCTGACACAAGCTTATTTGGTATAATGGGGAAAGCCTTCAGCTCTATCTCAGATAAGCTAAGTTTCTTGAATAATTCAGAGACCCATTTATGCCAGCTAGAGTATATTTACACACTGCAAGAAATAATGGGATCTATATCTTAGGACATTCAAAGAGAAGGCAGTTTCAAGCCTGGGGCTAAGGGATATGGGACTCGGAAGGTAATTCTAGAGTTATGCAGTTTTTTATGCCGCAGCCCAAGCAGCGGTTGGACCTTTAATGATCCATCTTCCACTTTTGTCCCTGCCCAGCCCAGCGTTTACAGCTCACCCAGAGTTGCAGCTCGCTCAGAATGGAAGCATGAACAGAACCTCGGGAGGTCTTAGAAAACCCTTTCTTCACTTTGTAGATCTAATTCCAGGCACCAAAAACAAACACACACACACAAAGACCCTGATGGGCCCAGCTCATCATTTCAAGTCTGGCCATAGATGGCGGGCCAGCCTACCCTTAGGTTCCAGCGCCATCAGGTGTAAATGGTGGCAGGAGATCACCTGAGGGTAGACATGGCCACTTAGGCGGCAGATGTCTGCATGAGCAGGAGGATCTCAGAAGGGATACGTCATGCTTGACGCAGCCCATCCTCAACGTGGGGTCCAGGCACTGGAGCTGGTCCTTTTGATGCTTGTTACCCTTCAAACCGGCAAGCCCATGGAGGAGAACCATTTCAGAAACTCTTGAGCCATTTGTGCAAGTCCTTCCATGGCGGCCCCATCTAATAATTAACATTTGGATTTGTTTCTTGCATATATTTTTGTTCATTTTTCTGGCAGTTCATTTATCTTATATTATTTAAAGATAATGGCTGGTGACAGATGGGGAGTGGGCGGGAAACTGGTCTTTCGCTACAGATATTTTGAGAGGTCCTGGTTTGGAAGACTCCAAGATTCTAATTGTGGGATCCCTCCCCCACCCTCCCCCCACCTCAGCTAATGAAGGAATAATGACTAAGTCTTTAAGTCAAATTATAATCCTCTGAATACCAGTTTCCTCCTAAACAAACAGGGACTATAATGCTGTCACTCACCTTCCCAAGCTATAGTCAGGCAGGAGATAATATGGGAGAATGAAGTTTAAAAAGATGTAACAAGCTCATCAGAATTGTTACTATATTTTACTGTTAAAGTATATACAGATATATAGATAGATAGATAGATAGATAGATAGATATAGATACACATAATAACACATACATGTCATATGGGAGAATAAGGAGTTTACACTCAACATTTCCCTCATAAGCATGTCATGGCTCTCCTGTGTAGAATGTATGGTATGGCAGTGGAGATTTGTGGAGTTTTTTTGCTCGATTATGTTTTATTTGCTAGCTTTTGCAAAAGACAAGTAGATGGCGACTGACAAAGATTTACTCAGGATGCACTCTGTTCTCAATAATTCATGGGCAGTAACCACGAGTTAAATCAGAAGTATTTATGCAGCGTGACGTTCTGAGAATGGCGAGGAAGACGTACATACATGGGAAGTTGATGACAGCAATATGAAAGACTGCAGGTGTTGGAGGGAAGGAGAGGATTTCATGCTGGTGAGCGGGGAGATGTAGAGAACGGGTTGGATTATACAACATCTTGAACAGATGAGAGATGGAAAGGTGGGAAGGGAAAACTAGGTTACCCAGGTAGGACAAACTCAGGCAGCCGTGTCGAGCCAGATGTATATATAGTAGATGAGTGTGTGGGTGTTCCAGTAGATAGACAAATAGATAAATGTCAGAAAATCAATGAAATTAGGAAATAATAAACTAAATTTAAAACGCTGAACATGAAGTTACAGTAGGCAATCTTAACTTTTTGGTTGTTTTCCCCACCTAAAGCATGATATGTAATTATTAAAACTGGGACTCCTGAGATAGAATTGCTTCTACATATACATCGTTTACTGTCACATATCTTAAAATGCAAATGTTAACAAATGCAAAATGATTTAACAAACAATTCTGTCCAAGTAAAATGCCCTATTTTATATTAAGTGATAATTTTTTAAAAGTCTCCTAAACAATTCAAAGGATAAACACGCAATTATGAAAATATTGGCATGCTTTCCTGCGGCCATCTGGCACCTCAGTCTAATGTAAAGAATAAGAAACTCAGGCAAGAGAATTGCTCCCTCTAAGAGGCCCTTGAGCACCTAAGCAACTTTATTTCTGTACAATAAGGTCATCATAATCGAATCACCAACCACTACAGCCTTCTGTAAACATGCACTTCTGTACGTGCCTCACTTAGACAAGCCCACCTGATGGGAATGCCGTTATTTTAAGACATAAGCACAGCGATATTCTTAGTCGTGCAATTTAGTCATTTCCTTGCAGGTTTTTGGTATTTCAGCATTCAACTATGACAGCAATTTGAAGTCTCAAGGTACTAGTATGTATAGTATTGTCTTATTTTTTTATTCTGACATTCTTTACATCATACGATTTAAATTAATGATTTAATTGTTCACTTTACACCAAAAAAAGAGAGAGACAGAGAGAGAGAGAGAGAGAGAAAGGCAAATCGAAAAATGGTCTACAGCTCTAAAGAGGTCCCTGCCTTGCCCAGGTGAGCAGTGCTGTGAGCGTGGATTGCCGGAACCCCCCGGCGCGGGCGGCGTGTACACAGACCACGTGGGAAGCGAGGGCAGCCATCCGGGAGGCATCTCCAAGCGCACAGCCCAGACTTAAAGGCGGCAGAGACACACTGGGAATGTTTAAACCAAGGAGAGAGAGAAACGACAGCTCTCATCCAATTTTAAAACTGCAGTCCTTGAAAAAAAGTAATTAAAAAGATCTTAAAATTATCAAACAAGAAGTAAAATTATTTAAAAATGAAGAAACTGGAGGAAAATGTGTAGAATTAGTTTTCATCTCCTCGGCAGTGTTTCCCCACCGTGTAGACGTGGAAAAAGCTTATTGAGCAGTTAGAAAAATCCCTATTGGGTCAAATATATTTGTCTAGCCTTTTTAAAATTTTATTTTATTGATTGGAGTAACATTGGTTAATAACATTATGTAAGTTATGAGTATCCAATTATATTTTTTTATTCTGTATCTTTTAAGATACATTCCCTGTCTTTTCTTCCCTCTTGTCTCTAAGTTCCTTGAGAAATAGGGCTTTGTGTTATTTATCTTTGTGTCCCCCTAGACTAAGGGTGAGGGATGTCCGGCCTGCGGGCCCTGTGAGGCCTGGGAAATCATTTGGTCTGGCCCTGCCAAGGTGTTACGGGTGAGGTAATGAAATATTTGGCCAAATAGAGCAGGCTAATTTTTAAGCTGATCATTTTGTATGGCCCCGCAAATGATGTTATAAATATCCAAATGGCCCTTGGCAGGAAAAAAAAGGTTCCCCACCCCTGCCCACCAGCGGTCGTCGGCAAACTTCGGCCCCTTGAGTGTGGCTCTTCCACAAAATACCACGTGCGGGCGTGCACCTACAGTGCGATTGAAACTTCGTGGCCGCACTCAAGGGGCCAAAGAGCCGCATGTGGCTCGTGAGCCGCAGTTTGCCGACCACTGCCCTATCAGCACTGGTTTCTGGGATCTCAATGTACATGCTCTCATTGTGAATCACAAATGAACGACATAGCTTCCTCCCTCCCCCTGCCCCATCTCTCTGACACCCCAGTTTCACGATGGGATCCTCTTCAGATCCAAGCTAATAAGCAGGCCAGAGTGTCCTTCCGCCCGGATGCACACTGGAATCTCCGAGAAGATTGTGAGGAACACGAATGTTCCAGCTCCGGGGATTCTGAGTTAATTGTCCTGGGTGGGATTCAGTACATGGTATTTTTAAACGTTTCCCAGGCAATTTGAAGTATGACCAATGTTAAAAAAAACTTTTGAGCGACAGAGTGTGGGCTGGGGAAATCTGAATTTTGAATTTAGTTTAAGATTCATTTTCATGTAGTATATTTACCCCAACAATCAAATTTACCCAAAATGCATCCTCTCACTGCCTCTAGCATCAGACGTCGATCGTTCATAGACCTCCAGCTAATAGAAAATATACATAGAGAAAAGAACTCTTTGTAACAGAAAATTAGACTTTTAACATCTACATGACATTATCTGAGATTAGCCTCCTCAAAAAGAATATGTTGCAAGACCGGAAAGAAAGCATCATAATTTATGCCCCAGCCTTTTATTCTCTTCACACAGTTGTCTGTTCATTTGACAAGCATTCATATTCGATTATGTGTTGGTAGTTTATAATAGCAATTTTAATTCACACAGAAGGGATTCCATATCAGGCTAAGTAAAATTCGAAAGTTTATAGACCTTATGTGATCACTAACAGTATTGATTATCCTTGGAGTTGCTGGGACCTGGGGAAGACCTTCAAGCTCATTACAGGTTTGATATATATATTTAATATATATATTTTTGTTGATGTTTCCCATTTCCCGCCCTGTACTCTCTCCCTCCCATCCCCTACCTGCCCCTCCCCCCAGGTCTTCAACACCCTATTGCCCGTGCCCATGGGCTCTGCTTATAGGTATATAAGTTCTTTGGCTTATCTTTTCTCATCCCCCCAACCCCACATCGACGTATGTCAATCTCCCAACCTCCCTGCTTCGGGTCTTACTTTGTTGGTCAATTCATTTTGTTCATTAGATCCCACAGATAAGGGAAATCATGTTTTGAATCCTTTACTGAGCTTTAAAGAGAAAAGGGGGATAAATGACATAATCACTTCTGAGTCTTTAATAGTCCCATTATTACTTCTTGTTCTCTTTTTAAATGCAGATCTGACATGTATTTGGGAATACTTCTTAGCAGGGACTCTAGTCACGAACTCATGGCGTCGCCGTGTGATTTGGGAAAGGCGCCATTTCTCAAGACACTTTGTGTCCATCTGTAGGCAATTTGTCACAATAAACTAATTTTATTGGAATGGGGCCCTATACTGCCATCTGCCAAAAAATATAACAAACACTAAGTCTGTAGAGTCTGCAACTCGAATGGCTCCCTAGGTTCTGCAGGGAGCAACCTGTGGGACCGGGTACAGCTCAGTTCTTCCTTGTTGCCCTTGACAGAGGATGTTTCATGTGACAAGAAAAACACGTGCTTCGGAAGCACCAAATCAGAAGCAGAAAGCTATAGAGGTGAGCAGTATACCACACAGTTAGTACAATGCGCCCCCCTTAAGAAGTCACGACTATTGCACACGGTTTCAGGTGGACAAAAGGCTCCGAGATTAAAACATTGGGCTGTAAACGTGACCTTCTGGTCTGGATTCCCCAAATTCTTTAACAGTTTAAACAAAATTTATTGTTTGCTTAATCCAAAATCTCAATTCGTTCTCTCAATATGATTACAAACCACCAATAAATGGTCAGTGTCCATGGGACAAAGTAGCTATAGAAGAACGTGTCTGACGAAATTTCTCCCATCTCAGTTTATAATCTCAGATACAGTCCCAGATAAAATCTAACCTGTTATTTAACAAAACCAGCTGCGAGCCTGTCAGATATAGAATTAATGGGTTGACATTGACCTAAATAAGTCCCACATTTTCAAATCGCTCTTTCCAGAAGGGACCACATCCTTAAGTCACCTACAATACACAGATATCTGTCTTTTTAATAAAGATTAAGGGTGCACGTTATAATAAAAGCTGCCTCATTTAAATCCCTGGTGTTTATAACTTAGCCTCTTGTCTCTTGTCCTCCCGATGTGAGAATGAATAGAACAAATATCAAGGACGTAGAATGTGGCAAGCACTATGTAGGAGGTACAATTTTTAAATACATGCAGAGTCCTTTTTTATTTTTTAATATATTTTTATTGATTTCAGAGAGGAAGGGAGAGGGAGAGAGAGATAGAAACATCAGTGATGAGAGAGAAGCATTGATCGGCTGCCTCCTGCAACCCCCACTGGGGATTGAGCCTGCAACCCCGCATGTGCCCTTGACTGGAATCGAACCTGGGACCCTTCAGTCCGCAGGCCGACGCTCTATCCACTGAGCCAAACCAGCCAGGGCAGAGTCCTTTTTATTAATGCATTTAAACTATTTTCAGGCAAGTTACACTGTTAACTTCCTGTTGAACAGGTGGATGAAGCATCAAGCAGTTAATGACAGTATCTTTCACAATGTGGATACGGCGGAGGATAATCTCAGGTTCCCATTAGAAGGTAGGCTGCCCAAGCACAAGATTTGACAAGTTGTTAGTAACATGTAACCAACACTATTTCAAATATGAAGACAAGGGCTTTTAAAGATCTGGACCAATCATTAGTTGTTAAATACCTGGAATGCCCAGGTTTCATGAATTGAGACAACCAATCAATCAGTAAAACTGAGCCATGCCTTTTCATCACCACGGGGTTTACCTGTTTCGTTTTCTTAACTATTTCTTCATGTTCTCTTCCTTCTAACATCTCTCAATAATTCTTTTTCCATTCAGCTTCTTACTTTCACCCCAAACTATATTAACACATTAAAATTTCCCACAATTCTTTTTCTTTCTGTCCTTATATTCGTTCCTTCTTTATATTCTTTCCTTTATCATGGATTACCTTAGATCTATTAGAACATTTAATGTGTTCAGTTTACTAAGAAGGATTCCATGTGGTGCCAATATCTATATTGTCCTGTTTTCTCCTGTTTTAAGTGGCCCTATTAAGAGGAGATATATTTTTGTTTGTTTGTTTCTGTTTTTGAACATTTTAGGTGTCGAATGTTTGTACTTGTTCATAGTAGTTTCTCTTTTAGTGTATTTCTAACCTTGTAATTTGTACAGTAAAAAATAACCCTCGAATGCTGAGACGTGAGAGGTAAAAGAGACACCTCTGTCTTCGTGTTTCCAAAGGAAGTCACGGGGCACAACTGGCGTTGCTTATTGGGCACAAAAGTTTGGGGAGTCTGAGAGAAGAATGCACCCATTAACTGTGGAGTAAGGGCATTATTTCCCTAATTGCATAGAAAAGTAGTGAGGGAAAAATGTAGAAAATAAGACTGAAAGTTGTGTTTCTGTAACAATTAGCAGAAAAGAAAAAACTTCCATTAGCCAGCAATTTATTTTCACACAAAATGATGCAAAGAGCATTATTCACACCAAAATGACTCAATTGTTTTTTCAGTAAATTGAGTAACTATTTTTTTCCCAGTTGAGTGAACAGACCAAATGTTTGATAACTTCAAGGGGACATTGACAATATATTGATGTCAGTAAAGCCAAGAATTTTTTTATTAAATACTAAACTGGAATCATACTTTGAATTTCTCATTAAGTGTGACAGTTCATATTTATTTCCTTTGAAATCCTCTTACAAACAGGGCCAAATATCTCTTAGAAAAAATAATTATCTCTTTGACTTCAACAAGAACTTTTACTCAAAATTTGTTGTTGTTTTAACTCGGGGGAAATTCTGCACTACCAAGCACTGAAAACATTGAAATAATGTATGATTTTTTTAAAAGTATAGCTGCAATATAAACGAGAGTTGTTGATCTACAGCATACCAATCCAACTCCATAAGAAATCTCCTAAATTATGTAATACACAAGGCACTCTTTTTCTGTCACAGATGGCCACACTTCTCTCGGGCAGTACTTCCATAATAGGAGCTAATGTCTATTACTTGAAAATCCAGATGCCCTCTGATGAGTGAACTCATTTTTAAGACAAGGGCCTTCATTCTTTGTGAGGAGCTAATCACTCAACAATTACATGTTTGACATATTTTACATGTTCAAACTGTCTAACAAAATTGTTGCATAAAACAAAACAATCATTTGGGGAAACTAGTAAAAATAAAATCTGTTTTCAGATCAATAGAGTTTAAAGTGCTATCAGCTTGATGCCATGAAGGTAAACACACGCATTTCAAGGACACGTTTAATGTTCATTCAAGTGCCTCTTGCTACCTCCTCAATGTAATTTAAGCTATAAAATTGCCTGTTGACAATCTGCTTTTATAAACCTCTTGTCAAGAAAGATGTGCGTTACTCATAACTTGGTTCTAGTTTTTATTTAAACGGTAAAAAAAAATAGCGTTTGGAATACTATTACCATTTCTACCCAAAACTGAGTTTGATTTAACAACACACTTTACTGACTTGGTAACACACTGTTTCTTCCTGAAGAAAATAAAAAGCTTATGACTAAGGTATGTCCTTTAGTGTTTCTATCAGGTGAAAGTAGGAAATGCTGGGTCCCTGTATGTCTTTGAGCTTTTTCATGACACCCTGTCTCTTAAATGTTGCTTCCTTAGCGGTGTGAAGTGATTGCTCCTCTCGCCTGTGCCTCTTCCAAGGCTGAAGGGTCGGCGCGGTCTCACCGTCCCTTTGTAAATAAGCCACTCGTTTCTCCTTCATCGGGACTTGACTCACAGATTTTCTCTTCGCCCCTGATGCTCTGCAATGCAGTCCCACTGCAAACTCCACAGGTCAAGACATATTTACAGCTATCGTTCCAGATCTTTTGTCTTCCCGTCGAACACTAGGATTTCTCACTGGGATTCTTATTAGACATTAGAACAGTTTGGTTTTCTCTCCTCCCTGCCTCTTAAATGCTCTTAACTGTTTTCCTCTCTCTCTCCTTCTGTGCTGCATTTTGCATGCTTCCGTCTTCCTACTCACCTATTTTCTCTTCACCGATGTCTAGTCTCTTTATAGACTTTCTAGCATTGTTTTATTTCAATGACCACGTTATTTTATTTTATTGAAACCCCTTTCGGTTTGTACTCGTGGGAGCAGGGAACTCAGGATTCTATGTGAAATCTTGACAAAATAATGCCATCATATCAAAATAGTAATTCCAGAGAGGAGAATCCTAGGGTTAGTCTATGAGACGCAAGAGAGGGGAAGCCTCATTATCTTGGTAAGCCTACTACCTAGTAAACAGCCTGGCCAATCGTATATTCTCAATACAGTTTTCAATAATAAGTTAACTAGAAATCAACTCAGTGTTAAAGGCAGCCATAGTAGACCTGGGCATTAGCAGGCTGTCTTTACCGATTGTCAGTAGTTCAAGCCAGAGGTGTTCGGGAACCTCTGCAAAACACGAACATGCAGAACCACCGGACTTATCACGGAGCTGATGGCTCGGTAGGTCTGGGAGGGGATCTGGGGATCTGCATGTTCACAGCATGTGTGAAACACTCCCTGAGTGCAGTCCGGTTTAGAAATGGAGCCACAGGTAGGTAAACCAGATTCGGCTCCGTGAGTTAGTCGGCAAAGGGGGCCGTGGAGATGGTGGGAAAGACAAGTTTGGGCAGGAATGAGCAAAAGCTGAATAACAGGAGAAACGTTCCAGAAAATCTGATTCTGGCCTCATGAAGTATCATATCAAAGCTAGATCATTAAAAAAACATGTAGACAATACATGTTGGTCACTGGCTCTAGTGAAAAGCAGCGTTTACAGGACACCATTTTTTTTTCTTCCCACAGGTTTATTATTTGAAATGGGTAGAAAAGGTTAATATTGGGCCTGTTTTCTTGTGGGTTTATTTTAAAAAACACACACACACACACACAAAAACCCTTTGCATTGAATTTTATAGCATGATTGAATGATAATGTAATATAATTTACTTAATATCTATTTCGTGTTAGATGACAGTTTTATTAAGCAGAACCAATAATCATCGTTACTTAGAGTCATAACGACCCATTATAAATGGTCTCATTTCCCCTAATTTTAATTTTACCTCTTAGAGTGTGCCTGCCTAGAATTGCTGAAGTGGTTACACTTGGTTTCTTTTATAAATATAATTTTTACAGTCACTCTGGCAACATAAATCATCTGGTGGTTAGTATTGCTATTCTATATATTTGATAGAAAACGATTTCAGTGTCTTGGTTTCCTCTTAATTAAACTTTCAGATTAGCAAATCTCAGGAAATTAAATTGCCATCCTTCATGGGTTGGCGGCTTATGACAGAGATGAATCGCCTCTGCTCTCGGGGTGGCCACCTTGCTGGCCCGTGTGTCTCCGGGTCAGAGTGAGTGGTCAGACGAGACCCAAAGAGGATGTGTCCCCAGCAGCCTCCCGAGTAACTGGATTCCCAACCCCCATTTTAAAAACGCCAGCCAACTAAGGTGGCGGTATGTTTATCAAGCATTTTAGCTTAAAGTCGATAGACTTGGGCAACCGTCCTGTTGTATCTGGGTGGGTCCCAACAGTGGTGACCAGAGGCGGGAGTTCAGATGAGGGAGAGAGGTTCTTTATTTAGGTCACGGGCACTTCCAGGCATGGAGGACGTTAGCAGTCCCCAGTTTTAAGGCTCTTTTTTACTTTTTTGAGGTTATTTATTTACTTATTTATTGTTCACAGGATACATTTTTTTTAAATCTATGAACTAAGTGGACAGTATTTTAATCTACGATATTAAATTTTGAAGTTTCACATTGAGCACAAATTTTTAAAAATTTCTCTTCATTGCTGAAAATATTACAGAGGTCTTCTTTTTATCTCCCATTGACCTCCTCCCCACTCAGATCCCCTCCCCAGGCCTTCACCCCACTATTGTCTGTGTCCGCGAGTTATGCATATAAGTTCTTTGGTTGATCTCTCCCAGCCCCCCCCTCCTTCCCTCCGAGAATCCTCAGTCTGTTGCATGCTTCCATGTCTCTGGATCTGTTTTGTGTGTCAGATTATTTTGTTCATTAGATTCCGTATATAAGTGAGGTCCTGTGATACTTGTCTTTTTCTGACGAGCTTATTCGCTCTGCATGATACTCTCCAGGTCCCTCCATGCTCCTTTAAGTAACATCAATACCTGTTTAGCGATTCCTAGTTTAGAGAGCATTCTCATGAGCGTCCTTTCCTATAGGCCCCAGCATTTCTCTCAGAGCAACATCTGTTTTCCTGAATTTATAGGGAGGGGACTAAGGGTTATAGAAATGAACTCACACCCGCCTCAGACAAGTGGAGGCAAAGCGCACGCTCTTCCCACATCCGTCCTCTCAGTCGGAGCCCATCCCAGAGGCTCTGGGTGCCTGAGAACAGAGGCAAAAGGTCCAGGAAGTTCAAACACCGGAGGGCGAAGGTCATCTCAGATACAAACTCCACCGGCTTTATCGCATTGTCCTGGGACCAGCATGCTACAATCGCTTAGAATTCAAGGACAGGCAACTCCTTTCAGCTTCTGCCCTGGGCTCTGTGGGTGGCTCCTGGCGCTTTGAGTCATCCCAGTTCATCTACACACGATTAAATGTAACTTTCTTCTGTGACATGTGTGCCTGGATGAACTAGAGATGTATTTCCAAGCGTTCAAGGGTACGTGGGAAGAAGTCAGATCCATTCCCGAGTGCAAACATGGATTGTAACCTGTGGTGCCATTATGCACGTTGGCATTTCATTTTCTGTTAATTATTTATCTGTTCAATAAGGAATCGGCAAATGTCAGACGGGGTTAGGCACTGAGGTCGCAAAGGAAAGGATACAGTCTCTGACCTTAGGAAGCTCATGCTCTGGTTGGGAAGAAAAGCCTTGACAATACAACAGGGAAGATAATACAATAGAATTCATAGGAGATCACAGGCATGCAGAGAGAGAGCCTTTCTTGTATATATATTTTTTATTGATTTCAGAGAGGAAGGGAGAGGGTGAGAGAGAAATAGGAACATCAGTGATGAGAGAGAATCATTGATTGGCTGCCTCCTGCATGCCCCCTACTGAGGATTGAGCCTACAACCCGGGCATGTGCCCTTGACCAGAATCAAGCCATGACCTCCTAGTTCATAGGTCGACATTCAACTACTGAGCCATGCTGGCTGAGTGAGAGAGAGCCTTTCAATCAAACGTCTGGTCCTTTTCTGAAATTATTATTTCATTGTGATCCATTTACATACATGCATATCAATGATCACCAGTTTGTTTGTATGTCTATATGTGTGTAGTATGTAGCTTGATTCTGAGTTGCCACCTAATTTGTAAACAGTAATGACCTCAAGTGTGTCCCATAGGAAGCCCTCCTAGAGAATGGTCAGTTAGGACTGCTGCACTGGGCTTGGCGCAAGTAGCTTAGTTCACTGATGTTGGGTTGTCTCTATTTATAGGTTCTTGATAAGCCCTGCTGAGAGTGGCATTTCTTAAAGCCTTGGACAAATTTATGAAAGAAATGCTTTTATTTTTAGCCAAACAGATGTGTCTATAACCATCTCTTAAAACATTGCAGTTACTAGGATGCTGTCACTACCCAGGGATTCTGCTAGTCTAGCAAAGTCTTTAAGATAAGGCTGAAATGACTGAAAAAAATAGGGTATAAAACTCTTGGTCACAAATTATATTCATCTGAAAAATCATGTTGTTCCACTTGAGATTTTAGGCCAAGTTGTTCCATCCATTTGGATAGTATATAAATAATACAAATTATAGGAATTCTATCAAGTTCTTGGGTAATATTTATATCATCTTTATTTTAAACTAGTGGCCAAGTGCATGGATTCGTGCACATTGAAAGGAAATTAATTAGAAGGTGGCCGGCGGGGCGGGACTGGGTAAGATGGGCCAGACACACCCTGGAGCCAACCTCCCGCAGTCCCTCCCCGGCTGGCCGCAACTGGGGTGGCGCTGAAGCTCAAAGGGTGTCTGCAGTCACCACAGCTTGGCAGTAAACCAGATTCAGGGAGAAATTGGGCTCCCTCCTCTCTGGTTCCAGGGTGCGTCACCGGAGAACCGCCGCTGCCAAGTCACTGCAGCTCAGCAGCTCCTGCATTGAGCGTCTGACCCTGGTGGTCAGTGCACGTCATACCTACCAGCCGGTCAGATGGTCGCTTAGCCTTTTATATATATAGATAAAATAAAGATCATGGACTTTGGAGTAAGTCCTTGTAGCCAGATTCTGACATTATCACTATCTTTGACCCTGGAGAAGTTTTTTTTTTAACCCAAAGACTCAGTTTCTTATCGAGAAAATGTTGATAATACCTACCACATAGTTCCATTGTTAGGCTTAAGCACTACGTGTTCTGTAAGGACCTGGGCTAGCCCTGGGCAAAGGTGGTTGCTGAGTCCACACCTGTTCCTCTTCACGCGCAGCTGCAAAACCTGCACTGGGTTCGGCTGTGATCACTTTTATCACGGCATTCTACCAGAGGCACTCAGTCCAAAAGATGCACGGATTCCACCTCCGTTTATATATGTGGGGGAGATCAGTGGCTGGCCCATAGGAACCAACCACTCAAAATATTACCTGGATTGTGTTTTTCTACTACCAAAAGGTTGCAACATACCCAGCATCCCCAACTCTCTTACTGTCTCAGAGTTAGAGTGTTCAGAGGTGCCTGGCGTTCTGTTCCTAATGCACAAGCTGAAGGCTGTACGTGTGGAGGAATTGGGGGTGCTTCCTGAAAGATGTAACAGCACCTCATTCTAAAGCTGGATTAAATGTAGGTCCATGATTTGACACCCTCTGGATAGTTAAGCTTCATTGGTCAGAATTTGGAGGAAATCTGTCAGGTGTCAGTCCTCAATCTCCCCCCTGCACTAACTACAATCTGATTGATTTTTCATTCCCTGGATGTTTGTTTTGTTTTCTTCTTCGCTCACCGACTGCTGCTGTGACTTCCCCGTTGCTCTCAAGAGGACCAGGTGGAGGAGTTTGTGCCACCCCTTTCCTACTCCAAAAACAAAACAGTTTTGTAGATTTGCTACCGATGGGTCATCTTCATATACAGATGACACTGTTTCACGGGGCACTATTCAGTGTAAATAAGAGAGATCATGGGGTCGGGGGAGGCAGGACAAATTACCTGGGGCCATTGTCTTATGTATAGATAAGTACAATTGTGTTTCCCACGGACTTACATGCTGACATCCTAGTTAATTATGTGACTGGTTTCCTTTGTGCTCATTCTCCCCTTAGATCTGCCATGACTACTCTTTCCTTCCTGTTCTTTCCCTTGTTGGACTGTGTATTTTCTTTAAGTGGCAGAATACCTTTTTAAATTATTATTGTGAGAATGCTAAGTATTTACCTAGTTAACCTTTAGAGAACAGTGTAAGACAATGCGGCTGAACAAATGGATGATCCTGGACAGGGGTTACTGAATAAGCATATTATTTATGGACGTCTTAGTGACTGTTTTCTTCTTACCCTCTCAGATTTTTACTCTAGGGTACTTTTTTCCCCCCATGACATTTTTTTCAAGCTTATAGCTGATTAATTTCCTTTCTTCCCATTTGAAAAAATATTCTAGGAGGGTGCCAGTGCTCAGATAAATATCTATTGAAAAACTCATGAATTTAAGGACCTGTGAATATATGTATATATTTATTTTGTTAGAATGAAGAAATATCTAGTACAGTATTTATTTTTATATCATGGCTTTCAGTTCATATATAAGTTTAAAGAATTTCAAGTCAAATCTTATGCTAATTCAAAAACTGAATAACTGTCCGGCCTGCATGGCTCAGTGGTTTAGCATTGACCTATGAACTAGGAGGTCACCATTCGATTCCAGGTCAGGGCACATGTCCGGGTTATGGGCTCAATTCCCAGTAGGGGGTATGCAGGAGGAAGTCGATCGTTGATTCTCTCTCATCATTGTTGTCTCTATCTCTCTCTCCTTCTCCTTCTCTGCAATCAATATAAATATATTTTTTTTAAAAAAACTAAAAACAAACAAAACCTGAATAACTGATGTAAAAAAAAAAGCATAGCCCCAACACAAACAGTAAGACAGAGAAGAATCTCACACATTCTTTCAGGCATCCATCCGTCAGCCATCCCGCAGTTATTGGACTTGGCAATAGGGGTTTCTGTAGATACAAAGGTGAAGAAGACAGTATGTCATCTTCAAAACACACACTCTAGCAATGAAGGAAGATGATGAGGATGTGGAAACCAATGAACACAATCTACTCGGATCCATCGTAGTTATATGCAGAGCTGTTGAGAGACCAGTTAGCCCAAAGGGCAATCCCATCAGGTAGGCCATGTACGCTATTTCCATTTCAATTTGGAATGCATTCTGTTGTTGCCATGCAAATTTATTTTACTAACTTTTGTGTTGGATGGGCTCATCTGTGAATTGGTTTAATTCCTTCTATACAGCTTTTTAAAAATATATTTTTATGGATTTTAGAGAGGAAGGCAGAAGAAGAGAGGGAGAGAGAAACATTAATGATGAGAGAATCATAGATCGGCTGCCTCCTGCACGCCCCCTACTGGGGATCCATCCCCCAACCCGGACATGTGCCCTGACCTGGAATCGAACCGGGACACTCAATCACTGAGCCATGCTGGCCAGGAGCTATACATCTTGTCTAGAAGTAGGATGCATGATCAAAATATGATGAATGATAGACTAAGTAGAATTAAACGATTGTAAAAAAAAAAAAAAGATGATTTGAAAAGTGGAATTCCACCCTAAAATGGAGCAGTGCCTGCAAAATCAGGAACACGTTCCTGGAGACACAGTAGCGTCAGCCCGGCATTGACAGCCTGATTCACGGCTGGTACTCTCTGTTCGCACGTTCCTTTAGGGGAAATTTGACAATGTTGTTCACAAATGTGTTGCCACTTTCAAAGCTTCTTGCGAGCATTTCCGTCAAGTGGAGAGGCCGCGCTGGCATTCTGGGTAAATGCTCACCACATCTTCCCGGCCAGACATCTCATTAAGTAGAAAGCCTCGATGGAGTCGTATGGCAAAGCCATTTTCAATAGGAGTTTGATTCACAACCCGGTGATTTTTGTAAATAATATTCTAGAAAGTCATCTGTGTTTTTTATGGATTTAATTTTAAGGCTGGAGTTGCGTGCCTCTCCCTGTCGTTGGTGCCTGGGAATGTCCTCCTGACACCGCCCATCTCTCCTTTTTTCAAAGAGAATGGACTGTACTAGTAAATCCATGTGTGAAGCCATTCCACAGCTCACAGAAGACTGTGCAAGAAATGGCTACTTCTGAAAGGACTAGGTGCACATTATGTCCCCACATACATATTCTGATGCATTAAATGCACCTTCTTCCCTAATGTGGCTGTGCTTTTAATAGAAACATCATAGCCCTTCTTCTAAATCGTGCATTCTGATAATGGTCTCTGCATGTGCAGCTGGGATTCTTTTGCTGAAAGTGGACCCCTGAGAGCAGGGTTTGTGTGGTCTTTATTGTATACACTCTGTATCCAACCCGGCTGCAAGCACGTAAGTCCTTGATTGATATTTTGGAAGATGACATCAATATTTGAGACTTGCTGCCCTAGCTTGTTTGGCTCAGTGGATAGAGCATCAGCCCACAGACTAAAGGGTTCCAGGTTCGATTCTAGTCAGGGGCACATACCCGGGTGTAGGCTCAATCCCCAGTAGGGGGCGTGCAGGAGGCAGCCAATCAAGGATTGTCTCTCATCATTGATATTTCAATCTCTCTCTCCCTCTTCCTTCCACTCTGAAGTAAATTAAAAATTTTTTAAAGAAAGAAACAGAGTCTTACTTAGACACAGACCCACAGAAAGCACATGAATTTGGGTTCTAAAATCCCAACTTACAGTTGCAAAAATAAAGCATGGAGGAAATGCTCTTTATCAGCAGCAGCCCAGATGTTCACGGAGTGATGCCATCGACCTACTGACGAGAGGGAAAAGCCGGGGTGTCAAAACATACAGCCTTCCCGCGCTTTTTGTCAGAGTGCGTGATTTCCCCCTGATCGCCGCAGTGCACGCGTCAGAGAGGGCAGCACTGAATGGTTTCCTTGACTGCTCACGGTCCCGGGAGCTTTTGGAAAAGGCTTCATCCAACACAAGCATATTTTTAAAACCTAGTTGATCAAAAGGAGGAGTTACCTCTCCTCCTTCCAGGGGTTTTCCGAGCACCCCTCTGATGTGCTTATCATTGTGATTAGGATAATCCCCACCCAGCACCCGCACCACATGCGCCCGGTATGTGGACTGCATGGGAGCCGGAGAGCAGACCTGACTGCTGGCTGGGCCTCGGCCTTTGCACACACCAGGTGCTTCTGCGTACCTCTTGGGAAGCTCTGTGTCTTACCTGAAACAATAGCAACGTTATAAGGTGGTGTGTGCACGCGTGCGCATGTGTGTGCATGTGTGTGTGTGTATGAGCATGTGTGTGTTTCAGCCTAACTTTGAGCAGGAGTATTTCTGTATGTTGTAGCTCAGCATTCACTTAGATTGTTTCCTAAGTCTCCCGTGATCGGTGATGAAAAGGAGAGATAAGCATCTGAGTTTCATGTCTCAAGTGCCTGCACTTAGCAAATGTGAATCTGTGCAGAGGGACTTGGTTTTTTCCTTTTTCCTGGCATTTTCAAAAAAATGACAGAAAAAAAAAAATATATATATATTTAAATTGAGGTTCAAAATAGCAAATTGAATTTCTGAGTGATTTTTTTCTTGAGGCGTTTCTCGGACTTCTCAATGGGAGCTCTTGTACTTGGAATGGCTTTGAGAAAGCTGTTTGGCCCTAAATCTTTTCTGAGGGACTGAGTTTCCCACACTCTTACAGTCCAGGAAGGTCTGGGGAAGGGCGGCGTTAACAGACGTGTTTCTGGATTGTGCTCTTTGCTTTGTGATTCAAATGGATCGACAATTGGATTTTTCTCATCGAAAAGGGACCTGATGGATCCATGTCCTCACCATTCTGAAATGCAGAGGATGGAAAACTATGAACTATTTCTAACACACTTATAACGTGATGGATGACCCTCAGTCACATATGAGATTTACCCAGTCTGTTCACTATTTATTAGAGTTTCATTGCAAACATTGAATCTATATCAACAGCAACAATGTCTAGAAATTGTTAAACAGAGGATAGAGGGCAGACAGCTCTGGCCCAGGTGTTGGGGGATGGAGGGAATAAGCGAAAAAATAAAATAAAAAGAGAGAAAACTCGAGGTCATGGGCAACAGTGTGGTGATTGTGAGGGTGGAGGGGGAAGAAGGCATAGAGGGGATAAATGGGGATGGAAGAATAAAATAAACAGGAAAGATACACTGTCATTATTCCATAGCACTTAGAGAAGCATATTATTTAGAAACCATTCTTCCTTTCAGATTTTTCCAGATTAATAATTCAGTAAACCCTGAGTACTAGTAGATTTGGAGGCAAGGTCTTTCATTTCACAATTGAGATGATATAAATTAAGCCATTTCTGAGTTATCCTTCCTCTTGTAACAGTGTCTTATCACATTTTAATTAGACCTGTTTTCTAACTCTAATAGACTTTGCCTTTTTTTTTTATTTAAGATTCTTGATTTGAACTATCAGTTAATTTACTACCTTTTCTAGGAACTGGGCAGGTCCTGGGTTTTCTTTATATTTAATAATCAATTTGAATGAATTTATTTTGGCATCATATAAAATTAGTCGAAACAATCTTTTGTTATGGTGAGTTCAGTTTAAATAACAAAATTTAATTTCAGAAATATGACTTCATTCACCAATTTAATTAACTGATACCAATAGCCCAAAGTATGGGCTTATAAGTGAGCTATTATTCATTTGAAAGTAGAAAAGTTACCAGGACCTCCTGATCTGATTATTAGTAACTAGAGGCCTGGTGCACGAATTCGTGCACTTGGGGGGGGGGGCCCTCAGCCCGGCCTGTGCCCTCTTGCAGTCTGGGAGCTCTCGGGAGATGTCCTCCCCATGGGCCTAAGCTGTCAGTTGGACATCCTTAGTGCTGCTGTGGAGGCGGGAGAAGCTCCCGCCACCACCGCTGCACTCACCAGCTCCAAGCCCGGCTTCTGGCTGAGCAGAGCTCCCCCTGTGGGAGCGCACTGACCACTAGGGGGCAGCTCCTGCATTAAGCATCTGCCCCTGGTGGTCAGTGTGCATCATAGCAACCGGTTGTTCCGCCATTCGGTCAATTTGTATATTAGCCTTTTATTATATAGGATACTATTATATATTCTTACCAGTTTTTATACAGAAAGCTATAGAAGACAAAGATTGGACCCTTTTTTAATGTGTGTGTTTTTTTTTATTGATTTCAGAGAGAGGAAGGAAGAGGGAGAGAGAGAAAGAGAAATATCAGTGATGAAAGAGAATCATTGATTGGCTGCCTCCTACACCCCCTCAACTAGGAATCTAGCCCAAAACCCTGACTGGGAGCCAAACCATGACCTCCTGGTTGGGTCATGGGTTGAAGTTCTACCACTGAGCTACACTGGCCAGGCAGGATGGCACTTTCTTTTTTTAAATAATCACATGCTTTTCCTTCCACATCATTCGGCAGCTACTCAGAAAACTGCTGTTAATTGCATATCATTTTTCAATGGTAATTATTATTACATCTAAAAATTATGGCATGAACAGGTAGATGATGTCTCTGGTTGCCTACAGAAGAATGCACATCTATAAATTTGTGAGTATATTTTAATAGGAAGTCCATATTTTAAAGACAAGGGAGGTGCTAACCATTATGTTTTGTTATATATTGCCACTGAGCTGGTAACTCCAGAAATGGAAGGGGGCTTGTCTTAGGACAAGAATCACCGGTCAATTTCACCCCAATAAGAGGCCTGTGGGGGAACCATGGTGCTATGAAGTGATTTCTGTTCACGGCTCACGCCTGGTTCAGCACTTTTTCATTGAATAAATGTAGGTGTGGAAAATGGTTATGAATGAACTGCACTGAGTTAATGTGTATGCAGTGTTCTCCGCGCCAGGCCCAGCGCAGCTCAATGTTCCGTACATAATAGGAACAAGTGGAAAAGAATGTTGAATGAATGAATAAATAATGTGCATTTCATGAACCCTAATCCCCCAACCCCCACTCGGCCCTGTTTCTTCCTTAACTGATAGCTCAGTCAGAGTCCGGTCTGCTGCGTGGCCTGGGAAATGTCACGTTACAAAACAGTTCAAAACAGACAAGCCAAAGTGTACTTATCGGCCTACAAACCCGACGAAACTAAATTTATTTTGATGAAGAAGATGTTTACATTTACAGAGCAAAGTAAATTCAAATAGCAGGCAACGTGCTATGGTTTTAGTTATATTCAAGTCTCAGGAAAGTGGACATTTGTGTATGTGCCTCAATAGTAGCCCTGTAATAGATTTTCATGATCACAATACAATTACTCGGCGGCCCCCACAGTGGTGCCGCTGAGAGCTGCAGTCATGATGAATGTGCGTGACGAATGCAAATTCCATTTTTACTAGTGACGTGCCTTTCATCATATGTGGCTGTTCCATTTTTAATGGACGCTTAGCAACGGAATCTATAGCTTTTGTATGGTAATGTCTCCTTTAGGAAAAGAATCATATGCATCAAGAGTTGGGGGGGGGAGTCAGTGTTTTTATATCGACTGATGCTCATTAATTGTTTATCAAGATATTTACACATTCCCTAAGCCTGCCTTCTGAATACATTATTTGCAAAACCATCAAGAAATAAGGCATAATTGATGCGACTAGCATTTAACAAATACTTTGTGATTCCAATTGTATGTGTACTTTATATACATGGCTTTATGGGTAGCAGGAACTGAATAATGCATTTATGTTTGGGTAAGATTTTGACCAGGAAGCTAAGTAAGAAACTAGCACATTGACAACTTCACTTGGGCTCATTTGAAGAGGACATTGTATTTGTTTGAACATAACTGTAAAGTATTGAACCTCCCCATCATACTAAGTATGAGTTTTATTGAAAACTGCAAACACAAAGCCACTGAAATACTGAATCATTAAAATAAAAAAGGCTAAGGGAGGAGGAAGGAAATGAGAAATCGTTTTATTTCTCAGTCAATATGCTGTTACCGGTGACAGAAAACTATGAGATTTCATTGTAAGCTACACAAGGAGATGACAGCCAGGTGTCCTCCTGGTAGCAAGCTAGCTACAGCAACCACAGAAAGGGAGCTGCATTAAAAATACAACGTTGAAACAGTGATTTTTCAATGCGATGTAAATACTATGGACATTTTAAATTCAAAGACGAGCAGCATCAGCAGTTAGCGACCGTTTTAAATGTGCGAGAAATCAATAGAAGGGCAGTCCAGTGCAATTTTCTGAAGCCAGGGTGCAACTTCCAGTGAGCTGAGCCATTCTTGATTCAGCGGAGAGATTTTTTAATAGGACTTAAGGAAGTGGGTTTAACATTATTTCATTTTATTAGTGGCTGCGCGAGATCCATGGGAAATGCTTTGAAGTGATCTACATTATATTTTTACTAGCTTGAGAGCTTCTATATACATATTTTATGTCCTTTTCAGAAGCGTAAATAGTATTACCTTCTAATTATTATTTGTTTTTCTCCTAATGACCAGTCAGAAATCAGCACTTGGTGGTTCCATGAAAAGGAATCATTTCACGTTGAGGGCAGTTACTCAGTATGCATCCTGGCCTTGCTCTCTCCGAGGGAGAGATTTAAATAATGTATGGCGGGTTCCTTGGTAAATGAAGCGCTCTTTTTTTATGTTCTGTTGTGATTTTTGTCACCTTAGAGGAAATGTCGTTAGTTAAAGGGTCACAAATCATACAAGGATTTCATCAGTGCCATGTAATGGATCTATCTATCTCTTAATGGGTGGGTGACAGTCACTCAAGGCTCTCAGGGCATTTAATTCAAATGTGGAATTTAAGAGCCAGCAGCACACGGAGGAGTCGGGAAAAGGCACAGACGTGTGTGTGAGACAAGACCTGGGTGAACATCTTTTTTCCCCCTCTCCCCCGCCCCCGGTCCTTTCTCATTAAAGATTGATCTCAAGATTTTTTTTGAGGGAGACATCTTTGATAGTGTAGTCGTTGTTTGCTCCCAGCATGGTAATAACAACTAAGCGCTCAGTAAAATACAATTTCCCTTTGCTCTTGTGTCCGGTCCTCCCATCCCACTTCAAATGCAGCTGTTTGTTTAAAGGTTCTGTCCAAAGTGAAGACCATGGTAAAAAAAAATAATAATAAAAATAAGCAAGAGGACAGTTTCTGAAGAACCAAGACAGGCTTTTAAGTATTGGATTGAAGTCTTGTTTCTCCGCATGGCCTCTAAAATGAGCTCTCTTGAAATCATAAAAATTCAAAATAAATTCAAATTGTATTTTAACAAAAACCGGGCTTCCTCAAGGCACCCTTCATGACGCTG
This sequence comes from Myotis brandtii, assembly GCF_000412655.1. Lineage (NCBI taxonomy): Eukaryota > Metazoa > Chordata > Mammalia > Chiroptera > Vespertilionidae > Myotis > Myotis brandtii. The sequence continues at coordinate 2,427,675 of NW_005370105.1, read as the reverse complement.
TCCCCTCTCTGCTTAATTGTTTCCTGCGTGGGGGATCTCCTGTGTCCCCCAGCACATGCGCCTTGCTCGGGGATCGGCAGTCATTGTGTGCTTTTCTCCTTATTGCCTGCATGTTTTGCTATTACGCCACGTCAGGCCCTTTGTCAGCCGACGGTGTGCATAGCCCTGTATTTGGGAATCCATGTCCGGGAGGCATCACGAACCGTGCAGAGGGCACCATCAGCTGCCTCATCTGCCCGAGAAAAGGACTCGTTTCACCGGTGCCCCATAATGTTCTCTTAACTCCCAACACTGGGCGTTAATTCTGCCTGTTTCCCGAAGTGCGTGGCCTGATTACTGACATGCTGCTGGCTCTGTGGTCCCGGGATGCATGAATTATTAGTGTTCCTTGACATTTTAAAGTCCCTGAGTCTACAGCCCAGAGCTAGACTTCCCGCTAGCGGGTGCGGGCTCCGAGGCGTCCAGTTCTCGCTCAGTGATTGCTCAGTAACTCAGACGTGTCAGATTCTCTGCTGGGTTTTGAACAACAAGGATCTTGGTTGTTATTACTGGACTTTATAAGACAATATCTTAAAAAAAATTGTAAAGCGCCGTTGTGTATCCCATGCCTCGAGCACACCTATCCTGATTTTTGTGAAGAAACTACGTGCTTTTCTGTCACTTTTCAGTAATGAAACAATACTACTCCAATGTGGTTATTGTTAGATCTGAGTGCCTTTCTCTCCATGCATCCCCCTGAAATCTTATAATAGCACTACATCATACATAATTGAATATGTCTGAATATTTATTATGCGAAAAGTCCACCTGATTAAAAAGAATAATGAAAATATTTGAGTTCCAGAAAGGTAGAGCATATATAATACATGAGACTTCCATTTCTCAGGACCAACAAAATGATTCTTATCAGACCGAGTTTCTAGCTGGCTATCTGCTTGTCATGGAAAGAGATAAGCACTGGAAGCAATAAAAGATAAAAACATAAATATCAAAGACATCTACTTTGTGTGTTTTTTTCCCCAAAGACTTGTGGTCCTTTTATTTCTATCTGTATTCTCAATATTTTTTTTAATGTGAGAAGATGTTCACCGACCCCCAAGTTTGGAATCTTTAGGCAAATCAGTGCATTCTCAGATAATATGTCTGTGTGGAAGGTTTTACATTGTTAAAGAAGCCCAGTGGAGATAGATTTCATTTCATTTTTCTCCTTTGATATGCACTTAGCCTGCCTTAGCAGTAGGACGCACTGTAAATTAGGACACCTGTAATGAAACTCGGCACAATTAATTGCCTGTTAGTCTCTTACACTAGACCTAGACTGCCAGGTGTGTTGCGAAATTGTGGGTTTAGACACTTGCCTCATACGGATTGACTCCCAACTCATCAAAGGCTGCATTCCCAAATCCCAGGGATTCGTCCCAGAGATCCTTGCAGGAGACACATTATCTGGTGTTCTATTGTCAAGCCCAATGGCCCATTTAAAGTCCTGGTCGCAACTTCTCGCTGGGAAACATTGGAATCGCTGGGACAGTTCTCTACATCTTGAAGTGCTGTTCTCACCCCGTTGCCCAACCAGTCTCCCTGTTCTTCCTGGCCCCTTCCCTCTTCCCATTGCGTAGACTTTACTCTTTGGTGTTCTGTGCATTTGTTTACCCAGAGACCATTCACGAGGTATTTACGTGTACTGTAGCGTGAACATGTCTGAGGGATTCAAAAGTGCCTACAACCAAGGCACTGTTCTGAAGACTTTGACCTTCAGTGGTGAAGAAAGCATGTAAGCCTCTCATTCCAACTGCATAGCATCACCGTCTCTGCTCCTGTCCATGTTCTGCCCAGGCAGGTCACGGGTCCTCCAGGCGGCAGCCACAGGATGTCCTTGACCAACCCCAACAACCTACAGCTGTTCCCAGCTTCTCACTGGATGGGCCTCTCTGGGTGTTCTCCACATACTTAAACCCCATGTGTCAAACTTGGCATTTTCTCGGTACCAGCATGCTTTTAACGCCCCTCCCCAAATCATTGTTTACATACTGGCTTCTCGGGGCTAAATGTTGCCATTTGTGTGAGCACCTTCCCCATCTCATAACCTCCAACTCATCCTGGACGGGTGCTCTCTGGCTCCTCTTTTATATTGAATCTGTGTTTGTTTGTTTTTTAAGTCTGCTTATGCTCCTCAGAAATGGCTTTGGAAATCAGTCCTCGTCGCCACTTTGTTATGTCAGTCCTGCCTCATCTCTCATCTGGATGAACCACAATGGTTTCCCATCCTACTTCCCTACCACGCGGAGCAGTGGACACGTATAGGGCATTGGACATATCTTTCAAAATCATGCACAGCACAGCTCGCCACTGACCAGCTGTGTGATCTTGGAGAGCTAACGACTCTAAGCCTCAGTATTCTCATGTGTAAAATGAATTATTGGAACATTTCAAATGCATTGAGAAAATTCATGCATAATACAATTCCTGGCATAAGCACATGCGAATGTTGGTTACCGTCTCACTTCAATTTATCCTGGACAAGCCTGCAAGAATCAGCTTCCTCTAAAAATGTGATCATGCTCCTATTGAAAATCTTCAGTGACTTCACACATCTTACAAATCAAACACCCGTGGGTATGTCACCTCTAATTTACTTGTCCAACCTCGTTTCCTGCCTCCACACTCCTGGCCCCTGCTGAGCCCTCCGTCCCTGTGAATGCGCTGAGTCTTCCCCACACTGGCCCTGCCTCCTCTTCGGAAAGGTCTCCTCCTACCTCGTCTACTGGTAAAACGCCTCCTCATCTTTCAGCCCCAGATCACATGGAACACCCAGAAAGTCTACCCTGACTCAGCCAAGAAGGCAGTTAACCCATTCTCCGTGTTTCGGCATCACTTTGTCACTCGTTGCTGGTGATGCTTCCTAGAGGGGCTTCCATTTCCTGAACAGCAACAAGGACAACAACAGTGATGAAGAGCTTTACGGAGCGCCCATGGTGTGGGAGGCACTGGGCCTCACCACAACACAACGAGGTGGATGGACCCTGTCTCACTCCTATTCTGCAGATGAGCAAATGGAGGCTGAAAACATTTGCAGTTCGTCCCAGATGAACCACTTAGGGTCCATGAAGCAGATGGACCCTAACTCCAGAGTCCATGGTTTTAAACATATCTTAAGTAGAGCAATTCATCCTACATGCCATGTGGGTTTACAGCCTCCTTTGAGAGGATGATAAAAGCAATAGAAAAATGCCAATGCAGACCCTTCCGTACGGCAGGTGACTCCTGGGTCCTCTGCCATCCTGTGGACACCGAGGCATCCATCCATCTGAAGATAAGGCCCTTTCCCTACAGCTCAAACCTTTCAGTCTATGATGTGATGAACAGATATTCTCAACCTTTTTGTTTTTTTAAACAAGATCCCACATGTCACACGACAGCCTTCAGTTAGCTCCATGATGTGTCTTCCAAGGAACTGCAGGCCCTTTAGGTGCCAAGGAACGAAGTTTGAAAGCCACTGGGTAAGGCGGTCACATGTTCAGTTCCTCAGAAAGTATTTATTTCTCCTCATGTTGGAGAGCAAGCTGGTTACAGACTGTGCCTAACTTATCACTACATCCCTTTGTCTGTTTTGTTTTTTATTAAATTTCTTGGGGTGACACTGGTCAACATGAGTATATCGGTTTCAGGTGTGGGTTTTTATGTGACAAGATCTGTATATTGCACTGTGAGCCCATCACCCAAAGTCAAATCTTCCCCTGTCACCATATATTAGGATCCCCTTCCTTCCATCCTCTCCCTTCTAGCAACCGCCACACTGCTGTTTGTGTTCACGAGTTTCAGTTTTATTTCCCACATATGAGTGAAATCATAGGGTTCTTAGCTTTTCCTGACTGACTTATTCCACTCAGCATCATGTTTTCCAGGTCCATCCATGTTGTTGCAAATGGCAGTATTTCATCCTTTCTCATGGCTGAGTAGTAGTCCATCATGTATATGTTCCACATCTTCTTTATCCAGCCCTGTATCGCGTTGGTGACAGAGGACACTTAGATTGTTTCCATGTCTTGGCCACTGTGAGTAATTCTGCAGTGCACATAGGGCGGCATGGGTCTTTGGGAATACATGATTTCGAGGTTGGCTGGGTTGCATGGTAGCTGTAGTCATCAGGTTTTTAAAGTGGTATTTACACAGAGATTTTACCTGAATGTGTGTGCGTTTTCTTTATGGGCAGAACAGGTTGGGATCTAAAAGAAAAATAAATCGTGTCCACACAAAGGAGTAGGCAGGGTAAAGTCCCTTTTATCCTGACAACTGAGTAGCACTGGCAAACAGCTCACAGGCATGCAAATGTGCCCGTCCAGATTATGGAGACCACCCCGGACGCATTTGGATCACTGCTCCAACGTGCTCATTATAAATTCATCATGAGATGAAATGAGCAAAGTTGTGATTCTCTATGGGTAGCAGAGATTGCATATTGGCTGCCAGTGGCCTGAATTTGGTCACTAAATGTGTTGTTTGTCCCGTGTGGTTATTTTTTATTTATTTATTTAAGCCAGGATTTAAAAACCAGGGTATTTTGGTTGGTTGGTTGGTTGGGGTTTTTGTTTTTGTTTTTATAATTTTCTGGGTTTCCAGCTTCTCTTGAAATTTTGGAAGCTCCGACACCGCATTCTCTCATGGTGAGGACTGGCTCGCACTCAGCAGCAGCTGCTTCCTCGACGCGGGCCTGGTACTTCCCAGTTCCCCACAGCTCCCAGCAGACCCATTTCACACATTTATGTACCTGCCTGTCCCCCGTCGGCACTCACAACCCTAGATGACTGGCCTGGAAATTGGAATAGTTTATAGGAAACTCATTTTTAATAATGCATCATGTGCTGCAATCCAGGCAAGATGAAATCGCCTCTTCTAAAGGGTAGGTTAGAGATATATCACTTCCGCGTTGTCACCGAGGCTGCTAGGACTCCCAAGAAGTGGTGTAAATCTCACATTTAATTATTTGGCTTCACACCAGTTTGACTGTGGAGACACAAAGGACTTGAAATCCAGCATCGGGTCAAAGGCACATGGGTTCTCCAGGTGGGAAGGGAGCCTGGGACCCAGGTCCTCTGTGCTGAGTATGAAACCAGGGCCGGAAGCCGAGTATTACTGCAGTTACTCAGGCGTCCACAGTCAGATGTGATTTTTAACACCCATCATCTAGAGCAGTGGTTCTCAACCTTCTGGCCCTTTAAATACAGTTCCTCATGTTGTGACCCAACATAAAATTATTTTCGTTGCTACTTCATAACTGTAATGTTGCTACTGTTATGAATCGTAATGTAAATATCTGATATGCAGGATGGTCTTAGGCGACCCCTGTGAAAGGGTCGTTCGACCCCCAAAGGGGTCGCGACCCACAGGTTGAGAACCGCTAATCTAGAGTGAGTGGGGAATGTCCGGCCCAGGCCTGCGAGATCATTTGGTCTGGCCCCACCACCGCATTAGGAATGAGTTCACTTATATGCGTGAGCACACAGAGCAGGCTGGTTTTGAAGTGGATCATTCCTGTGGCCCACGAGGGATGTGCTAAATACCCAGACCCCTTGGCAGAAAGAAGGCTCCCCACCCTGATGATAAGGAAGGCGGAAGGAGGATTGGGCTGCGTGGCAATCTGTTTTATTTTTATTCTCGAGCTAATGGCATTATTTAAATTTGTATATCACCTTGTGATTAGAAACAATAAACAAGCAATAATAAGTGAGCAATATTAGTTTACCGCATTGTGCGGTTTTTTGTGTTCTTGTCCTTTCTATCTGATGATGATGATCATATTTTTCAGTGGTCTGATAGGTTATAGTAAATATATTATCGCTATCCTAAATCCTTCCAGTTCAGTAGAGCCTTGAGGGGAGGTTTCTTTTAAGAAAAAAAAATTAACTATATATATCATGGTTTGGTTATGCCGGCTAATGAATATCACACTCCATTTCCATCCCCAGTGCTCCGCTGAATCTTAGACCAGCGGATTTGATTTAAGGGGACTTTGCGTCCCTTAACTTGTCAGGGAAAACCCAGCTCGTGTCTTTGACAGGTCACTCATCTTTCAGAAGCTCTGCTGGCACGAGAGCACGTCGTGTTCCCCAAGCCCTTCCACGCACCTAGTGGAGTTATAACAAGTGTGCACTGCAGAATTACTCGCATCGCGGGGCCTTTAGCTCCTGGGAGTACGGGCAAGGGCAGCTCAGAAAGGAGGCCGCTGACCCGGGACTTTTCTTCCTGGCTCACCTTCCTTCAGGCTGTGAGGGTTCGTGGTTCTGTAATAGACTCCAGGAGAAGCAATGCCTGAGGAGACTCCCGAAATGTGAGAGCTGTGGTTTGTGTCGGATCCTGACCGTGTAAGGACCACCTAAAACCAGACTATTCACGAACTTCCCCCAAAGTGGACGACATTGAAACTCTGCGGTCCTTTTCTGAAGCTCACAACAGGAATTCTTGTCAACGCTGGCGATGTGGAGAGCATCGTGTAGCTAGTGTGTGAGTCTGGTTCAGCCGTGGGCAAACTACGGCCCGCGTGCCGGATCCGTACCCTTTTATGTAATGATGTTTACTTTGAATTTATATTAGTTCACACAAACACTCCATCCATGCTTTTGTTCCGGCCCTCCGGTCCAGTTTAAGAACCCATTGTGGCCCTCGAGTCAAAAAGTTTGCCCACCCCTGGTCTGGTTCCTCGCTGGGCATCGATGTCGTCTGTTATCCCCTAACCATCTCTGCATATAAAACCTCTGTTTTAGAATAAAAATAAAAAAATAAAAAAACACAACTACTTCTGTGGAAAGAAAATGGTCTTCAAAGGAGAGAGGCACTGAGAGGTCAGCTTCCGGGGGGAGGACTTCTCCCTGAAACGGGCTCAGATCACTGATGTTTACCTTCCGGGCACTTTGATACACACTGGGGGCACCTAGTAAAACATCACACTCCCGGGAAAGGGTGATTTCTAAGATTGGGACTCTTCTAGGATGACAGCATCTCCACAAAGCAGGCCTGGTCACTTGTTTTTGCCTAAGGACACGATTGAAATCAAGGTTTTCCAGTTATAATCTGAGGAAAAGGAAATAAATAATTATTTCAGGGCCAAATATTATTATCTTTCTTTATTGAGTGCTCTGACATACAAAAGACCCTACTAGGCCCTGGGACAACCCAAATTCATTATTAGAGAAAAATCCCTGCCTTTAAGGCACTCATGGTCAAGTAAAGAAGCAGACGCAAGAATAGAAAAAAAGACATCTTTGAAAAATAATTAGCTAGAGGTTTGTACAAGCAGAGAGAGCCAGGCATTGAGCCAGTTTGCGGGCTTGATGCACATGGAGATGGTGTGAGTCTTGAGGATAGATAACAGGAGGTGAAGATGAAGGGAAGGGAACTCCAGGCAGGGCAGCCAGCAAGTAGCAGGCGGGGTTGAAGATGAAAGCACCCGATGAATGAGATCCTTGCACACACCAAGCATGTCCCCATCTCAGGGCCTTTGCACATGCACTCCCCGCCCCCCGCCCCCAGAATGCTGGTCCCCCAGAAAGTCCGATGTCTTACCCTCCCCTTTCAGTCAGTTCTCTGATCAAATGTCAAGTTGCTCTCCCTAATCTGTGGTTTCTATCCCCTTACTCTGCTTCATTTTTTTTTCAAAGAAGTTATTATTAGATGCTCATTATTTATTGTCCATAGGCACGCAAGAGAGCATGAGCTTTGCATGTAGCTGGATGCAAAGTTCCTAGTACAGGGAGTAATCCTCAACAGTGTCTTGCTGGATCAATGAAAGAATGCACCGGAATGTGTGCATAGCAAGCGAGCATACCTGTGATTCACCTTTGCCTCTGAGACCATTTCAACACATAAATGATGTCGGGCAGGAAACACTGAAACCATCCTGAACTTGAGGAAAAAGCATGGGGCGTGGAGATGAAGGAAGTTCTCCATCCTCCGATCCTGGGCCTAAAACAGCCCAGTCACGTGCTTCAAGCTTTTCCGAGTAACCTCAGCTATTTGTAGGATGAAGAGTTCATCTTACATCTTGAAAGCGAACGTTTGACACAAATCTGAGTGGCATTGCAAGATCTAGACCACAATATTTTTAAGGTGCTTAGGTCATACATCTCCTGCAATATAGTCATGATAGTCATGACTACAATCCCCTAAGCAAGATTTTCTGAACTATAAGCTCCACCCCCATAAAACTTCACATTTCTGCCAAGGCATCTGAATTCCGTAAGAAACCCAAATACACACCTCATTGTCACAAACCACCACGTGCCTGTTTGTGTCTAATTTGGTGCCATTCCACTTGAACATCTCAAGAAATGTGACTCTGATGTGTGAAGTAGGTGGTCCAGCTCTTTAATAGGAGTTATTCACAAAGACCTAGGATTATCAACATTTTTCCTACAAAGAAAGACTACATGTGAAGGGTAAAACACCTTAGGAGTATACTGATCCATTTACAAGTAAAAATTACACACTGAATTGTAATGTTAATTTTCACTGAATTGGAAAAATGGTTTACATAGATCAAGAATTCTGGGCATATTAATTTTTACCAAATCCTTGGGAAAATATCACATGTATTAAATTTCATCTACTAGTAGAAGCAAAATCTTATGTTAGTTATCCAATAGAGATATAATTTCTTTTAAATGTCATGCATTTTCTTCATTTTTTAAAATAATGAGCATAAGATGTTTTGGTAGATTATCATTTGATAGCATGGTGATAAATTTCAAATTTATCAGATTGCTTTCTATTTTTTTTAAGTCCTGTTCAGACACTGCTGGTTTCTCTTGGGCAAATTGCTCAACTTCTTTGTGTCCATTTCTTTTATTCCTAAAACAAACAAATATAATGGCCTACATCATAGGATGGTTGTGAGAATTTACATGTAAACTAAGCACTATGCCTGGCACATAGAAAATGTTCCCTTCATTTCCCATAGAATAACTTAATTAAAATTGATATAGTCTCATTTCAAAGATGAATTACTAACTTTTATGACTTTGGGGCTTGAAACTTGTACTTACAATTCATGTGGGGGTGTTGGTTCTAGGAAACGTTGACAACACGTTTGTAGAACATATCCCCGCAGACTTACTAGTAAACATGGAACATCAATCGTCTGCAGAACATTTGAACGACCATTTATGTACGTTTCTAAGATACTATCTCTACAGTCACCTCAAGAAGCTTCCTGTCTGGTTCCTGTAGCTTGTATTCTGCACCTCCGTGGATGTGATCAGGACAGCACTGCGCGCTGAAATACTCCGCAGACACCAGCATGGGCCCCAAGTTTCACTGGTTCCGTTATCTTTGGGCTTCTCTCTCTTTATGGATCATTCCCAGTCAGTACCCCAAGCAGCTTTGTGATAAAATTCTTAGTAGGAAAAAGGCAGCTAAGGTAGATAAGGAAAAAGCAAAGCCTGCTCCTAGACGGCCTCTTTGTGCGCAATGTGTTTTGTGCGTCATTGTTCTCTTGCTTCGGCTGAGTTTCCCAATATTTGTACAGGCAGTGAAGTTGGTGCTGCCATGTGTTCCCCAGGTTGAAATCATGCAAGACTTGAGTCCCTTTCTTGGTCTGAGATTGCCCAAGAGTTATAACAAGTGGCAAATAAGTCCTCTGCCACATTTTATGCAGACCAACACACGAGTCCCGGTAGGCTCCTAGTAGATGAGAAGTTTTTTGAATCAGAGGAGTTAAGTGTGTATAACCTAATATTATAATCCAAATAAATTACAAATACAAGCTCTTTAAATACATTTTTTGTTTCAAACTGCTCTCTTCTATTGACATTTTTAAAAATGACTCGAGTCATGTAAAGTTGTGGGATTTGCACCCTAAAAAAATAATTTTTAAAAATACCTAAAGTTTAGGAATGTTTGCATTTTTATTAACACTGATCTGAAAAAAATTCAGTTGAAATGAACTCTGTGCATTTAAAATGGGCTGTATACCATTTCTATTCTATTGAAGTTCTACGACATTTGTCATGATGGTACTGTCCTCGGAGAAATTACTTTAGGTAACAGAGAATCTAGCAGAGTCTAAGTAGCAACTTCCTGGCAGCATAGTAGCTTTCAGCACCCCATTTATCCTCTCTTATTTTCTCTTAAGAAATGGGTGCCCCTCCAGTGTCTGTGTCTCTCTGTGCCCAGATGGCCGTGAACAAGTGGTGACAGCATTCCCAACGTGCTGTGTACCCACACCGCACAGTTCAGCTGGAACACCATCTGGCGCATAAGGCACTCCTTCCTCTTCCCTCGCTTAGATGCTTCTCAGTCTGCAGAATGGTAGCTGGACCATCCAGTGGGTCTCCCCAGGGCCGCTGGAGCGGTCTATGGAGTAGTCGCCACCAACAGGATCTGACGGGCCATTGCACGTTCACCCAGGGTATTCACAAGCTCACTATTTGGTCATAAAGTATCAGACCTGTTATTTGGAGGAATATCACAGTCTCTGATTTTTGCAGTGACATCTTCCGGATGAGCTGCAGGGAAGAGGGAAGGAAACACCTCCCTCCGTTTCTGAGAAGCAGGCGGCTACTCTGAGGGTGTGAGCTTCCCAACCCTGTTTCTGTTTTTACCCTCCTGTCCTGGCTAAGATGATGCTGGAGTGGAAACGCGGTGTGCTGACAGAGGGACCGTCTTTGTTCCTTGAAGGACAACTATTAGAATGAGAAAGTGCTTGGCATTGAATGTCTACAGCACCATGAGGCAGGCGCACCGCATTGTAAGGATCGATGTGAGGGAATGGAATCAGATCCGGGCGAAAGTAGGGAGATGTGATCTGGAGACAGGAGGAGAGTGTGAGGTACATGCTCCTGTGACTACCCACGTGCCTGGAGGACATCCCGCTTCATCACCCTCCTGTCCTGCCTCCCCACCAAAACATGCCCAATCTTTCACGCGTTTTGGAGCACCCAGAATGCATTGTTTCTTATCATCCAGCAGTCTCCATTCTCCACGGTATTGGAAACAGGAGGGGGTAAAAGAAGGTTATTCCCCCCCCCCACCAACCAACTGCTGTTGTATCTTGGTTACATTCCCCAGTCTCTCTTCCCATTCATCCCTTTATCCTTTCCTTTCCCAGTTACTGAGCTACCAGAGATTAGGGGGAGAGAACAGAAAATTTGGGGGTGGGAAACACTGTGTATTCGGGGAGCCCTCAGTGAGGGGGAAGAATGTATGTGAACCAATATTTACAGTAAGATGGGGTGGGTAGCGTAAGGTATTCATAAGGAAATATAAAGCTACAGCAAGCCCCCTAACTCGGCCAGGTGGATCCAGATGAACACCTCCCCATGTTTTCCTGGACCACTATCGGCACATACGGTACAGAACTCCCCGCTTTATTTCATCTTTCACACAAGGGTTACTGAAGCATGGCCAGGGACCTCGGCTGTATGAGTGGGACACTTCTAGCCAGCTTACAGCCTTGACCAGCGAAATGGTCCAGCTGATACTGGAATAGAACTTCAGTTGGCCTCATCTGTGTAATGCGTGTGCAAAACATTCCTGCACTCATCGTTCCCTCTTTCTTGATGAATCTTACCTGGTGTCTATTCATGTTTTGGATAAAGCTTTCCTTTATACCCTTGAGAATGGGACACGAATTTAGCTTTGACTTTCAAGCTTTTGGCTTCCAAGTTAGATCATTGCATGCCTTTTTTGTTTGTTTGTTTGTTTGTTTTGTTTTTTAATGTGCTTTCTGAGACACTCGTGGTATCCTCAGGTTTTGCAAAATGCTCGCTCTAGAATTTCCTGTCTTCAGGGTGAATTTGGACTCTGTTACTTTTGAGCTCAGAAGAGGTGTGTGTGTTCGCACCCTAAGAAGCTCTACATTAATTTCAAAATTGATTTAAAATGGCATTTACCTGATAGCTGTGTTTTAGGATTGTACTGAAAGGAGAAGTTGAACTGTTGGAAATCATCTGGAGACTGCGTGGGGCCTATCCCAGTTCAAGGCTAAAGCTTCGTAAAACACCTCGGCTTGTTTTACGGATGTCACACCTGGTAGCATGGTCAGCTGGGAGAGAAACAGTCAGTGAGCCAGTCCAGCTCTGTCCTTCATTCTTGTCACTTTGTACCAGTCCATTAAGAGCATTTGGACCCAAACATTTTTCAGAATAGTCATAAAAAAGGCAAGTCCTTCCATTATTAAAAAGGCAAGTCCCAACCAATTTAATTGATTTTCCCCCTTTTCATTAACTTGTGGTGGCATTATGTAGATAGGTCATGCCATGGTTATCATACATTTTTATGGAAAATTGATCATCTGTTTTCATGAAACTTCTCTAATAGTTTTTAAAATATTTATTTTTGGTGGTGCCATGTAAATATTTCAAAATGAAACACCCTCTAACTAGCACTCACGTAGAACGTAATAACAGGATACTTTAGTAAATCAATCTTTGAGACCATCCATTTAGTTTTTTCTGAAATGATAGCTCACATGAAAATATTTTCAGATGTTTTTGACAATTTTTAGTGTTTTATGTCTTCCCCAAATATTGTGTCTATTTTGGAAGTCAAATGCATTTGTGGTGAATAAGAAGAAATACTAGTAAGTAAGAAGCAGTTACTACTCTAATGGCAAGAGAGGAAATTACCAGAGAAAAGTTTTATATTCTATAAAATCACATTTGTCTTTCTCATAGACTCACTATAAACAGAAAATCCAAGTGGAGATCAATGCTCTGAGATGTCAGTTTCTTAAACATAATATCCAGTAAAAAATATTTCAAGTATTAAGTACTTCATCGATCCCTACTCTTAAAGCTGTGCCTTAGGAGTCATTTATTTTTCCAAATTACTACAATTCTTCACAAATGCCTGTCTCTTCAACAAACCTGTGTGCAGAGTTGGGTTTATCCCCTGAGAACCGTGCTTATTAGTGAAAAGGAAGGACCAAGCCGAGGGAAGATCCCTGACGTCGTCTGCTGTGTCCCTGCACCTGGGTCCTGCCTGGGCGTCACACACTCTCCATCAGAGGTGGGGTCGTTCTCGTCTTCCTGGATCTTGTTGTCCCTCCTCATCCACAACGGGCTTTTGCCAGTGACCTAGTACCTCTCCAAAGTGGAAGTTCCCACAACTTGTCATTTCTCCTCCCTCCGGTTTAATTGTGTATTGATCTCTTAACATGCTGGAAATTTCATGGAGGAGTCGACTCTGCGTTTTTTTTAGCAACATAGGTCCAGTGCTGTGCACAGCGCCCGGCACATAGTAGGGGCTCAGTAAATACACGTTACATGCGGAAATGAGTGGAGTTGAACGTAATCAGACTTTGGTTGTTTTTAACCCAAATTCCTACTAGTTCAAAATCGCCAAAAGTGACCTATTTGTGTGTGTGTATATGTGTGTGTGTGTGCGCGCGAAAAGTCATACATTCTAAGAAGGTGTTCTAGGTGCTGACAAGTTATGTGGAACAATTACTTGAGATTTGCTGCTCATACAGAAATTGTGAAGTGTGGCTGTCTGGAAGCAATAGCACTTTGAGGACACAGCCGTGAACGCTGGAAGAAATGGTGATTCCCTTCGCTTTGCCATCATTTACATCTTTGTCGATTTTTGAAAGGGAGAGAATGGTGAGAAAAATCTGTAAGGAGTTTACACACAAAGGACTATTTCAACAAAGGAAAATATGTCAGCTTACTATACCATATTTTGCAAAATTGACATAGGACATAGCGGTGTTTGACGTTCTAAGAAAAATACAGCATGTTTAGGGAACTGTGTGCGTGGTATGGGTGCATCTCGCTGAAGCTACAGAAGGGCCAGCTCGCTGCAGATGCACAGGCTTTCGGAATACATGTATCTGCGTCTCACGTGCTGCTGTGCTGTAATTAATTTTTATTCTGTGTCCAAGGGTCGCTCGCTTATCGTTTACCGGCCGTTTCACACACAGCTTATCACGAATCCCGAGAGAGGATAGGCTGAGTCAGTAATATTTACATAAATAGTATGTAAATGCATTTAAGTGTGAGTTCCTGATGGAGCCGAAGGTGTTTCCGATGAAGATAGCCAACATGCTGCCTTTGGAGGGAGGTACATGTGTTTTTATGCTTCGTCACACATCCTGTCAGTGCCCTTCCTGGGTGCACTCTATGCCCACCTTGCCTCCCATCACACGTGCATCAGGATAAATTCATGATGTGAAATGTAAACTCCGTAGGAGCCTGACCCACAGTAAGTCCATTTCATATCTTTCTCTGGGTTTCACGGATCTGGTCAGGATAGGACTTCCTTGTTGTATCAGCAAGGATGTTGTTCTGCGACTGAAGCCACAAAATCAAATGAAAGCCCGAGAAATACCGGAACAATATTGCTCGGTGGTATTATTGCTGTGAATGATCTTTTCCAGTTTTCTTTCTCAAAAAACAAATAGGCCTCTTTGAGGCGACTGCGAGGCTGGAGCTGGTCCTCGCACCTCACTGTGCGACTGAAGGCGAGGCCATCGCACTGCAGCTAGTGGCCGAGGCAGGGACAGAGCCCACGCCTGCTCGTTCCAAACCTGCATTCTCCTCAGACGTCCCTCGTTCACGGGTTGTTTGAAGAAGATGTGCACAGCAAGTGCTGGTGAGGATGTGGGGCAAAGGGAGCCCTCGGGCACTGCTGGTGGGAATGCAAACTGGTGCAGCTACTGTGGAAAACGATGGAGTTTCCTCAAAAAATTAAAAATGGAACTGCCTTTTGACCCAGCGAACACACTTCTGGGAATATACCCCAAGAATTCCGAAACACCAATCAGAAAGAATATATGTTCCCACCCCTATGTTCATAGCAGCATTATTTACAATATAGCCAAGATCTGGAAACAACCCAGGTGCCCATCAGCAGGTGAGTGGGTAAAAAAACTGTAGTACATTCACATCATGGAATACTACGCAGCTGCAAAAAAGAAGGATCGCTTACCCTCTGCGACAGGATGGAGGGACCTGGAGAGTATTAGGCTAAGCGAAATAAGCCAGTCAGAGAAAGACAAGTATCACATGATCTCACTCATAGTATGTGGAATCTAATGAACAACATAAACTGATGAACAAAGTAGATCCAGAGGCATGGAAGCAGGGGACAGACTGACAGCTGTTAGAAGCAAGGTGGGAAGGGGGAACTGGATGAAAGACAGTGAAGGGATCAGCCAAAGATCATATATGCATAACCCATGGACAGACCACAGTGTGGTGATGGTCGG
>NW_005370105.1:2409384-2412429 GCF_000412655.1 Myotis brandtii | reverse complement strand
TGGCGGGGGCTGGGTGGAGGTGGGCAAAGGGCATCTCTGTAACAGTGTCAGCCACAACACAGAAGACATGAAAGGGAAGAAACAGACACGGTTTACTATCAAGTAGCTTTTGGACTTATAGGCTGTGTGGCTTGCACTGTGTGACCCTCCCTGTGAAACTCCGTCTTCTCACTGACAAAATGTCAATAACAATACCCGACCACGGGATCCTTTCCAGAAACTAGTGAAAGGAGAGAACAGGGACTGTGCACATGCCCCTCAGGACAGCATACACCTAGGCTCGACGTCAGCAGGAACCCCCCAATTCAGGGCCAGCCGCAGGGCGGGAGCTCGGTGCTCCCCCATTCCCTGGGAGGCTGCAATGTCAGCGAAATCACAAAATCAGCTCCTGTGTGTAATGCTCACGCATCTGGACCCTGAGAGCTTCCTGCACCCCCAGGTGTCCTCCACCGGGCATGGTCTGGAACAGCTGGAGGTCTTCCGTGGTCTGCGAGCCTCGGGATTCTCATTTCGCCAAGTTTTAAAGAGAAAGCCCTCACATTCCCTCTGTGCGGCCTATTCTAGAAGCCTAAATGCCTCTAAGTGTCAGTGACACAGGATAATGGAACTCTGAGTCTTCTTTGCAGTGAATATTCTATTTCCATTTTGCAGCGCGGAGCTCAGAATGCCTCGCTTTATGCTGACGGTGGGCACTTTGAGGGTTTTTCATCCTCCCCCAGTTGCAATATATGACAACGTGGCCACTTGCAAAAAGAAATGAAGGGGATAAGTGAGCAAGAAACTCACAGGAATTGAGTCCATATTGCACACTAAGTAGGAGTCCTTCCATCTTCCTGAATTTGTAGATAAAATTTGAAATGTGCTGTACCTGTAAATTCCCGTGGGCAGCTGACTCTCCGGGTGAAAATTCGATGCCTTGGGGAGACTCTTGTCATATAGACGGACTATAAATCGAATATATAGATTGTGTGTGTGGCATTTCGTGATCCATGAGTCGTTCCAAACACACATGACTAAAGGGACTCAAATATTATTAAAGATTAATGTATTTTTCCAAAATAATTAATTTTGTAGCCCTATGGGACCGGCCACAGAAAGTAAATGACGTCTGTAACCGAATAAAATAAAGCAAATAGCCTTCCCTGGTTTATTAGCATCTGACGGAAATCTCTGCCCTGAAATGTCAGCCCCACAGTTTCCGGAATCATTGCATGAGCATCAGGGAGTGTTGCTGATGATGTGCAGCCATCCATTTGGACCCAAGGAAGCGGGCCTTGCTGCACTCTGCCGTTTCGGGTTCCCATCTAATGTGATGGGAGGTGAGAGCTAAGATTATGGTCTCCCCTGATATTTACAGCCATCGCATTAAAGACGGCAAATATAAAAATGAAAGAACAAGAAGGAAAGGTGAGAGGAAGACTTTGATTCGATAAACAGCTGGCCCTGGCGCTCCTGGCTTTGGCATGCTCACTGCAGTCCCGAGCTAATACCTGGCCGAGGGCTTTGCATCTTCTGAGCATCGTTAGTTCCTGAGTATCTTCCTCCCAATTATCTTGTCCTCTGTGGCCAAACATGTCAAGTTTTCTTTGTGAAAGAAAAATGTTTGCTTTTAAATATTATTAGAGAATTTGGGGAGAGAAAAACAATTCATAATTGAAGAAGGTTATGAACTCCTACGCCAGAGACCAGTATCTAAAAATTAAAAGCATTTCTGTTAAATAATTATTTTACGGATGTATAGTGGCTGTATAATTATAATTGTAATCGTTTACTCTTTAAATAAAAATCTTAATTCCTACCATAATCTGTCATTCATTTTTGAATGGTAATTTATAACGGAGTAAATATTTAGGTTTTTTTATGTTAAATATAATTTAGTACAAACTTTAAATCTACATTATTTTAAAATTACAGTTCAAAACCATAAATAATGCATTGTTAGGTGAATAACTTTAAAATTTCCTTCATAGGTCTGCTTTGACAGGCTATCGAAAAACTTCTAAGGAGCATAAAGTAGCAGTCTGCAAATAAAACGGTCAGGAGTTGTGACTAAATCTACTTTGCAAAACATTTCAAGCATCCTAGAAGAATGATCTTAAACCATTAATATTTTATTGCTGGTGATTAATAAGTTCACATCTGATAACTTTCCCAGCTATTAACATACTAATTTATATTAAGTCTCAACCCATGACAGTGAGATTGTCAGCAATAGAGGCTTGCAATGAACCAAATGAGGTGTGGCTAAACATTACATCTATGTACAGTCATTCCCCCTTACCCACAGGACAGTTTCCGAGGCCCCCAGTGGACGCCTGAAACCCCAGGTAGTCCCGAGCCCTCTCCGTTCTGTGTGTTTTCCTGTACACCCTTCTCTCTGTGGAGTGTGATTTATAAACAGGCCCAGTAAGAGATGAGCAGCAAGAAGTCATAATAAAATAGAGCAATCATTACAATGGACTGTAATAAAAGATATGGGAATGGACTCTCTCTCAAACTGCCTTATTGCACTGTACTCACAATAGGTTTTAAAAACCTTTATTGTTGAAAGTATCACCTTGTACTCACTGTTTCACTTATTGGAAGCACTTTACAGCTTCTGTCTGGCCTGCCCAAATTCCCCGCATCACCCCTCCTGGGCTCAGGGACTATTCTTTTATTTACTTGTTTGTTCTCTTAATGTTTTTATGGATTTTTAGAGAGAGGAAGGGAGAGGGATAGAGAGATAGAAACACTGGTGTGAGAGAGGAACTTCATCAATTGGCTGTCTCCTGCTGCACGCCTCCTCCCCTCCCCCTCACTGGGAATCAAGCCCGCAACCCGGGCATGTGCCCTGACCAGGAATTGAACCCACATCTTGGTTCCTGAGTCAACGCTCAACTGCTGAGGCACACCGGCCGGGCTTGGGGCCATGATAAGTAGAAGAAGGGGGACTTGAACACAAGCTCTGTGATACCGCAACGATAGCTCTGATCAGCAATGTATTTAGTGACTTAGGGGCGGGGAGAGTCTGCAGCGTGGAGATGGGGACAAAGGGACGATTCA
>NW_005370105.1:2392143-2409359 GCF_000412655.1 Myotis brandtii | reverse complement strand
GGAGATTTCACCCCGCTACTCAGAACGGAGTGTAATTTAAAATGTATCAATTGTTCATTTCTGGAATTCCCCATTTAATGTTTTCAGGACACGGTTGACTGGGGGCTAAGAGGGGCCTGCTGTCCTTGTTTGAGAAAGATTTCGGCAGGTTATGTCATATTAACGACTTTTTTCAGCCTGACATTTCCTTTATAAAATATGGACAGTAACACTGGTTACTTTAAAAGCATGTGAAATGCCAGCACTCTAATAACTGAATGCCTATGAACCCGCCGCACAACTTAAAAATGGGAACCAATAATAGACGGAAACATTTCCTAAAAATTCGAGAGAAGAAGTTGTTTTCGACATTTGGAGTGCTCAGTGTCTTCTCTGCCTGAATGTTCGCTAGTGGGCCCTGGTTTTACACCCTCACACAGCCGAATCCTCGGTTTGAGACTTGAAGTCCTAGCCTTTAAATTAGTGTCTATTTAATTGAACTAAGTCCATCAAACTAAACTGATGAACAAAAGATCCAGAGACATAGAACCATGGAACAGACTGATGAACTTCAGAGGGAAGGTGGGGGTGGGAGGGTTAGGGGAGAGGAACTGATTCCCCGGGGAATTTATATGCATATATGCATGGCCCGTGGACACAGGTAACAGTGTGGCTAAGGCTTGGGAGGAGCCGGTGCAGGGAGGAGGGGGTCGATGGGAACAACCACCACCAAACAGCAAAGAGGACGTCTGTAATACTTCCAACAACAAAGACACATTTAAAAACACAATAAATCCATCCAACGGGAGGCCGACTGAAGTGATGTCATTTTCCTTTCTGATTAAGCTGAAGGGCTTAATCTTAAAATGTGAACTGTCAAAATAATGGACTTTTCTTTTTTCCTTCATAAGAATAACTTGGATTTCTTACAAATCTCTTGTCAATCATTCTAAAGAAACTGCATGTGCATAAATTATCTTGCCACCCACACTCCCTCTTTCATATATATATATTGATTTTAGAGAGGAAGGGAGAGAGGGAGAGAGAGAGAAATATCAATGATGAGAGAGAATCATGGATCAGCTGCCTCCTGCACACCCCACACTGGGGATCGAGTCTACAACCTGGGCCTGTGTCCTGACCAGGAATCGAGCCCTGACCTCCTGCTCATAGGTGGACACTCAACCACTGAGCCACACTGGCTGGGCCTGACACTCTGAGTGTAAGTCTGGACAGTGTTGATCTGCTCTAACATGAAAAAGAAACATGGTCACATCCTAAACGGATGGGCAGGCCTATGCGTGCTGTTGGAATGGTTTTTAGGGAGGGAACATTCTGTTATTCTGTCAAGTAAAGGAGCAACAATAAAAAGGCAGTGTTTGAGAAAGCAGAACATTAGTGCATTAAAGCTATAAAGTAAAATGCTACATAATGTATTACTTAATGTTACACACATTGTCTGTTAAGCAATTTTTTGATAGGCCATCACCTTCTCTCTCTACACCAGTGGTTCTCAACCTTCCTAATGCCGCGACCCTTTAATACAGTTCCTCATGTTGTGGTGACCCCCAACCATAAAATTATTTTTGTTGCTACTTCATAACTGTAATTTTGCTACTGTTATGAATCGTCATGTAAATATCTGATATGCAGGATGTATTTTCAGGGTTCGCGACCCACAGGTTGAGAACCGCTGCTCTACATGTTAGTAAAAGTTGTATTTACTAAAAAGTCGTAGCTTTTAATTCTTCATTATATTTTATGCAGCCCTATAATGTGTGTGATTACGTTCATACGCTGGCCAACGCGAGTAGAGTGTCTTGTTAATAGAAGACATTAGACTGAAAGAACAACCCAGGTTCTGCCATTTGGTCGCTGTCACACTGCACCGCAGGTGGCCCCGTACTGTTTTCTGTGGGCAGTACAGACGCCAGCTTTTATGGGTCACAGGCCTGTTCTAGGCCTTACATGCCAACGTGATATGGTGTAACTGTTGTCCTTTTAAATTTTAATTTAAAGCATAAACCAGAAGGAACTCTCTGCACTTAGAGCTCCATAGTAAACATTTCAGCCTTTGAATTGCTAGCATGTCCGTGAAAGTGTGAATAAAAGGTTGTGGTCTGACAAACTCTGTGAAACAGTCTCCAATGGACATGATGAGAATGGATAGAATCAAATTATGTAGCCAAAACATTCATTTTTTAACCATTATCTATAATAATCTGTGTTCTAAGTAAGTTTTTTTCAAAAATAGTTCTAATAAACATATTTAGGAAATTTATTTTATACTATAATACTGGACTATTTTGTAAATGCTCAAAGAAATTGGTCAGGGGAATTACTTTACGTGAACAACTGAAAATGGTTTTGTGTAACTGATGAATGAGAACATTTTAAGGATGAGCCATAAGATAGTCACACACACACACACACACACACACACACACGATCTACAGTTCTTTTGTGCGTGTGTGTGTGTGGGGGGGGCTCCCTCAGCCAGGCCTGCACCCTCTTGCAGCCCAGGAGCCCTCTGGGATGGCCAACTGAAGGCTCAGGCTTCCCGCAGGGAGCAGGCCTAAGCCGCAACCTGGCCTCCCTCTGTGAGGGCAACCAGTGGGCTGATCAGGGGACAGCACCGCCTGCCAGCCCCGCCCCCCATCACCCTGTTGCTGCCAGTCACTGCCATGCCTCCCCCCGCCGATTGCTGTCCCCTCCCTCTGCCCGCTGGCACCTGCCTTGGCTGGCCTGGCGCCGGCCACTCGCCAACCCTGCTCCCCGCCGACCAGTCGTTCTGTCAATTTGCATATTAGGCTTTTATTATATATATATATCTCCTATATAATAATGATGAGAGAGAATCATTGATAGGTTGCTTCCTGCATGACCTCTGCTGGGGATCCAGCCTGCAACAGGGTGGCAAGGGGGAAGAGGGCATGTGCCCTGACCTGGAATTGAACCCTGACCTCCGGGTTCATAGGTCAATGCTCAACCATGGAGTCACACCGGCCGGCTGACTCAAAGCTTTATAACATGAAGCTGATTCCCCTTGAGTCTAAACTGGGACATAATGAATACTAGAGTAAAATGTGGGCAGCTATTCAATTACCACCATCATAATAACTTAAAGAAGAGTTTAAGACCTGGAGAATTTCCATTCAATGTACATTATCGGAACTACAAAGCTATTAGCAATAACAGTACTATTAAGTGTATCATATAATACTAATAAGAGAACTGTATGAGTTCTACATAAATAGAATTCCAAATAAAGTGGAATATTTGGGAGCCTAAAATATTCCCCAAATGTTAGAGAATTTGCCAGTCAGGTAAAGCCCTGGTTTTTAATTTAAAATATATTTTGAAATAAATAAAAAATATTTTGTAGGTCCTGGCCAGGGAGCTCAGTTGGTTAGGGCATCATCCTGATATGCCAAGATTGCAGGTTCGATCCCTAATTAGGGCACGTATCAGAATTAACCAGTGAATGCATAAATAAGTGGAATAACAAATCGATGTTTGTCTCTCACTCCTCTCTCTCTCTCTTTAAAATCAATAATAAAATAAAATATCGTCTGTAATAATTAATAATAGCTTGCTACTATACATCTACAGCACAGCCTATATTGTTTGAGGCAGTGTTGCCTAGAACCTGACTTAAAGTGTGATTTTTATTTTTTTGGTAATCAGTAGACATCCGTGGTTCTCAAACTCTGGCACGCTTGTTCCGAGACAGACGAGGAGGCCCCACAGTTCACACTGAGTGGGCTGAGCAGCCACCTGAGAACCTGCCTTTCTAACAAGCTCCCAGGTGAGGGCCGCTGGCCTGCAGCACATCCCGTAGCATCTTCCTCCATGAGCCCATCGCCATGCTCTCCACACAGTGAGCGGCTGTGGGACCTGCTCTGGTGAATGGCTTCGGGAGGTTCCTGGACTCACGACCATGTCACAGCTACTCCAGTACAATTTTTGAGGACCATGGGCACACTAACCACCTTTCTGAGGATGACATAAACGTGGATGTTTACAAATGGTGCTATAGCAGCTTAGAGATCAGGGCAGAGTAACAATCCTCTACAAGTGAAAAAATGGGCGCTCACTTTATAATCTTCCTATCACGTGCTTCCTTGGTCTGTACTCTAAAGGGGAAAGAGAAAAGGACACCCCTTTCTAGAAAGGACTTCTTTTCGTGGCGGTGGTGTATCTGTGTGAGGCCTGAGTACCTTCTGCTGACCACAGGCCACAGTGATGCTTAAAGCGATGTCCGCTGTTACACAATTCAGCATGTGATACACTACCCTGCACCAGTGAGCTCTCTTTACATCCTTTTGAATCCCCCACAGACTCCCTGGATTGGGAGATGAATGCTAGCATGGCAACGTGACCCAAACATTCAGAAGAAGGCCAGGCACATAGTAGGTGCTTAGTACATGTTGAAAGACCCAAATACATGTCTTATGAGGAGTACGCGCATCGTAGGCCCTTGCTGACTTTTTCTGAAAGCCATCCTGGCTCTTGTGAATGTACAGGCTGCTTGACCTCGGTCTGTTCCTCATTTTAACATGGAAGGTCTAAAACCCTGGCGTTGTGGCAGAAAACTTGCTACGTGTCCACCGGGCCCGGATGGCCGGTGTCACCCAGGTCTGGGCTACAGGCGTTACAACATCACTTATTTCTACTTTGAGGAATGTTTTCTTGTTTTTAATAATGTAGATAGGACTTTGTATGCACATACAATAGGTATTTCAAGCACACGCGCGCGTTCACTGTGGCTTGCAGTGTGAGCCAGAGGGCGAGAGCCAGATTCTGTCTTGTTTATGGCTGCAAGAAGGAACTGTATACGCTAGAACTAGGACTTCCAAGGCTTAAGGAGGCCTGCACGGTCCCCTGCAATGTTAATCTCAGTTCTGATGGTATCTGAGTTCCCATCAGTTCTGAGAACTGTGCCCCAAAATATCCAGGAGGAATTAGCTGTGTACACTGAGTGACAAGTACATCCTTACAAACAGAGGGAGGGCATGAAGCCGAGTGACCTCAGCTCATGAAGGGTCTCCTCCTCCTCTCACTGAGCGGGGACCTGCCAGCCAGGAGGACAGTCACAGCAGAGAGGAGGTGTGGTCGGGAGAAGTGGCAACAACCCGGAAAACCCAAATGTCTGCATGCGGCTGAACTAGTTTTCTTCTTACATAATGAATGGGAAACACCACTAAAGGCAAAGCACTTCAATAACAGGAGCCCCTTCATGAGTTTTTTTTTAACAGAGGGAAGAAAGAAATAGAATAATGAAAGGAGCCAGGCGGGCGTGGCTCAGTGGTTGAGCGTCGACCTATGAACCAGGAGGTCAGGGTTCTATTCCTGGTCAGGGCACAGGCCGGGTTGTGGGCTCCATCCCCAGTAGGGGGCGTGCAGGAGGCAGCCGATCCATGATTCTCTCTCATCATTGATGTTTCTCTCTCTCTCTCTCCCTCCCTCCCTCCTTCTCTCCCTCTCTCCCTCCCTACCTCTCTCAAATCAATAAAAACATTTTTTAAAAAAAGAAAAATGGAAGGAATCATGTTACTGCTTGCTGGGCCCCTGGCACCCAGGTAACCAAGTCCCTGAGACACAGGCAGAGGCCCGTGGGCTGGGCCCCCTCCCCCGTCTGAGGGTCTAAGGAGGTGCAGCCCCCCCTCATAGGCCAACAGTCCTGCTCCCACAATCTCCTTTGCTTGTGCCACAGCGAGCAGGAGAGAAGCATCCCGGTGCCCACCCCCTGAGGCTGCCTCTCTGCCACTGAAGGGACCGTTGCTCTAAGACAGCACACTGCTGAGTTCATGCGACTTGAACGTTCACAGCAGGTGGCACTCCTGGAGGTGCATTGTGGGGCCGCCTGTAGGCATCTCACCCACGGAAAACGAGGCACGAGTGTGGAGAATTCCTCCACGCCGAGAGGAGAGTGGGTGAGAGCCTGAGCACCGCCTGGCTGGTTCCCTCCAACCTGCACTGTGCCCGGGAGGAGGGGTAGAGAGCGGTGCCCGCTCCAGCACAGATGGGCAACGCTGCTCCCCAGGAGGGTGGGTGCTGCAGTGCCCGCCCCCGGGGCCAGGGTGACACGGCCACTGCTTGGCACCTGTGAGAACCCACCTGCTGGAATAGCCACGTGGCCACCGTGGGTCCAGTTGGGGACGTTATTTATCTATTTATTTACAGCAAGTCAAGCTATTGTGTCCGTCTCTGCATCCTCGTTTCTCTCTCCTTGTGTTTTGGCAAAAGTGGAAAGTGGCCATGAGAACAGCCCGTGATGATTCCGGACATTTGTTAGGGAGAAATTAGTATGTGTCTTTCAGCAATGCTGGGCAACCTTGACCTTTGTCGGCTGGAAAGGAAAATTAATTTACTGCAGAGACGCTTTAAAGGAAAAGTGTGTTATTCTGCTTTTTGCCGCGACGTAGATGGAGGTCGCGCTTCTTCTGTAAATACTCAGAGTCTACATGCTACTTGTTTCGGGTCATTTCTGCTCACAGCGGAGCTGTGAGATTTCACCCGCCACGCGCACACCCATGCATGTGAACCTGTATCCGGTGGGTCCAGGAGACAGCCTGATGGTTGTTCAGATGGGTTCTCAGTGGCTTATAACGTGGATCAGGGTGGTCTCTATTCCGAGAAGCGCTGCCAATACTGTTTGGATGTAAAATCTGTGACAGCTTCGCCTGGCTCAGACCTAAGCCTTTAGGTCTGACGCTCGGATGCTTGCTGGGTGGGACTGAGGTGGGCACTTCCGTCCGTTTGTCCCACAGGAAGGGCTCGTCAGGTTTGCATCACCTCCTTCTTCGACGAAGGCTTTTGGGCGGCGGATTTCAGAGTGGCTGCCCAGACAGATTTTAAGCCTTTTCCTCACACTGTTCAGACCTACGTTGTGTAGAAGGCGACGTGGGGCTGTGTGACCTGATCCCCAGTCAAGGCGAGGTTCGTGGAGACGCTTGCCATGTTGGTTGCTATGGTGAGCCTCGTATTTTGTGGAAACCTCGGCTCAGTGTCTTAAAATAGACCTTTGCCAAGGTAAACACTGGTCCGGTGGCATATGCTGGTGGCGCGTTGCAAGGCTGCTCGGGTTCCCTCCCTGTTTTCCCCTCTCCCCCCACCCCTGGGCCCCCGGCTCCACACGCAGCCCAGGCCTGGCAGGCGGAGAAGCCAGAAACTGGCTGCTAATTACCACGCCGACAACCCCCAGCCTGGGTGCTGGCGCCAGCCACCCACCCGCCGCGTCCTCGGGGTGAGCCGCGCCGCCTTCCCGGCATGAGCTTCCCCACGTTCCAGCCACATTCATGACTGTCAACTTAACGCTGTACCTTGTACCAAGGAAGCTTCGTTAATTAGCTGGGTTGAGAATTAAGATCTATCCTCCACACGTGTTTACAGCCGAATTATGTGAACCCGTCCAGCATCTCTTGGACAAAACGTTGATGATTTTACTCATTTCTGCCACTGTGCTACCTTCAGTTAAGCACCAAAATCGATCAGACTAGCCTCCCTCTCTCCCCCAGCCCTCTCAATCTCTCTCTCTCCCTCCCTCCCTCCCTCTCTCCCTCCCATCTGTCACCTCTGTCATCTATCCTTCCTCGATTTTATATTTACCTTGTTTTTAGAATTTGAGGAAAATAATGGGCATCATTGTCACCGTTAATGAAGAAAGGAACACCTTACGGTGGGGACAGAATGGTCCAAAGGTATCTTCCAGTCCTGAGGGATTTGTACATCCTGATCGTTCCCCCTTCGTGAAGGGAGACTCCCGCTGCCATGGAGGCCCCTGTGGGAGCCGGCGCTGCCCAGCGCTGATAGGCAGCGCGTGTCTGTGACTGATCAGCTGGGTGGCACCCGGGGAGACAGCACCCTCCCTCCCTCCGTGGTGAGCGTGGCAGGTGACTCAGCGGCGTCGGTGACTGGTTTCACGAACACAGCCGTCGCGGTAAAGGGCTTAGTAACATCGAGAACTTTATTTTGACTCTGCCGTAATCCAAGAGTGAGTCTGTCTTTGTTTATTCAACAAGATCGCTTTGGATATTTAAAAACTGAATTTTTTTTTAAAAAAAAGGAAGTAAAAGCAGTTCTAACTTGTACAGGGTGACGCAAAAGGAGGTTAGTGGTTGTCCGCATGGCGAATAAGGTAATAAGTGGTTAATAATCACACAAGAACAAACTTGGTGTTTCTCGTACTCACCGCTGTTACCTCCCGTTGCCCCACCCCGGATACTGAAATGTGATCGTGTCTCTGTTGTTTGGTGTGAGAACACCGCTGGGTCGGTCTTATTTCTAATTTTCCATTGGACCTACCACATGACAAATAGTTGCCATTTCAGTCTTTCGGCCAGTATTTTCATCTGGAAGCTATGCCATCGGGTTGATTTCATTGAGATTATAATGTTCCTGTTTGACTGAAAGATGTGCACCTCAGGGGAAAGGTTTAGCTAATCCTTGAACTATGTTTTAGAATTGTTTCTGCATTAATATTAAGTTGGCTTCACATTTTTCCTAGACCAGGGGTCCTCAAACTACGGCCCGTGGGCCACAGGCAAATACAAATATTGTATTTGTTCCCATTTTGTTTTTTTAATTCAAAATAAGATATGTGCAGTGTGCATAGGAATTTGTTCATAGTTTTTTTTAAAACTATAGTCCGGCCCTCCAACGGTCTGAGGGACAGTGAACTGGCCCCCTGTTTAAAAAGTTTGAGGACCCCTGTCCTAGACTTTGAAAAAAAGTAAGTATAAGCACACTGTAGACCCTTGGCATCTGCTGGCATGTTCACATCTGTATACTGCATATAATATTGGAAAAAGGTTCAATTGGATGAATTACCGAAGGGTGAAAGGAATCTATAAATTCGTATCTGCTGCCAGCAGGAGTAGAGTAATAAGCAAAACTCCAACACTGCAGTCTGTGTGTGTGCTGGAAAGAACACATCCCAGGGAGCCGTGGGAAACAGGTCCCACCTGCTTCCTGGGTGTCCGTGGGCAAGTCTGTAAGGTCCTCTGTGCGAGAGCATTTCATGTATAACGCATGGAAGCAGGGCCACACACCAAATAACTGCATCCGAGACAGAAAGTGATCATAACAACTACATACCCTACGAGTTCACTGCCGGCTCATCGGACGCTTGTGGGATGTTGTGTTCTATGTGGATAATAAATTGGAAAATAATCCCATTCAAAGAAAACAAAAGGTCAAATGGAAATGCTATGCCTTTGGATGCAAAGGCCAAGCCAGAGGAGAACAGGCATGTCCGCCTTCTTCAGCTGGGCCATTGGCTAGTGAGCAAATAGCCCCCCTCCCTTACCTGCATCGATTGCAATGAATAGGAAAAGCTAAACTCTCAGCCACGTGTCTATTTTACATAGGGGAACATGGCTAATCCGGTCTTACACAAAGTCCTCTAGGTGACTTGACGACTAAAGCAAAGATGCAAATATACCTGATCTTTTCCAGCAGAAAAAATGATTAAAAAAAAAAAGACTGTCTCCTTAGGCTTCATTTTACATGAGTCTATCTTTTCAGCTGGGTGGTCTTTCCTTTGACTTGCGAAACATCCAGGTTTCATGCCTCTCTCCGTTGTCTACCTATGAGCCAGGCCCGTGTGACTCACACATTATTTTTATCTGAATTGATTCACAGCTTGATAGTAGAGCATGCCTTTCTACCTCCATAAGAGAACTTCTGAGTCCTATAGGAGAATTCCTGCTCTACAGACACTACATACACGCGATACCGTCAGCTCCCCATCGCAACTGGAACAGGGACACGATACAAAGAACAAGATCTCCCTTCAAGTTTCCCCAAATTGCTCCTCCCCCTCCCCCCAAATGTGTATTGGTACTGAGCTATTAGGTCTGCCAATAAAATAGCTACCGGGAATTTTATTATTGTCTTTAACACATCACCGAAGACAGCACAATCCCCTCTACAGTCCACGTCCTTAACATTGTTACTCGCTATCACTGTCCCTTGTCTCCTGTCAGATTCAATTGTTATCTGCACAAATCCTCGGCGCGCCATGTGAAACTGTCTCAAAAATTTAACGTCAACCCTGCCTTTTAATGGAGCAGCCACAGCGAACAAAACCCTGTTTGTCTGGGGTATAGAACCCTCATGGGGTGACTCTGTCCTCATGTAAAGTATTAAAGGATCTCAAAGCTGCGGCCACATCTGGCAACAGAAACAATTAGGAGACATTTTCATAAAGTAAATGGCTCCTTACCCTCATGCTTCTACCACCGGAAATCCATTTGAAATCAATTGCTCTGAAAGCTTTATAGAACTTTTATTAAACCTATTCTCTAAAAGTTCTAAATGCATGTAATATGTCATGTCCACTGATAAACTGTGTAGATGAAGCATTATTGAAGTTATCTAAAAAAGCAATAGCTGACAAACCATATTATTTCAATTTTTAGCTACTGCGTGTATTGTTTTGGGGTTAAAAGGTCAAATTTTATGTACTATACTTGGAATATTCTGGAGAGAATAATATTCCTTTCAGATAATGTTATAGTTTAATTTTGCTTATAATTTAAACTTGCTTTTCAAGTAAATAATGACAAAAATACTGCACAGATCCTTATCTTGCAAATATATATCTTTCACAGGAGTATTGTATTGGATAAGTAAAGTTACACTGCTCATTTGTTTAAAAAATGTATGAATTTTTACATTTATAGATTTAATAGTAAATAAAATACATTAGGTAACTTTTTCTACATCAAAACTCCCATGGAATGAAATGATTCCAGATTAAATAGTTACAGTTCCAAAAACAATACCAGCTTAAAAGAAATGTTTTCATAGATTTTTCAGTTATTTAGGAGTTATAGCTGAGAATCAGAGGAAATAGATTCTCTATCTTAACAAATAATAAAGACACGATTAGTAAACAAATTTGAGAATTAGAGTTCATATTAACATTAAATTACACTTAAATAGATGCAATTCAACAGCCAATTTATATAATAGCTACTTTTAACAGGACATTAACTATGAAAACATGTAAAATTGGGTATTGACATGTCTTAAAATGATATAATTACTAAATATTTTTGAGCCCCTATCATATGCCAGGCACTGGATGGGGTATTTTAAAAGGCTGTACTGTTGCTATGCCATTTTAACAGTAAATATCCTGGACAAATACTAGTCCTTTTCTTTTTAACAGAATGGAAAAAATAGTAATTTACCCACCTTCTAAGACTTCTAATTAAACTTAGTAGCATAAACATTTATACACAGAATAAACATTTTAAAAGGCCTGATGTTTATTCTTTATCCACTATAATCACATATATTGACATTGAAAAGAGTTTAAAAATGATTTAGTCTTATTAGGCTGTTTTCGAGGTAAACCCATGGTTTGGGAGAGGGGTGCCCATATATAATACATATAGAAACACACATGATTCCCACAGTAACCCACTAGGATGAATCTCTATATCATTCTTTTGGGTTTCTCCTTTCCTAAAACTTAGAATAAAATCAAAGGGAGAAGAAGTGACAAAAATGTGTCTATGTGGTGTTTTGTGTTTTGAAAATTTAAGTAAAAATCTTGAAGACCAATTTCCTGGTTGTTATAAAGACAAAATAGGTTGGTGTGTACCTGTGAAAGATTTTAAAGCTGCTTTGTTAATTGTGGTATTGATTTGCACAACATCTATATATAAAAGAAAGTGTGTATTGCCCGGCCAGCGTGGCTCAGTGGTTGAGCATTGACCAATGAACCAGGAGGTCATGGTTCCATCAGGGCACATGCCCAGGTGTCAGGCTCGATCCCCAGTGTGGGGTGTGCAGGAGGCAGTCAACCAGTGGTTCTCTCTCATCATGGATGTTTCTAGCTCTCTATCCCTCTCCCTTCCTCTCTGAAATCAATATAAATATATTTAAATAAAAAAAATAAAAGAAAGTGTAATATTCAGGCCAAAAAAAAAAGTGGGGTGGGGTGGCTTTCTTGGAAATGGAGTCCATAGAAGCAGAAGGGCCTGGAGAAGCTGGGAGTCCAGCCCTCCTGGGCCTGGTTGGGACCCTGAGAGTCAGGCGGGCTCTGTGGCTAGTGCGTTGTCACCCTTCACAACAGAACCTGTGCTCAGAAGCAGATTTCTAGATTTCACCCCAGAGTTCCTCCTCCCATAGGAAGTACTCTCCTCCCTTAAGGATCCTACATTCTCGGGGAAAATGAGATTTGAGGTTCTGTGTAACTACCTCAGCTCTCTAATGTGCTTTGTCCTGGAAGCACTGTCAGTCTGTTTAAAATAATAGTCGTGAAAACAAATTGTGCATAAAACTAGACCTATAAAGTAACCGTTAAGTTGCATTCCCCAACAGTTATGCATAATGCAATCCCGAATATTTGTAAGCCTTATCCTAATCTATTTCTATATAAAGGAAAAGATCTTTTGATATCTATGCTTCTGATAGAATATAAGCCATGGCATTGATTCATTCTTCTTTGTCAAGATTGAAAATGAAAGAAATACTTAGGAGAAATACAGAAACTATCTCAACTAAGTAACTTTAGTTTATCTTATGCCTTGTTGGAACCAATTCTTAAAATTTGCCACATTTGCTTCCGGAGATAAAAATGGACCGCAAACAATTTCCATTCCTGTATTGGGTAAAATAAAGTAAAAAAAAACTATTGCAAAAAATTATCAGTTTTCCAATTAAATTATCATTATTTATAAAAAGAATGTCTTTAGAAACTGTGTCTCTTAGCACACATTTTATTTAAGTTTAAAAATAGATACTACTTTCAAATTACGCAATTTGGCCACTACAGTGATATAATCTATCAACTTTTTTCAAAAAGTGCATTATGACATTAATACACTTAGTATTTATAAATAGATTATAGCAATATAAGTGTTCTTTAGTTTGAAATTTCATTGAGATTCAGTATTGATTTCATATCTATATGTGGTAATGAATTAAATGTAATAAGCTTTATTTAAAATCCTTTGAACGTTTTAAAGTTCCTAGTTTATTCTTAGTATTTTTTAAAACTTTGGTTCTAGGTGGCATGTGTATACATTTTCAGATACTGTGGATTATTACTGAGTCTCAAAGGGCATTTCCACAAACACAGCAAATGCAAAGTGTTGTCTATACACGTGTATAGATAGTATAATAATTTTTGTCGATTTTGAAGATCAGATTGTCTTACTTAGCTCTCAGTATTAACCACATATAACAGAACTCAGACCTCGAAAAATTTAGGTAGTCACTTATTTGTTGTGTAAATAATACAAATATTAGCAATACACTGGCTCTATTGTCAAACTGCACTCAACAAAACCCAAGTAAGAATATTTGGAAAAATTTGAAATTTCATAATGGCCCTTTTTTAGTTTATAGTGTTTTTGGATGAATTAAAATATTTTCTCCATGTAAAAAGCTTGTAATAAATACTCATGCAAAATGTTTTGTAGGTTGAAATTTAAGAGTTATAAGTCATGATTTAAAGTGCAGTAGGTAGGAGTAAAATCTCAAAAGATTTTTAAAAATTGAACTACCAAACTCTTTGTTTCAAACCTATTTAACATTTATGGTTATAGGTGTTTGTAGCAACCAATAACTGAAGGAAATAGCTAAATACAATAGTAATAAAGTCCTTAAGTATTGCCATTTTTATGTTTTCTCTTTTAATTAAAATACTGACCAGAAAAATAAATTTTCTTTCAAATAGTGAGTGCAGTCAGTGTGCAGCTTACACCGCTCTGGCGTTGTGAGAGCAAGAGCGTCATTTGTCTTCTCTGAGATGCAACAGCAGCTGAAACCACATTATTGAAAAGCTGGTGAATAATCACCGTGGCCTGCAACTGTCTTCTATGTTCTCACTCCTTGTCTGTCCTCTATAAACACGCAGAACATTCCCCAATGTGCCCATGCTTCCACCTACACATAAAAACATGTCTATGTTTATACTTGAAAATTTACCATTACTGAGGTGGAACATAATAAGAAATGATATTATAGGTCTTGGAATTTTCCATCCATCAAAATACCACTTCATCATTGCTCCCTTTTGCCTGGACAGTCACTGACAGTCTGTTCTGGTTCTAGATTGACATGTGGTGGCACCAAGAACCACACCCTTCCAGGGCAGTGACGCAAGGACCACACCCTTCCAGGGCAGTGACACCATGAGCCACACCCTTCCAGGGCAGTGACACCATGAGCCACACCCTTCCAGGGCAGTGACACCATGAGCCACACCCTTCCAGGGCAGTGACACCATGAGCCACACCCTTCCAGGGCAGTGACACCATGAGCCACACCCTTCCAGGGCAGTGACACCATGAGCCACACCCTTCCAGGGCAGTGACACCATGAGCCACACCCTTCCAGGGCAGTGACACCATGAGCCACACCCTTCCAGGGCAGTGACGCCATGAACCACACCCTTCCAGGGCACTGACGCCATGAACCACACCCTTCTAGGGCTCACAGTGGACCTGGGGAGACATCCTGGCCCCAGGACATGATTACTCATTTGGAAATGTCTGTCGTCAGGATCATCTGTCCAACACGTTTCCTTTTTTGTATTCACATTAGAGGTTGTCAGGATGCTCCATGGATCCTTAACCCGAATACCACCACTCCCCGCAGTTCTCTTCCAAGCAAAACTATCAGACACGACTCAGACCCACGCGCAACACAGCCAGCCACTTCTTTCAAGACGCAGTTTCCATCAAGCTCCTTACCTGAGACTCGGCCGTCAACTGTCAACCAAGATGGTTTCTTACACCTGTTAGTGGATGTCTCAGGATAAATTCGCGTGCTCACAGACATTATATGAACTTCCGTGGGAAATCTAAAACCTTCCACTTAGGCCGGAAAGCGTGCTCATAACAATGCGAGGACTTTGGCAGACGTCGCGGAGGTAAACATGGCAAACAAAAGCAATTTTGAGACATGGTCTCCAGTCCCCGCCATCAAGCGTTAAGACTGTCAAATGAATGGTCTATGCTGAATCGATATGCTTTTCTCAAGTAAGAAATTCCATCAACTTTATGGCGCAAACCAAATTTTAGAAAAGGGATGCATGCTGTGCTGGTATTTGTACATCGACTGGAAGCCAGTCCCTCGGTGAAGAGTACTTAAAGTCGGGATCTCACGGGAAGAGCGCACACAGTCATTCCTTCTTCAGTGGTGTCTGTGAGTATGGACAGGCAAAATGGGTCCCGGTGATGGGGATGTAATTTAAAAATCCTATTTTCCGAGGGGGAAAGGCTGCCTTACAACAATCAACCACAGTTGTTTCTATCTAATAAACTTTAAGGGTGGTTGTTTTTTCGCTTTTTTTAACCCCCTTTTCTTATCTAGATAGGCCCAGTGTGGTAAAAAAAACTATTTTTTTTTCCTTTTCAAATTTAAATAGGAAACAACTCTGTCAGACTGACACCTAATGAAAACTTTCATAAGAAAATAATTCTGCAAAGGAAAGAGCAATGCATTCAGTCTTTGAACCACGGAATCCACGTTTTGGCGACCACGAGATTTCATCCCTGGCCTCCCCAAGTCAGCCTCTGAATATTAACAGTATTCATTGAGGAAGCAATTGCAGTCAGAAGCCCAAGTAGCCGTGGCAGAGAACGGCGTGAAACAGCCTTTGCCTTTTTAAAACAGTTCTTCCTTATTCTCTCAACAAAGGCTGGAACGTGACACCCTTCATTTCTCATAAGCTCCACCCCAGGCCCCAGCTCAGCTCACTCTGCCATCTGCATCTTACCCACTTACTTAGCCAACCAACCAACTTGAGACTGACTGTCAAGTCGTCACCTCGTTACCAGATCATGTAGCTTCTCTCTACTTTCTACATTTCCCAATAAGACAATGCCACCAGTTGATACACTGAATGTTGTCAAATAGGAACAAGCGCGATATTTAAAAGCCCTCCATCACCGACCAGTGGGTCCCTAGGGAAAGAGAAAGCCATTCGTGGAAGGAACAGTGAGGGCAAGAACAACAGTTACATAGTCTCGCTAGAGGCAGAACGCCCAGTGCGAAGATCACACGTGTTCTTTCTCCTACTTGAACTGATTCTGAAATGGACTCGCCCTAGGCGTGTCCAGAAGGGGCCCCGCGCCTTCCCGACACACGGAGCGCACAAGCTGTCCGTGTAGATGCCCTGAGTCTCTGTGGGATCCGATGCGGTGAGGTGGATGGCCATAGGGCCAGGGAGGGTTGGACTCCTCACTGGGAATCCAGGCTACTGAAGACAAGACGCTATCTAACCGGGAAGGCTGGGCCAGGTGCCTGCTTCCTTGGGCGCACAGGCTCTCGGTATTTCCAGGGTGAGAGCTGCCCTTAGGGACCAGAACCCAGTGGGGTCCAGGCACCCCGCCGAGAAGGGAAACCATGTTTGGGGCTTAGCTCAGCTCAGAGCTGGTCCGGGAGCGCCTCAAAGGAGAGCACCGGGCTTCGCATTTTCCCCTGCAGCTTGGACTTCTGAGGAATTGTCTTCCCAGCCCGTGCGCAACCAGCAGCCATGAGGCAGGGGAGGAAGGCGATGTGGTGTCCCAGGAGGTGCTGGCCGAGCCTCCTGGAACCTGGGGGCGCCTTCTCGTCCCCAGCCCTTTCTCCTCCCTCCTTCGGAGCCACCTCCACTGGGAAGAGGAAAGGCGAGTAGCCAGACCGGGGGTTCGCTGCCCTCCAAGGCTGAGAGCTGGAGCCTCCGGGGCGCGCACATGCGGTGCCTGCCAGGGCGGATCCCCTCTCCAGCTCCATCCCGAGCGGCTCCCCTCCAGCCACGCCCGCTAGTCCCCGGCACCGCCTGGGTGCACTGGAGGGGCTGCGTGGATGGCTCCTTGCTCTCAGCTAAGAAGGGACAAATCCATTTGGTTTGGGCGTCCGTCGGCATTGGAAACAAACCACAGCTGAAAGTGGAAGGAGAGACGGCTCCCTCTTCCTCTCGCCCATGTGCTGATGTTGGAGACTCATCCCCGGGGCGCAGGCGCAGGCAGGGAACACGGCGCGGGGACCTGTCACACAGAAACTGGAAGACAGAGCAGCCCCCGCCGGGCCCCAGCCCCTGTCAGGAAGGTTCCAGTCCCGGGCCACACCGCAACCGATCTGGTGCCCAGCCTGCTTCTCCACCCCTTCACGAAGGATCCGCAAAGAAAGTCTGGGTTCCTGGGAGAACCACCACCGCACTTCCAATCTGGAGCCTCCGTGGGGACCCCGGGCCCCCGCCCCGCCCCCGCCAGCAGCCATGTCTGGCT
>NW_005370105.1:2388620-2391549 GCF_000412655.1 Myotis brandtii | reverse complement strand
CGCTGCCGCTGCCTCCGCTGCTGCCACAACTCTGGCTGCCGCTGAGCCCGCCCCTGGCTGGGCTGGGCTGGGCTGGGCTGAGCTTGACCCGGACCATAATCCATAACTCGATTTCCCTCCAGAAGGATCCAAAGCTGCGCTCTGTGCGGCTGCTTCCTGCCCACAGCCGAATGGCTGCTCTGGTTCCAATTCTGAAAGACAAATCACAACCCAAGCACTTAACGCAGGAGGAGCGGAGCCTGCGTGTGGGGTCTGCCCAGCCAGGCGAGGGCGTGTGGGGAGTGGGACGGCTCTGGGGCGCAGGATGGGTGTGACGAGTAACCTTTCGCTTACCTTCTGCCCCCCCAGAGCCTTCCTCTGCCCTCGCTCTGCTGGGCACCCCTCCGACTCGGCCAGCCCACTCAGGTGCTTAGATGGAGAGTCCTGGCAGCGAGGAGCCCTGTAGGAGACAGGCATAGTTAAGCACACACACACATCACAGATGTATTTGCCTAGATGGCTTGAAGGAGGAGTGCGGCTCCGATAAAGACAGGGTCACGCATGGGTGACATTCCAGCCGGGTGTTTTGGGGAAATGCATGATCACAGAAAATAAACGCTGGCTCCATTTACTACTTGAATCAAATACTGATAGATCCACCCAAACAGGCATCTCTCCTTGGAAGGCCTTGGAGCTACGCAACACCATGATTTTTAGAGGGAAAAACAGCTTTGAGCACACAATAAAACTCATTTTCCATAGTAGCACAACTCCCTGAGTTTGACAAGCTGGTGGAGTTTTTATGATTTCGGCGCCGTTTCTGTAGTCCCATGATGTAAGTGTACTTCCCTAGCCCACCTTCTACATAGACAGGACGGATGCATCTCTGTGAACACCTGGACAGAAACACCCTGTGCTCTCTGTCTTCATAAAGATCGTGGTAAGAAAGATAAACAATGACAACTCATTTGCACGGTGACTGTAATGCTGGCTTTCCGAGAGAGGAGCTCTGTGATTCTTTGAGGGTCAATATGGTTCTTAGTGGAAAAGCTTTGTCTTGGACCCGGCATGAGTATTCTGATAATAGGGGTTTATTGTTCATTACACAGAATGGGCAGGTGCAACGTCACTACCCAAGACAGGGCTCAGCTCCATTCGAAAGTTCTCAATTAGCTTTCCCCCATACTCTCCAGTACATGGACGTGCATCCATGTGAGCGGAACAGGGAGGGGACATGGCAGCATGGCCATAGACATTATGATTCCTCAAATTATGTAAGTGCAAACAGCTCTTCATCAAGGAGTAATTATATAACAGCATTCTCCCCCCACCACAACTCATCGCTAACTGACCTGGTTGCAATTTAGGGCACTTAGGCTGGGCTGGCTCTTATCATTATTTTTTAATGTATCATTTCTCCAGACACACCAGCTCCGCATGTTCCCGACCTGTTACTTGCAGACAGTAAAGTCAACATGAATCCTAGGTTTTTACGACCAGTTGCTTCACATTCAAGGTCTGCTGCCCAAGAGAACTCAAAAGCAGTACCGCCCCATTAGGAGCCTATCTTGCAATATTTTCAGGTGACTCTTAAGTACACCTTTCACAAGAAGACCGATGCCAATTAAACAAATTAGTGAGTCCTGTTACCTAACATAGCTATAAAGGGGAGCGCCTCCCTAGGCATGCTACACACACACACACACACACACACACACACACACACACAGAAAGCTGACAGGTTCTCTCCAGCTTGAACTCCTAGAAACAAAAGCCCTGAGTGAAAGTAAGGCAATAGTCTGTGAGCAAAGTGTCCATTTGCTCCGAACTCTTCCATTTAAATCTCAACTCACATTAAAAGGAAAACAAGAAAGAACATTATCCAGGCAGCTGTTGGTTTAGCAAATGGAATATTCCTTTTGTACGAAAAAAGGATGGTATCAAGCCATAGACACACACACGCATGCATACACAATACATGGCATCTCCGAATCACAGCACAAATACCCACACAGCTTTTCAAGGCTTTCTGAGGAAAATCTCCTTTAGTTTGGCTTCCTCGCCATTGAAATAAAACACACACACACACACACACACACACACACACACACGCTGACCCACAGACTCACGCGGTCAGAAACTGGAACAACAACGCAGGAGGCATGCTTGCTTTCCCTCCAAGTCGCCAGGGCCAGCCCTCGCCCACCTACCCCGTGTTCCACCCGCTTCAGCACCTGCGCCGCTGGACAGCTCAGCCCGGGCTGCAGCCGCGGCTACACTCAGCTCTCAGCCCCGCTCTCCGCGCTGCTCTCCTGCTCTGGCTCCGGCGGGGCAGCCTGACTTCCGAGCAGAGAGCACCATTTCCTCCCAGACATTGCCGCTGGGTGCAGATTCAAAGCAAACCTCCTTAAGCCCCCGGGTCCCCCCTCCTCACCCACCTACCCCTCCACCCTTCCCTCTCCACCCTCCACACAAAAACAGAACAGGGAGGCAGCCCTCGCAGCCAGCAGCAGGGCATTTGTTGATGAACTTACACTTGGCTGGTGCACACTGAGCTGGAGCCTGCGGCGGCGGAGCGGTATCCACGGAGCGAGGCTAGGTCCGCACTAAGTACCTTTGTGCATCGACTCCTGCGAGCTCTGTTTTTGAGAACCCACGTTTCTCTGGCGCCCCATCCCTCGAGGGGTGTTTTTCGGGCAAAGGGGGTAGGTGGGGGGAGGGGGCTCCCAGCATCTTTGGATCTCTGGAGGCCACCGCGAGGGACTGCCAAGCAGTCCCCCTCCTGTCCCACCCTGCCTGTCCCCCGCACTCCGAAACCCCATCCCAGTCTCACGCTTGGTCATTTGCGACCACATTATAACATAAAGAAACGCGACTAAAGCCATCGTGTGTGAGGAACTAAGCCAATTAAGCGAATGTAGAAATGCTGCTCTCTCCCCCCGCCTCCCCC
>NW_005370105.1:2384858-2388471 GCF_000412655.1 Myotis brandtii | reverse complement strand
CAATCAATGGAAAAACACTATACACATCGCCCCTGACTAATGCTCTCTCGCAGACAAAAAGAAACACGTTTATCCATGTAAACACAGCCCGCCGCTCCGACCCATCCCACACCCCGCACCTTCCTGAGCCTGGGCTTGCGGTCTAGCCAAGTAACGGTCCCCAATCGCCTCGAATGGAAGCGCTTACCCTCGACATCCAGGTTTCCAGCGGGACTGGGCTGGTGTGCAGGAGCCGGAGGGTCCGCGATGGGCTGGGCGGCGAGGCAGGCTGGGCGCTGGGAGCCGCTTGCCTCCGGTGCGCGCCGGTCCGGCGTTAACAAGCCCTGGGAGGGGACCCGGTCCTCGTGCGGCTGAGTCCACGGCGGAGTCCCCGGCGATCGCCTTCCGCGGATGGAGCTTCCAGAACGGCGTGGGGAAGGGGAGGGGGTCATCTAATGCAATCACATCGATCTGACCTCCACCATCTGTCGCCTGCCACTCTCCCCAAACGTTAAAATAGGAAAACGGAAAACACGGACAGCCCGGGAGGGAGGCTTGGTCTCTGCAAAAGAGTTCTTTTTTTTTTTTTTGAGCAGAGCCTAATTGGGGAGGGTCGGCGGCGGTTGCCAGAGCTGCAGCTCACCCTCCCGGAGTGGGTCCCCCCACATGCTAATGGTGGATTAATTGAGGAAGATCTGACGTGCAGGCTTCCTGGTCTCTTATTCATGACTTCCCGAGGGGAGAGGACCAGTGCCTTGTGGGACGATGGGAGCACACAGTCAGAAAGCTGCTAAGAAAATGGCTGTGTGTTCACAGCACCTCGCTCTGATAACAAACATATGTCGACTAAAACGGTTTAGGAGAACGGGAGGGGAGGGTGGGAGAATAAAATTCTCTTTCCCGGTTTCAGCCATCCCCACCTTCTCTCCTTAAAGAAAAGCAAAAGCAGGGGCTGTGTCTTTACCATCATGTAGGAAAAAGGGGTGTTTTAAAATGTTGGATTTTTAAAAAAATCAAGATTAAACTCTGCCATGCAAAAGAAACGGAACACACCTGGGCAGAAATTCTTTTTTTTTTAAAACCTATTATTTTTTTTTTCTTACTATGAGCAAAGTAGACCCATAGCATGTGCGTACCGAAACTCAGCCCATGAATCCCACCAGGATGGACGGGGGTTGTGAATGCCTGGTACCCTTTTGACTTCTTGAAATCTGGTTGCCTCTTGGGCAAGACATTCTGCATCATTGAAAACGGAGATAACGAACGTTAAATGTGGTTGAGGTGAGGAGATGGAAGGAGTTTGCTTTTTCAATTCGGCAATTACTCCCCCAGCCAAAACCCCTTTTGGTCTGTGTCCAGTCTTTCCTGATCAGGTGATTGGGTGTATGGGGGTGGGGGTTGGGGGGGGATGGTAGATTATCAATAGCCAATACATTCTATTTTACCTATAATTTTTAAAAAATTGGAAATAAAAAGAGATCACTTCCTATTTGTCAATCATAATATTAAATATAAACAAGTTTTTAAAATTAATGCTTTAGATGTGGGAAGCATATGTTTTACAAACCATAGGGTGACTGCCCCCCCCCATCCATTTTTAATTTTAAGATTTTTTAAAAAGGAATATAGAGTGTATTATCTAGATAGGTGACATCCTTTTATTATCAATATCTAATATTCTATATTTCCTCTGATTTTGTCATCCCTTTGAACATTGAAAACGGTTCAGTTTTATTCTGCTGCCTTTTTGAGAACATAAATTACCCTATATTCATACTAAACAGTGTTTAGGATAATTCTTGAGATAGCTGAGTATGTCTCCTGAAACTTTGATACTCTCCTTAAGGAGGGGAAAAAAACACACCCTCTCAGCGATGAATTAGATTAGCCTAAAAATATAGCTTGAAGACAAATCAAACAATTTCCCTGGTCTTTTGTTTCAGTGTACATTAATTAAGCCCTCTTCCCAACCTACCACCACTCCAGGGTCAGTCAGAAACCCAAGCCCATTAGCAGCAGCCTTTGTTGTCATTCGCGTCAAGCTACTGCCCCCTGCAGGTCAGGCTGGAAATGCAGGCAGAATTTGGCCAAATCTTCAGGAAATCGATGGTAGTCATGTTTTTCTCGCTCCCAATATTTAAGTAGAGTTGACTTTTACACTTTAAGTTAGTTTACATGACGGTTTAAACTATTTATTTAATAATGGCGAGTTCATTTTTTAGAATGGGTTTTAAAGATAGGTGATTTCAGATTTCCTTTGAGAATTTTGCTGGGTGGGGCAGACCATCCCATCCACTTTGTGGTCACCAGGAAGTACCTTGATGCGTTTAATATCGCTTTTTCATCTTCCCTTTTTCATCCCTTTCCACACGGTCCAGCAAAGCTCCCAAACAAATGTCACAGAATTGGAATGGTGATTTCTTAATAACAAAGAAATAATCCTGGGCAATTCACTACGGCCTGTCAGTGCGCTCTTGGTAGATGCAACCAAGTGCATTCAAATGAAACCCTTTCAGATTCTTCCTACAGCTGATACGGTGGGGGGACAATTATACTGTTTTTCCTGATTATGAAATGAAACATAATTTCACCTCCATGCTCCCGCTGTTCCCTCCTCCTTCACTACAATTAACTTTCCCAAACAAGGCTCCTTGCCAAGATCAAGTAAATTTACTGTTGACGGAATATAAATTAAATTGCATCAACTTTCCTACAGTATTAGGGAGTGGAGCAGGCTGATGGGAATGATTTCGTAAGGCTTATGGGAAGACTCTTGCGTATTTTGGAAGGTCTGATATGGTGACTTACACTGGCTTGTA
The DNA here is from genome assembly GCF_000412655.1 of Myotis brandtii. Lineage (NCBI taxonomy): Eukaryota > Metazoa > Chordata > Mammalia > Chiroptera > Vespertilionidae > Myotis > Myotis brandtii. The sequence continues at coordinate 2,385,673 of NW_005370105.1, read as the reverse complement.
AAGAAACCCTACAAGAAGCAGCGGTGTCTCCCTCCCTCACCACGGCTAACCTCCTTCTGCCCTCCGCTGTCTATGAGCCAGACTGTCTCAGCTGTTTTCTTTCTAATGCCTGTCGACAAAGTTGCTTTTCATTGGCGCCCAGGACAGCGATTGTGCTGTGTGACCCGGGCGTTGTCCAGCTGTCCCCACACACAACGCGGGAGATTGCCCCCACGGGCCCGGAGAAGCACCTGCTCTTCCTCGTGCTGTCGCGACACTTGTTTCTCAAGGGTCTGCACGGGGTTCTGGCGACTTCAGCGTGTTCTGTTACGCGTGGAATCCGGGATTAGCAGGCATTCTTGTTCTCAGAAGCTAAAAACCAGGCTCTCTCATTCACAGGCAGCCTGGACTCAGGATCCACTCTGCAGGCCGGTGGGTGTGCAGGTTTATCCAGAAGCACGTGTTTCCAGAGGTTTCCAGATGCTAATAGAGTGGAGGGAGGGGGTAGAGGGGGCAGACAGAACGTATGCCTGCGTGTGCGTGTGCGTGTTTTGGGGGGGCACTGTCCTAAGCAGCAACTTTATACAGATTCAAGGCCATCAGTACTGTAACCGCAGGTGCAAACCCCTCAGGGGAGAGCCCCTTGGGGAGCCCCCTGTCTCCCCTGCCCCGATCCCCTAGGCCAAGGCCAGACCCTGTGCAGAGGGTCCCCACACCGCAGGCAGTGCTCGCTGGCGGACGTGGGGCAAACTCTCATGGGGGCGAGTTACCAGTCCGCGCTGCTGTCCCCCTGGACGTCAGGTGCAGTGAGGGGCGCACAGCCAGCTGCCCCTGCG
>NW_005370105.1:2375964-2384529 GCF_000412655.1 Myotis brandtii | reverse complement strand
CTGTCCGGAGGGCGCGGCCTGCCCAGGCCCCGCCCGACCTCAGGGGCTCCTGGTGGCTCCCGGCCGGCAGACAGAAAGCGCAAACCAAACCCTCCCCAACCGCTCTCACCTCGTCCACGTCTCCAAGGTAAGTGCCAGTCCAGTCTCCCCCTGGCCCCTCTCTGACCCTCCTTGGGGCTAGGGTCGGGGGAGACAAAAGGGCCACCACCACCCCCACCAAAAAAAGAAAAAGAAATCATGACTGCTTTTTGCAAGCACGTTTTGCAAGCATCAATTTCAAATACACACGCCGCGCGTTTGCGCACACACACTCATGCACACGCACACGCACCCTCCCACTCCACCAAACCCACACTCACCAGCCCCGTAGAGGCCGCAGATGTGCCTGTGAGGGGCGCATTTCATTAGCTGCTGGAGGAAATGTTGGCTAACGTTCCAGGTGGTCGGCAGCATCTTCATTCCGTGGATGGGAAGGGAGGCGAGAGGAAGAAAAAGTGCCTTTCCGGGGGTCCTCCCCCATCCCTGGGCAGGAGACTCCAGTCCCTGCAGGGTCACAGGAGGTTGCAGCCCCCTCCAGAGAGGCCATCTCTGGCGGATTCCGGGAACCTGGGGGAGGGATTGTTTTGTTTGCCTGGATCATTCCTGCCTCGGTTCCCTATGGCGTTTTGAAATGAGTGCAGCCTTGAAGTTGGCTATGTGCTCCCAGTGGCAGGGTTTTCTGTGCTGGGTGAAGGTTATTAGCAATCGCAGCCTTTCTTTCTGGTCAGGCCGCCTCGAGTTAGAGATGGGCAGAATGCGCGTGTTGTTGTGGCTTCCCGTCCTGTCTGCTGCCTCGCAATGTTTACTGTCTTTGTAGAAGGAGCATCGTGTTACATATTTTTTTATACGATCAGGCAAATAGTAAGTCCAGATTCAGGAAAGGATCAATCGTATTTGCGTCGGTGTTCTTCACACAGTCTTCAGGGGAGGGGAGCCAACGGATGTTGCCTGTCCCCGAGAGGACAGGAAGGGAAGGCTCAGAAAGGTGTATGTAGTTGCCCAAGGTGACAACAGGTGGCCATCGGAGAGCCCAGCTGACAGCAGCCCGAGGAAACGTGTTGAAAAATCGCGCTCTACGGTGTTGAATTCAGGCTGGCACATACACTGATATTTTAGGTCTGAGTGTTAGCCTTTCATAGAAGAGAGGGAAAGATCTTTTTCTCGAAAGGACACTCCTGATACGGTGGAAGTATTAGTTCTGAAAATGGTTTGTTACCAATTCCCCAGCCCCATTTCACAGGTGAGAAAACCGAGGGAATGCGTCCATGGAGCTCCCACCACGAGGTGCAGAGCCAGGCCTCCAAACCAGGCTTTCCGATTGCAGCTCCTCTCTCCATTCTGCTCACCCGCCCTTCCCACACACAGAAAGCACCTCGATTTTCCTCAGGATGCTGAAGAGGAGATCATTAGCAGCCCAGAGCCTGTATTTCTCAGGGCAGAAGCTTTCTTTCACCTTAATCGTGAATACCTTTCATACCGAAAAAGAAATGCAAATGTAGAAAGAGTGCTATTCTCAGTGGTGAATTAAATGACATAAAAATGGCAAAAGACTAAAATAACTACATCAGCTTTACTTGAAAAGCAGTTAAAAAGCTATCTGGAAGGCCTGTCTCGGTACAATTTTAGTCTCTCTGCCACTCTCCGCCCATCCTCCCCTACCCTGAGAAAGTCCTGCCACGTGGCATGTCTGCTAGCTTTTGTTCGTAAAAGATGAAAACTCACAGGTTTGGGTGCTTTTTATCTCCATTCACATATTGCTTCTTTGCTCTGTGAATGGTTACGGTCAAAACATCCCAACACGTCCCTGGAATGACCCAAACTACAATTCATTGGCAAGAGAATTTTGACTGGCATCCACTTTTTTTTTAAGCATATTTTTTTATTGATTCAGAGAGGAAGGGAGAGAGAGAGAGAGAGAGAGAGAAGAGAGAGAGAGAGAGAGAGAGAGAGAGAGAGAGAGAGAGAGAGAAAGAGAGAGAAACATCAGTGATGAGAGAGAATCATTGATCGGGGCTGCCGCCTCATTTGCGTGCAGCTTATTTGGCCACGTGGCCTCCTGTCTTGTTGGGATCTGTCACTTGTCCAAAGGTTGAATTTAGTTGAATACGATTGTTCGTGTCCACCTCTTGTGGGAGCCCTAGTATCAATGCCAGTTTGGAACTAGGATGCTATAGGATGAAGCCTGCTTGTCTGTGTGAATTTGTACCGTAAACACATTCATTCATTTTTAGACTTGTAGGCTTCAGGTTTTTAAAAATTAAATCATCCATCCATTTCTTTACTGAGGGCTAGATCGATGTCCCCAGGTCGTCAGTTCTCAGGGACACCCACTTAGAATGGGGGAGGAGGAGGATTGGGACCCAGATGTTCTGTATTCAAGCTCTTAGGCAGGGCTTTGGGACAGCATTGTGTCCCTGCCTATTGGATGTTCAGAGATTCCATCACACATCCAACACCCAGTGATTGTCATGAACTTGGCAACTGTCCTAGGCATTCAGAATTCAACAAAAGGAAAAATGAAATGATTCAGGAGAAAGGCCTTCACATGTTGAAACGTGTATTCTGCTGGTGGACAAAATTAACAATGATTATGAAGACACTTCATAAGGACATTTTTCTTAAACAAAAATGTCTTGAGTGTGTTATGCTGTGCAAGACAGATAAAAACGTGCTCATATTCTCCCACATTTCCTGGGAAAGAAATCTGGGGAACCCTTCGTGCCGAGGGATGAAATCTGGGCGTGGACATAGTGAGCCTTCCCAGGTGTTTAGGGCCCCTCCCAGGTGAGCTGCTCACGGATCCAGGAGTATTCCTTCCCGGAACCTTCTTGGATGGGAGATGGAATGCCTGTGAGGGAACGCAGGCGTGTGCAGGAGCTGGGGGAAGAGGTAATGAAGAGATCAAAGAGGAAGACACGTTTCTGAAAAGGACACATTTTCACGTATGTATTGGATTGTTCTCGGGAGGAACCCAAGGGCTTGGGGAGGGGGGGGGAGGGGGGGCTGAACTTGGAAGGTGAACCCAGAAGCCTCAGGGTCTGTCATAATTGGCTTTGGTGATTAATGCTACGTTCCATCTATAATAATAAAAGCGTAATATGCTAATTAGACCAAACAGCCGAATGACCTTCCGGACGTCATTCCAGACGTCCTTCTGGACGAAGCCACTGTGGTGGGGGCCGAGGCAGAGGTGGTTAGGGGTCATCAGGCAGGCAAGCAAGCAAGCAAGCAAGCAGTTAAGGGCCATCAGGCAGGCAGGCAAGCAGTTAGGGGCAATTAGGCAGGCAGGCAGGTGAGCGGTAAGGAGCCAGCGGTCCCAGATTGCGAGAGGGTGCAGGCCGGGCTGAGGGACACTCCCCATCCTGTGCATGAATTTTGTGCACCAGGCCTCTAGTAAAGCAATAACAGGACATACGGTTATATAGTATAACCACATGAGGTAGTATTCGCTCACAATACAATAACATAATAGTCTGTCCATTTCACATTTCTGTTTTTATGTGTTAGTCACGTGGCAGGCAGGAATGGCTGAAATGAACCATTGGGTGACTGGCCCATAGGGGGCCATCCAGGCCCTGTGCCCTGGAAGGTGGATGGTGAGGAATTCTTGCACAATCTCCCCTTCCCGTTGCCTGGATGGCATGTGTTGGTGAGAAACGATTGATTAGGTTGGATTCTCGGGGGAGTCGCTGGCCCATTTCCTGCCTCCCGGTGTAACCAGGACCAGACTACAACTATGCGAAGCGTTGGATGGCAGAAAAGTGGTCACAGGGTTATTTGTGCTACCTGTGTTCCTGAGATCAGAAGTTACGAGTACAGATGTCTGCATCTCCTCCGCCGTGTTCTTGCCCGCAGGCCCCTACGCTGAGGCAGCGGTGGCACAGTGCCCTCCGTGACCCCTGACAAACAGAGGAAACCCTGAGGAAAGGGAACAGGAGACCCACGATGTTTTTGTTCTGCTTTATGATCTGGGGGAGCTCACGGAACGATTTTGTTGGAGCTCCAAGTGGCGTGAAAGGTGCAGAGGGCTTTGTGAACACCTGGCTTTTGGAGTCAACCTTCTGGACAAAGAAGGAAGGAAGAGAAGGAGGGACGGGGGGCGGGAGGGAGGGGGGGGAAATATCCCACCTGAGTTTGGGGAAAAGGAGAAATGGTTAGCCTTCAGGTTGGTTTTTCTTCGCTAGGTACATAATAATAGAGTTTGTGCCTTCGCACCCGACTTAACTGGCGCTGACCTCTAGGAATACCCTGTCTGAAAACACATGGGAAAAACATTATCATTTTCCCCCAAATGCGTGCCCCTCTTAATTGATCCACTGCATCAGGAAGTCCTGCCGGCCCCCAGCATGCCGGAGGGGTGGCTGCGGCTCCAAATTTGTCTGCAAGAGGCATTGTGCGTGGTGTTTACCTTTTAATTAAACAAGGCGTCTTGCAAATTAAACACATGTTCCTGCACATCACAATTTAGTGAACATCCTTTCCATTGTTCCTCCTGCTGACGCTCGCCCAGCATCAGGCATCCACACGCAACACAGCCTCTCGCCAGCCCCCTGCCCCACACCGCACTGGAGCACCCTCCCAGACTGACTTCTCTGCTCTCCCACTCAACACACTGGGTGCCGTGGGAAATAGGGCACTGGCCCCGGCCCGTGTGGCTCAGTCGGTTGAGCATGGTCCTATGCATGGAAAGGTCTCTGGTTTGACTCCTGGTCAGGGCACATAACATGCCCAGGTTGGAGGTTCAGTCCCCGGTCTGGGCGCACACAGGAGGCAACTGACCTCTCTCTCTCTCTCTCTCTCTCTCTCTCGTGCGTGGTTTTTCAATACAGATTCGTGCAATAGGCCTTCCCTTCCCCTGGCTGCAGGCACCGGTTTTCCTCTGGCACCCGGGCCCCAGGCCTTCGCTCCTCCGGCCGGAGCCTTCAGTCTTCGCTCTGCCACTTCATGTGCATACATATGCAAATTAACCGCCATCTTTGTTGGGTTAATTTGCATACTCTCCTGATTGGCTGGTGAGCATAGCGGAGGGATGGTCAATTTACATGTTTGTCTATTATTGGGTAGGATATATATATATATATGTATGTATAATAGGGGACTGCATCAGTGTGTCCAGGCCTGAAAGGGTTGGACCCTGAACGGATGTACGTCTGGGACTCTTCACTGGGGATTTGACAGTGAGTGACACCCGAGGGGCAGATGCAGCTGATACAGGCAGAGATGCGGGAATGCAGAAGCTGGTTTCTATTAGCTGCACCTTTTTTCTTCACACGCACACCAGTCGTTTGACATTTCCACTTCACCGTGGCGCTTCATCGCTGTCATCGTCTTACTGTCAGGTCCTCCCCATCGTGACATGAGTGTCCCTTCTAATGATTGCATGGATCTGAACTCCGACATCCCGTCTCCCCCGCCCCGTCCCTCAGAATGGAATCCTGCATTTGGCTGATGTCTGATCTGCAAGGCCGTTTAGGACACGTGGTCTGCTCGTGGGTGTTCCCACACACTGCACGGGGGAACCCCTTTCTTGATTGTACTCGGCCTTCCTTGGGAAGGGATGATGTAAAACTCATCCATCAGTTCTGTCTCCAACACAATAATGGCAGAGTGAAACTGAGATAATGAGGATGGAGTCTTAAATGGAATAAAAGTCAGAGAGAGGTTTTTCAATAAAGAAAACTGTCATTAACGACTGTCACGCAGGGGCACCGGTGCTCATTAATCTCTTTTATTTCTGTTTATTTATGGTTTACATAATTGAAATAAAGTCGTTTGCTTCGAATATTGCCACCGGAGAAATGCTTTCTGCATTGAAAAGAGTAACCTCTGAATAAAGTTAAATAAAATCTGGGGTGAGATGAGGTCGTCCCTTAACACTATGGCATGGCCGAGGCTTTCTCCTTTAAGTGGAGGGATTGTTTTTTGCCGTCAGAGTTTAGTTTTAAGGTTCAGGTAAATAGCACGTTGAAGAGATGCTACTTATGTAGGAAATTGCATTGAGGCACAGAAATGGTTGGTGTTGACATGGGTAGAGGAGAAACAAGCAGCCCTCAAGTGTCATTAGGAAGAGCTTCAGCTCCAAGGAATAAACTACAGTCTTGCTTTGTCCTAACCACACTTTAAAACACAGAAGGAGCCCTGGCTGGTGTGGCTCAATGGTTAGATCGTCAGCCTGCACACAGGAGGGTTTTGGGTTCAATTCCCTGTCAAGGGCACGTACCTCAGTTGCAGGTTCCCCTGTCCCTGTAGGGGCAGGTGCGGGAGGCAACCAGTTGATGTGTCTCTCTCACATTGATATTTCTCTCTCTCCCCCTCTTCCCTCCCTTCTGTTTTCTCTCTGAAAAGCAGTGGAAAAAATATCCTCAGGTGAGGATTTTTAAAAAAGAAAAAAACAGAAATAAATAATAGAACTACCATGTCCAAATACAGAATTTTATGTTTTAAGTAGGCATTTATAAAAATACTAGAGGCCCGGTGCACAAAAATTCATGCACTTGTGGGTCGGTGGGAGGGTCCTTCAGCTCGGCCTGTGCCCTCTTGCAGTCCGGGACCCCTCAGGAGATGTCCACCTGCCAGCTTAGGCCTGCTCCCTAGGGGATCGGGCCTAAGCTGGCAGTCAGACATCCCTCTGGCAGCCCAGGAGCCCTCGGGGGATGTCCCACTGATGGGGGAGCGGGCCTAAGCTGTTAGTTGGACATCCTTAACACTGCTGCGGAGGCGGGAGAGGCTCCAGCCACCGCCACTGCGCTGGCCAGCCGTAAGCTGGCTTCTGGCTGAGCGGCGCTCCCCCTGTGGAAGTGCACTGACCACCAGGGGGCAGCTCCTTTGCTGAATGTCTGCCCCCTGGTGGTCAGTGCATGTCATAGTGACCGGTTGTTCCCAGGTCGTTCTGCCATTAGGGTCAATTTGCATATTACCCTTTTATTATATAGGATTGGTGGTATGATGCTTGCTTACTAGTATTGATTGAAATAAGCCTTCACCCATAAAAATAAGACGTCCTTTCTTGATTTCAAGGAAAGGAATGGATTGTGAACTCGAAATTTACTCAAAGAAGACAGACAATAACCAAATGTGTTTCCTAGATTCAGAGAAGCCCAAAGATTGGGGACTTTGGCAAGTGACACCATTTTAAAATATTATTACACCAGCGTGACTTCAGTTCCTTTGTTTAAACATTTCACAATGTCACTGGATACAATTTCCCAACTCTAAAGAAAATCTATGCCCGCCGACAAGTTTCAGAAATATTGATTGGAGCGCTCACTGACATGTAAAATGTGCCTGAACTATAGATGTAGATTTTTCCGTCTGAAAAAAAAATTTTTTTAAGTTTCCTATTGATCCTTTTGCCATTTGGTTTTCCCTGGACTCATGTAAGATAAAGCATTGATTTAACTCTTCATAGAAGCAGCCAATGTGTGCTAATGTTTACAAGTGATATATATTCCATAGAGTCTTTTAGGTTCATTTTGATAATCGTAGTCAATAATGTGCTTCCATTTTATGTATCCATTTCCAGAAATTAAGTGGGGATATTTCAAAAAGATGAGCAGTGCCTTCATGAATGCTGGGAAAGGGCCACTGCTCCTTCAGTCTCGTAAGTGCCAAGGTGTCGTGCTGGACACGGGACCTTCCCAGTGCTCTGAGGGCACTGAAGGCCTTGTTCAAGGTCACCCATCTAGGAAAGCGTAGAATCTGGTTTCTAACCCAGTTCTGACTCAGAGACAAAGCACTTAGCTACGTTGCTCTGTGGCTACTCACAAAGCACTTAGCTATGATGCTCTGTGGCTACCATATGCCGGGCACTGTACTTAATAATGTACAGGCAACATCTTCGTTAGCACCAAATCTAAGTCATATAGCTAAGACAAGAATTTTGTAAAATGTGTTTTTATTGATTTTCAGAGAGAGAGGAAGGGAGAGGGAGAGAGAGAGAGAAACATCCATGAGAGAGAATCATCAAGCGACTGCCTCCAGCATGCCTCCTACTAGGGATCGGGTCGGCAACCCCAGGCATGTGCCCTGACTGGGAATCGAACCGGTGACCTCTTGGTGTGTGGGTCGACCCTCAACCACTGAGCCACACCAGCCGGGCTAAGACGAGAATTTTGATGAAAAAGGGAGTTCTGGGTTTAGGCTGAGTTAGGTGGAAGGGTGCCCGGGAGAGTCCCACCTGAAGGAAAGCTGCAGAGTGGCCAGGCCTGTCGTCACTGTCGTCCTCGCCACTTTGACGCTGCCCCCGAGTCCGCACCCCGTTCCTGTGGACAGACTTTCAGGAGCAGGTGTTCCTGCAAGAAAACCGCATCTGACTAAGGGCTTTAGGAAGCTGAATGGTGTCGAGCTCTAAAGAAAGAGATTCATTCGTGCACTCATTCATTCAGTGATTCGGTTTAACGTATGAAAGGGAGCCCTGGCCGATGGCTCTGTTGGTTGGAGCATCATCCCATACACCAAAAGGTGGCAGGTTCGAGTCCCTGTCAGGCACATACCTAGGCTGCAGGTTTGATCCTGGTTGGGGTGCAT
>NW_005370105.1:2359431-2375884 GCF_000412655.1 Myotis brandtii | reverse complement strand
TTCCCCTCCCTCTCCCTTCCTCTCTCTCTAAAATTAAAAAAAAAATGAATAAACATTCTTGGGTGAGGATTAAAAAAAATTAAAAGTATGAAAGGGATGCGAAGACCAGGGAATGCACTAGAAATCATATAACTCAAGGGTAGGAAGCTGGGGGCTCCTCCTGGGGCCCACAGTGTGGGTTTCCCAATGTGTGTTCCTTTGAGAAATGGAATTTGAGTGCCCATAGGTGAGGCATAGGCTGTCCAGTGCACCGTGGTCTCTCACCATCACAACCACACTCTCCTCCTTGTTACACACGTTCCCTGCTTGGTTCCTCAAACCCTTTTAAGTTCATGACTGCAGAGGGTCACACACAGACATTGTTGAGGAGGCTGAGTCCAAGTAACTTACATTTTCATGTTTTTTCTCCTGGATGAGTGAGTGAATGAATGAATGAATGAATGAATGACTTAATGTACCAAACTCAGACTATGACCCCAGTGTCTCCGGTCCCTCTCCAGCATTCGTGGCACCTGACCACTCAGTCCTCATGAGAAGTAGGGCAGCGTCCCTACTGTTGTGCGCAGGAAATTGGGCTCTGGTTTTCAGGACATGATTTTTCTTTTTCCCCCTAAATCGAATGAAGCCTAAACGAAAAGCAATTCAGCCAAAGGAGACTCATTCAAAGGTTGGTTTCAAATGGAAATCATGTAAACACGGCAACTAAATGCACAATCCTTTCCGGAAGACGCAGAAAATCACATTTACTTCCAATAAAGTCGCAGTTATTGATGTAGTACACCCTCTCCATCCCTGTGAGGAGAAGGGACCGTGAGGTCTGAGACAGGGAATGTCGTTGCCAGGCTTACCCAGAATGCTCTAGGAGCCTGGGAAACCCTGGGACCAAGCTGATGTTCTATCCAGACGTTCAGAAGGAAAGAAAATGAATAATAGCCATTTATCTCTCTCTCTGATTAATCTATGCTGCACCGACATCTGGCTGTGGAGAAACCATTGGATTCCTTGAGTCAGCATTCATCTGTATATTTAGTGTGATTTAAGCTTTTGGGCTGATGTTTCTATTACTGTGTAGCGCATCAGACTTGTGACTGCCTGGAGAACCTTGGGGTGTCCATTGGGGATAAAATAAGAGAAAGTTATGACTTTGGATCAGAAATGCAAATTCATGAAGACTGTGACCATGTTGCCACAGGAGTGAGAGATGCATGAATTAGGCATAGCAAGTGTAGAGTGTGAAGGGAGGGCAGGGCATCTGCTGTTCAGCTGAGGCCGGTCCTTATCTGCCATGTGACCATCTGTCATGTGACCATCTGCCTGGCCATCCCATGACCACTGCATGCTGCTGCAGAGCTTTCAGCAATCCTTATTCTCTAAGGACAGATTTCAAAATTCTGAGCCTGCCCATCAGGGCTCACCCCGTTAGCAGCTCAATAAGCATTTTCCCATGAGCTGATGGATCTTTGCAGCCATCCATGGTGGCCTGCATTCACTCAAGAATTCTCAAAAGACTTGTCTCATTTTTCTTTTTGATTCTTCTGACTTAAGACTTTTTCCCATCATACTCTGGGGAGCTCTTCTCTCACTTCAGGCTGCCCCACCCTCACCTCAACTGTGAAACTACTGTCTGTCTGAAGGGCTTGAAGCAATCTCGCTTTCCTCTCTATTCTGTGGCTCTGCCCTTTCTCTGCTACTGGGGTAGCCTATATCATACAGGACCTATTTTATGGCTATTACGTACATGCCTGTTACTGTATCATAGATGTTAGGTATGTGCCTATGTCACCTATGTAATAGGCAGTAGGTACATCGTTTAGGCTTCATTTGATTTAGGGGGAAAAAGAAAAATCATGTCCTGATTTTATGTCTCCTAAAAAAAATGAAAGCTGTGTAAATAAAGGATCATATATTTTTTAATCATTGCTTTCCATGGTAGGTTTTAAGTAAATGTTGGGACCCTCCATCAGTAAACCAGCCACACTGAACTGCTTACATAGCAAACAGAGGAAGAGAGAGAGCGAGGTGATGTCTTTTGAGACATAGCCATAGTGCTACCATGTTTTGTTTGGTTTTTGAGTGCAAAGTAGCATGTTTGCTTTTTTCATTTTTTGTTTATTTTCTTACTTTAAAAGTTTTAAACAAACTATGAGATTTGCACAGTAAACAAAATTTCATCTTTTAAGGTGATTATAGTTTGTCCATGTTGACATCCTTAAAACATTTTTTTAAGATCACCTCCCGTGGAATTGTGTTAAGTCAATCTCTAGCCTTTACTTTTTGGTTTCATTTGGTTTGCAAAAAAAATTTTTAATCTATATTTAAAACTTGAAGTTTTGCAAATTGAAAAAAGATTCTAAATTCCAAATGAGCGTTATTGTTTTTGTTTTTTTAAGTTAACAGTTTTTACAAAGAATATTTACAGCCATTAAAACAATGACATTATGTGGGAAATTATTTACTTAAAAATTGTTCATTATCATTTTTTGGTGTTTTTTTTATTTTACTAGTGATGACTTTTCTCTTTTTATTTTAAAAAATAAGTCTACAGAGAATTTGAAAGAACAATTCGGTGCAGGGAAGTTCAGGGAGCTCCATGGACCAGGCCAGCAAGCGGTGTAAGGACTTCTGCTCTTTCAGGGAGGAAATGGCCTGAAGCCGCATCTAAGGGCCGGGGAGCCTGGGGGTGGGGGTAGCGTGGCCTGGCTGCGCACCAGCCTGGGCATTTTGGAGAACAGACTTCACCACGGCAGGAGGAGTTCAAGCCTCTCTACCCGTCCACAAGGCTCCTTGCACTTGGGTTATGCCTTCACCCCATGATTGTGAGCCTGCTCACTGTTTACCGTTACTGTTTTCTAATTCAGCATTAACAGCATATTTTCTCCAGAAGGGATGCATGCGCATTAGGTGGAGACAGGATGCGTTTGGAATATTTTCATGGGAGCAGGTGACGGTTCGGCCCAGCTAAACAGCCATCATGACCCAGGTTTCTAGCCAAGGCACAGCCCCGTGGAGACACCTGGAGTAAGGCGGGTTCTGGGAGCACCTGCTTCTCCCCCTTCTCCTTGACACAGAAAACTAGGGTGGAAATTTCTGTCTGCACCCCCTGTACGGAGCCCACTGCAGCCCAGCCCCGTGGTGTCTGCCCGCTCCTTCCCCATCCTCCACGCTGGTCTAGATCGCCACCTGCTGGGCGTGCCCCTGCCACAGGCCCGCATCTCCGGTTCTGCATAAGCCACGGGCAGTGCTCCTTCCCTGGTCTGTTTGTTTTTAATCCTCACCTGAGAGTATTTTTCCACTGATGTCTAGGGAGAGTGGAAGAGAGAGGGAGAGACAGAGAGAAACATCGATGTGAGAGAAGCACATCAATTGGTTGCCTCCTGCATAAGCCCTGACCAGGGCCCAGGCTGGGGAGGAGCCCGCAACCAAAGTATGTGCCCTTGACTGGATTCAAACCCGGGACCCTTTGGTCCGCAGGCCGACGCTCTATTCGCTGAGCCACACAGCAAGGGAGCTCTTTCCCTTGTTCTCGCAGCCCCGGTCTCCTGTCATGAGGACCGTAAGTCCCGCTTGGCACATCCCTGACTGCATTCCTGCTCAGCAGGTTACCCCGTACCCAGGCGGCTGAAATACACCCGGGAAAGAAGACAGCGTGGGTCAGCTCGGCAAGTGCCTGACTGGCGAGCACTTGTGTCTGCTGCATCGGCTGAGCTGACTGCCACTCGACCACCCTGCGCCTCCCCAGTAAGTCCCTGCCTCAGTGTCTAAGTGATAACACGTTGGCTGCAATGTGTCCCTCCCCAGAGGAAGCCGGAAGGGATAGACTCTCTGGTTATTTATTTTTATGAATAAAGATCGCGTCTGAAAGGGACAAACGTGTGCACGGAACCCACAAGCGCAGGTAAATATTAGACTCCTCGTGGCGAGTTCTCCTCAGGTTCGGATAACTGGGCATCATTGTTTGACTTAACAACTAAATCAGTTGACCCAATCGATGGAAGAATTTGTGGCCAGTCCGCCAGAGATGCTAGTCTTCGGGAGGATTAGGGTTGTATTTATGAGTACGTCTTTTTTTTATTTTTATTTTTTTAGTGACTGGTCTAACCCAAATCAGGATTTTTTTCCTAAAGAGGATAAGGCAGGTCATCATTATTCCTAGTATCAGTAGCTTCAGAAAGACCCTGATTTGAGACAATCTGAGAGACAATGAATAAAATGAAACAGACAGAAGGGACAGAAACCTTTGTTGTGAGCTCACAGTGTGCCAGGCATCGTGCCAAGGCTTTCCTCGGGCACCAAGTGTTTTCTGAGTGTCCGGCAGGTGCTGAGGACGGAGCCTGAAGAGAGACCCATGTCTCCAGAGTTCACGTGCTAGTGGGTGGGGACAGACACGCGTGTGATAAATAAGGAGTTTGGATCGTGTGTCCTACTGTGATAAGTCCCAAGAAGAAAACAGGCGGGTGAGGGGGAACAGGCGTGCCAGGAAGGGGGGCACATTTCTGTTTTACATCTTTATTGTTGAAAGTGTTACATGGGTCCCCTTTCCCCCGTTGACCCCTTCCACCCCACCCCCGCCCCAGGCCTTCACCACCCTATTGTCCGTGAACATGGGTGATGCGCATACGCATATGAGTTCATTGGTTTTGAGCCCTTTCCCCGCTCCTCCCTCCCCGTCTTCCCTCTGAGGTTTGACAGTCTGTTCGATGCTTCTGTGTCTCTGGGTCTATTTTTGTTCATCAGTTTATGTTGTTCATTAGATTCCATGTCGGAATAAGATCATGTGATACTTGTCTTTCTCTGACTGGTTTCTCTCGCTTAGCACAATGCTCTCCAGGTCCCTCCATGCTGTGGCACATTTTTTAATTTAATTTTTCAATTACAGTTTGACATTCACTAGGATTGTGTATTAGGAAGTACAGCAGAGTGGTTAGACATTATATAATTTACAGAGTGATACACTGATAATTAATCTTTTTAATTGAACGGTCAGGGTGGTGTTGGGCATGGAGGTGGATGAGGACACACAGATGGATTACAGATTACTGTCTCTCCTGGGTTCTCCCCTCCCTGGCCAGCCTGGGCCCCTGTCACTGGCCATCTTATCTTAGGGGTTTGCTCTCACTGTCTTCCTTCTGGTTGGATGCTGAGCCCATGCCCGTGTGTCAGGCTGAGCCAGGCCTTCCCATCTGGGCTACAGGGTTACCTTTTCTACACGGATCGTTGCTGCTCTTCTCAAAGCCATCCCAGTCCTCGCTCCACATCTGTCCAGAGAAATTCCCTTCCATCTTCATCTCCTTTCGGAGCAAACAGCTAAAAAGGCCAAACTTATTGACCCTCTTCGTTTCTCTTTAATGATCCCTTTACTTCCCCATGTCTCTATAGTTTTAAAATGAAGATCAATTTTTTTAATTGACAAATATTATGTCACAGAGTGTGACGGCTGCTTTGTTTTATATCTATACATGTGAAAATCCAAGGATATAAATATTATTCTTCCCATATATAGCTCAGGAAGAGGTTGGCTTGGAGCTCAAACCCAAGCCAGGTTTTTAAAAAAATTTTATTGATTTTTTAGAGAGAGAGGAAGGGAGAGGAAGAGAGAGATAGAAACATCAATGATGAGAGAGAATCATAGATCAGCTGCCTCCTGCATGCCCCCTGTTGGGGCTCGAGCCCACAACCTGGGCGTGTGCCCTGACCGGGAATCTAACCGTGACCTCCTGGTTCATAGGTGGATGCTCAACCACTGAGCCACGCCAGCTGGGCAGCCAGATTTAAAAAAAAGAAAGAAAGAAAAGAGTTGCCTCGATGTGATTCCTTCACCCCAGCTCGTCACCCCAGTGCTCCACACGCCCATCTCACCACCACTTTTGGAGGAAACACAGAAGGAAGATATTCGCAGGGTCGGTATCATTTGAAACGTCCTCTTCGGGATTAGGTTTGATGTCTGTCACAAAACACACGGAACTGAGAGGTGTCCTTTTCTGCTCTCCACACGGCGTTTCCAGACCTTCCCTCCTCAGCCGCCCCATCATGCTGCTGTTGTTATCACCTCTGTTTCACGGGGAAGCAAGGAAGGTTTTGGAAGATCACATAAAAGGCCAGGCTCACACGTCTAGAAGTGATGTCAGTTATTCAGGGGAGGAAAACAAGTAATAGTTCAGCTATTTTTTTTTTGAGAAAAACATTAATCAAAACACCTCCTCAAATTAACTATGGAAAAAAATGTTACTACTTAGATTTTGGCTAAAACACAATAATTAAGATTGAAAAAGAGCCCTAGCTGGTCTGGCTCAGTGGATAGAGCATCGGCCTGCAGACTGAAGGGTCCCGGATTCTATTCCAGTCAAGGGAACATGCCTGGGTTTTGGGCTCAATCCCAAGTAGGGGGCGTGCAGGAGGCAGCCGATCAATGATTCTCTCTCATCATTGATGTTTCTATCTCTTTCTCTCCCTCTCCCTTCCTCTCTGAAATCAATAAAAATAAAAAAAATTAAAAAAAGATTGAAGAAGAAATTAGAATAAAATGGGAAATCTATATATGACTTTCTTTTTTTAAACAAAATTGGAACTTTAATACATTTTCTGCCATTTCAATTGAAATAGAACTTAAAAAGCTAAACATCTTATAACCACATGTGTTAACATGCCCCTCCTATTCCATGTTTTTTCTCCTCTATACTTAAATATTATTTTTGGCAAACATGCACATACAGACATACACATACACAACATACCACATAACAAAAAAGAAACAGCTTTCAATGTAAAATAAACTCGAAATATAAAATGTGCCCTTATATCATGAACATTGAAGTCATGTTTTCATAACTCTTTAATATTTTTAAAATGTAGAGTCTGAGCAGGAGGGTTGCTTTAAGAAAAGTCTTCATAGTACAAAAATAGAACTTGTGCCTGCGATGCTGCAGTTGCCATGGTTACTACAAATTTGTTACTTAATAGCAGAGCAAATAGATTCATAAACATACTAATTATATCTGATACATTTTTAAAAACTGTGTTATATGAATATGCATATAGTTTACATAAAAATGAGCGTCCCCAGCCAATAATTTGGCAAGTTTGGGAAGGTTTTGCTGCGTTCTCTCTGTTGTGTAGGGTATGGCAATCTCAACACAGGGAAAGAAAGAAAAAGAGAGAGAGAGAGAGAGAGAGAGAGAGAGAGAGAGAGGGTACTTAATAGCAGAGCAAATAGATTCATAAACACACTAATTATATCTGATACATTTTTAAAAACTGTGTTATATGAATATGCATATAGTTTACATAAAAATGAGCGTCCCCAGCCAATAATTTGGCAAGTTTGGGAAGGTTTTGCTGCGTTCTCTCTGTTGTGTAGGGTATGGCAATCTCAACACAGGGAAAGAAAGAAAGAGAGAGAGAGAGAGAGAGAGAGAGAGAGAGAGAGAGAGAGAGAGAGAGAGAAAGAAAGAAAGAAAGAAAGAAAGAAAGAAAGAAAGAAAGAAAGAAAGAAAGATTTTCAGGCAAATGGCTTTATGATTCACAGGGTAGACAACTGTTGTTTTTAATGTAAATAATGTAACCATTTCCAGCTGCCAAATACTGAGGATCCAGTTAGCCCTTACAAAGGGGCAGCGTGGGATTTACAATAAAGCTCTTGGTCCGTCTGTCGTTTCGTTGGAGGACGTGTTAAGAAAGGAGGCGGTGTGACAAAGAAGTGGCTGGTG
This sequence comes from Myotis brandtii, assembly GCF_000412655.1. Classification (NCBI taxonomy): domain Eukaryota; kingdom Metazoa; phylum Chordata; class Mammalia; order Chiroptera; family Vespertilionidae; genus Myotis; species Myotis brandtii. The sequence continues at coordinate 2,368,181 of NW_005370105.1, read as the reverse complement.
GGCCCGAGTTTCTGTCGTGAGTGACGCTGTGACACCAGAGGGTGCTTTCCTTCCAAGGGCTCCAGTGTCAGATGCCGGGGAGGGCACCCTGGACATGGCAGGAACTCACGGGCCCCGATCTCTCGTTCTCTGCACCCCAAAGCCCCCAGCATAGCGGGACGGCAGGAAACGAACTCCCGGCGGTGGCCAGACCACGAGGCGGGGGAACGTGGGCCAGATCGCCGCTGAGCGAGAGCAGGTGCGGTACCTCGCAGCTCCACGTGGACGCAGGAGCGAGGCGTGACCCCTCCTGAGGGGAGGGTGAGCGTGGGAGAGCTGTGGGGAAGGCGAGGGAACGTGGGTGTCAGGTATGCACTCGCCTCACACCTCCGATGAGCTGCTACAGTTCCCTGTGTCAGAGCAAGATGATCCCCGAAACCCTTCGCCATGGCCATGACCCCCACCCAGCGGCCTCCGCAGGAAGACAGAAACAGCGGGACACGAGTGCTGCCTCCGGCTCTCCGTCCCGCCTCCTCGCGGTCGCACATCACTGGAGGCAGAAGGAGCGAAAGGGACCATTGTGTATCAGCCCCATCCCGTTCCTCTCCAGGCGGCTCTGCGTCCACTCGCTCTCTCACCAGCCCAGTGCGAACGGAAGGTGTTGGGGGGAACCTCTCATTAAGACAAAACACCTGTCACTGGTCTCGGAAAGGCCTCCACTCAGTGACAGTGCCCCTGGCCTGAGCGAGACCACAGCTGGGTCTCTAGGCAGAGGGACGCCGGAGGGCTTGGTCCTTGCCTGGTGGGTGGAGATGCCGCTGCTGCCACCCCATTGACGTCTCCTTTATGGACCGACATTTCCTTTGAGGAGGTTCTAGGTACAGATCCTAGCAATGTGCTCAGCAGCCCAGCAGTCTGTAGCCGCACATATGATAGTAGCAGCCAGCCGCTTGTTTGTTTGTCTTTAACATATTTTATTGATTTCAGAGAGGAAGGGAGAGGGGGAGAGAGAGAAACATCCATGATGAGAGAGAATCATGGATCGGCTGCCTCCTGCACGCCCCCTACTGGGGATCGTGCTCGTAACCCGGGCACGTGCCCTGACCGGGAATCGAACTGTGACCTCCTGGTTCCTAGGCTGTTGCGCAACCACTGAGCCACACCGGCGGCCGGGCAGCCACTTGTTGAAGCTACATTGTTCATGTTTGCAACCAAAGCCCGTGGAAGCGGGTGCTGTATTTCAGATCCCGGGGCGTGTCGGGGAGATTGACGGGAGACTCCGCGGTGCAGCTCTCTGTCGCCGTGATGGATGTCACCTGCAGCGAGGTGAAACGTTGCGGCATCAGAATCCCGTGTGATGCGGGGCCATCTCTGATCGTTCACTCCCAGCAGAAGATCAGACCTCCTTAGTGCGATAGATAACACCCCTGCACGGGCGCCTGAGAAAGATCCCGTTACACTGATCATGGTTTCGGGTAGCTAGCATTTTAGTTCTGGTTTTTTAAAAGACAAAACACCTTATAAACAGAAAGAGTGGACTCCTCCCATGTAGTGTTGTTCAGTTATTGCCATTTCTGCCTGTTAATCATGGACCATGAGCGAGTCTCTTCTGCACTGAGCTGGAAAGCACATTCTAAGCGCTGCTGAGCGCGTGGCCTGGGGCAGAGCGTTGCCGGAGGTCATCCTGGAACCAAGGCTCTAATTAGAGGCATTCATTTGCCAAAAGATTATGTAAATTTAAAAAATCAGAAGTTGAACATTTGGTATGTGAAATGCTCTAAATAGCATTTTAAAAAAACAAAACTGTGTCCTTTTCTTTAAAATATAGTGCAAAGCCCGGTCGGTGTGGCTCAGTGGTTGCACGTCAACCTATGAACTAGGAGGTCATGGTTTGGGTTGGGGGCTCGATCCCCAGTGTGGGGCACGCAGGAGGCAGCCAATCCATGATTCTCTCTCATCATTGGCGTTTCTTTCTCTCTCTCCCTCTCCCTTCCTCTCTGAAATCAAGAAAAATATGTTCTTTAAAAATCAGTTAAAATATAGTGCACCAGCCACTTCCTTCGCACATCACAAATGCCTGAGAGTTGTTGGCGCTCCTGGTCATGGTTTTTGGCATTAATTGCAGCTCTTAGCATGTCCTGTGATCCTACCGTTTACCTTGAATGTCCCTCTTCTGCCTGGAAAAATTCTCCTCGTCCTCCCAGATGCAGCTCGAACGCCTCTTCCGGGAGAGGCCCCTCTTTCTCTCTAGCTCTGCCCCTTGGGAGGGTGACGCTCCTCCCCCTCTGCTCCCTGAGCATCCGGCCAGGTTTCCACCATCATTTTATCCTTATGTCTTATCGCCTGGGAATGCCTTGCTGTTTGTATGACATCCCGTGTGAACATGGGCTCCTCGGACCAGGCGCCAGGGTGCCTCTGTCTTCCGTGTTCGCCCAGTGCTCAGTAAATGCTGGCCCGTGGAGTTACAGAATACATTAGTGAAAAGGCCACAGGCTACAAAAAGTAAAAGGCTAAGGCCTAGCCGGTCTGGCTCAGTGGATAGAGCGTCGGCCTGTGGACTGAAGGGTTCCGTGTTCGATTCCAGCCGAGGGCACGTAACTTGGTTGCAAGCTCGATCCCTGGCCCTGGTCGGAGTATGTGCAGGAGGCAACCAATTGATGTGTTACTCTCACATCGATGTTTCTCTCTCTATCTCTCCCCCTCCCTTCCACTCTCTCTACTAGTAAAAATCAATGGAAAAATATCCTCGGGTGAGGATTAATGACAACAAAAAACATAAAGGCTAGAAAAATGATGATGGAGGCGAAAAAACCACACCAGTGGTGGTTGTATCCGTCAGCAAAAGAAAACAGTTGTAAAAAAGAAAACACAGAGTCTACTTCTAACGTGAACCTCCCATCTTTATAGATGTGCCATGGGCTGGGCTTGTGCTGGACTCTTGCTTCTCCGTGTCTGGGTATTGGCAGTAACGCATCTGTAACAGCCTTCCCATCGCACCCTCTGACATGTCCCTCGTGACCTCCTTGTGAAATAGTCAGGTCAGGCACCATCCTCACGCTTTCACAGAGCAGGACCCGGCGGCTCAGAGAGGCTCATGGTGTGTCGGGGTCACACAGCAAAGAGACAGACTGGAGAATCAGCTGTGGGTGTCTGACCCCAGGTAAAGGGCACCGTCCCTGATGCCGGAGCCTTTCCGCAGACCGATGACAGGTGTTTTGTCTTAATTAAGAGATGTTCATATTCAACACCTTCAATTAGCACTTTACTGGCTATAAAATAAGTGGACTCAATGATGTCTGCAGTTGAATTGAATTTTGGATAATACACAATATATCCCTTTTCATTTCTTTCTACCTAAAACGATATACGGACATCAGAAAATGGGAACTTGGAAAGCTCGGGGCGGCAATTTTATCCAACTGTTGCAGTATCTCTGAAGATTCCTCCAGGTAGGGTTTATTGCCTTGGCGAAGGTTTTTTGGAAATAATTTTGCTCTGACACAGGAAGCAGTAATAGTTCATCTTTAGTGTGAGGCGTGTACATACAAGCCAGTGCTATTCGCCTTGTCATGTTGTATTTATTCAGCTGGTAAATGGAAAATGTCTCCCTTCGACTTTCTGCAGGATCATTGCTCTCAGAGAGCTAACAGATAAAGGCATCTTCCGAACAGGTGAGGATCGGGCCGTGCTAGACAGTTACGAGCAGAATTCTGAAACCCAAGTGTCAATGAATTTAGATCTGCAGTCGCTGTCAGCTGTAGTCACTTGGAAGCATGAACATTATAGCCTGGGTGACTTAGAAAGATTGTCCGATGAAATCTGTTTGCACAGGAGGAAATTGTGGTCTGAGAGGTTAAGAGGTTCATCCAGTCTCGCAGGGCTACTCTGTGGTGCAGCCAGGACTCGAACGCAGATGATCACCTTCCTTCCTTTCAATATTCTTCCCTCTGCAGTGTGCTGACTCATTCCTGGTGGATGTATCAGTTAGCTATCGCTGTGTAACAAAGCACCCCGTATGACGGTGTCTTGGGGAAGCTGTGACCACTGCTGTGTGGCGGTGCTGGTGATTCTGTTGCAATGATACATTTGCAGGCCACCAAGACACAAGCTTTCATGTCGCAAGACCACCTTTCCAACCATCTGCCAGGTCACTACGTCAACCAAGTGATATGTGCATAGGGCAATGATATCTGTAAAATGTATGGCTGTTTAGTTTCAATTTCTATTTCACCAAGGAAATGATGCAACATCATTTAGGTGGAATTACACATGAAATATGTTTATTCAAACATAAAATACCCTGGATCCGACCAGTTTGAAGTTCATAAGCGGAAAACCAATCTTAGAGACAAGGCCCGTGGATTTTCCCGCACCAGGATAGCCGGGCTGTTTTACTCCCTCCTGGCAAAGCAGGCATCATCTAGGATTAGAGGAGGCAAAAGTATCTTCTTTAGCTCAGATTTCACTTGCCATTCTCTTGCATCTGTATTATTTTACACAAAAGGATACTTTCAGGTGCAGAGACTCTAATACCTGTTTTACTGCAGGCAACTTCTGTTAGAGACAACCATTTCAAAATAACGGTGACAGTGATATTTTAAAGGTTTTTTTTTCTGATGGGATAGCTTGACAATTTTACAAATATATGTGCATATAATATATATTATATATGTGTGTATTATTCCATTCAGGAAGAGGGTGCGAGCACCTGGCTCTTTAGTGGGTGCCTGTGTTTGGTCTATGTTAAGTGATGATCTGTAATTGATTTGTGTGCCAACTCGAGCTGCCTCAGACGTTTTCCTGCTATTCCGTGCTCAATTCAATATGTAACATTACGCACAAAGCGCATTACCCGCCCTTCCCCAGATAATCAATCATAAACTAAAGAGAAAAGGGCTGTCTTAATGGGATATTGAGAGGAGGAAGTGATTAAATACCGTGGGGCGGGGAGGACGGAGAGAGGCCTCTTAGAAACTGGAGAGCTGTGGGTCACAGTCCAGCTTGCGAAGCTTCCCGTGTATTTAACTCACACGGTTCAGGGGAAGGGATGCCGGGGCCGGAAGCATGGTGGGCGCCGTTCAGGGCCCAGCGTTCAACCCTAACGTGTGTGGGTACTTAACAGACAAAGCCATTCTTTCCTCCCTGTCCCACTTCTATTAAAGACTGATATTGTACCCGTTGTGCAAATTAGAAAACTGAGGATCACAGTTAGTAATTCATCCAAACACAGACAGACAGAAAATGACAGGTCGGATAAGAACATAGAAGAGCTTGACTTCAGATCTTTCTTTTTTTTCTTCTATTATACATCGTCTTTTGATTTGGGGATTGTCACATCACTGGCCCTAATTTTTCTTCAGTGTCCTGAGGAAGGGGCATAAAGAAACAGGCACACTGGGCTGTCGCTGTTAAGTAAGCACAGGGGATGGGACATATTGTGACGGGTAATTGTTGTCCTAGAAACATTTTTCAAGAAGTACCGTCAACAGGAGCTGTGAAATATCTTGGCCTCCTTTCGGGGCGCGCACCATGTGGCAGATTTATCTCATTGTTCTAAGAGTAACTTCTAGGAGGAGGGTGGGCTGCTCATGGACATTAATGGATTGTAATTTTGTGATAGTAAATCTTTAACTCGGTCTTCACACTGTTAATTTAGGAGGCCCAGGTTCCATGGAGAAGGAAGAAATTAACACAGTAAGAATTAAGTCCAGATGTATACTTTTTTCACATCTCTAAAATATTTTGTCCTATTTTAACTGTTTTGTGGTCCTTGATTCCAAACAATAAAGAGGACCACAAACTCAAGCAGGTGGCATCCCTCGTTCCTCTCTTTTACAGATGAAGTAACTGAAGTGCCAAATGTAAGTCGCTTTTTCGGCACCACCTGGGTAGAAAGGGGTGGAGCCAGATGTGAACCGAGGAAGTCTGAGAGAGCAGAAGCCAGCGGCTTTGGGGTGCAGCCTGTGGCGCCTGGAGCACGCGTTATGACTGGTGTGTCATTCAGGAGAATTTTCCACCCCCTAGTTTTTATTCTAACCCTTATCTTCCCAGCTAACCCACTCGGTGACATCGGCCCTCTCTTTCTCATTCACCGGTCCTTCCCCTGATTGTCACTGGTTCGGCTGATTTTCCCTGGTCCAGAGCTTCAGCCAGTCTCTGATTGGATCCTATACTCCCTTCCCTGTTCTATAGGGTGTCCTCAAAACATGTATGCACACACTTTGAATAACTGTAAAGGCAGTGTTTATTAGAATGCATTTCGCTTTCAGAATCGAGCCATCAGCTGTTAAAGTGCGTGTACGATATTTGGGGACACCCCGTAGTTCCTCTTTCTCCGACCAGCAAGCCCCACATCGGACGAACCCACACCTGGGCTTTCTCAAGCAGCGAGGCAAACGCACACAGCTGGGCACATCCCCTATCTGTGTACACACTCAGTATGTTTGTGTATATGTACATGTTTGTATGGATCTATATAATTTTTTTTGGAGAGAGAAGGTTCTCTTGGGAGATTCGTGTGTGTGTGTGTGTGTGTGTAAGTGTGTCACTGATGTTTCTATCTCTCTCTCCTTCTCTCTTCCTCTCTGCAATCAATAAGTAAATAAATATATTTTAAAATGATATAGAGATAGTCATTAAGTGGAAAAGAACAATCCAAATACCCACTAGGGAAAACAGGAAAAAGATGAAATAAGTATTATGTTGCTATTCAAGATGATACATTATTATGATTCAAAATGCTGCATTCAAAGAGTATAAGAAAGTGGAACAAACCATTTATTTTTCTTAAATCCTCATCCAAAGATATGTTTTTATTAATTTTTTCAAGAGAGAGAGAAAGCAAAAAAACATTGACTGGTTTCCTCTGGTACCACCCCGACCAGAATTCAAACACCCAACCTAGGCATGTGCCCTGAACAGGAATCAAACCAGCAACCTTCTGGTGTACGGGATGATGTTCCAACCAACTGGACCAACTGGCCAAGGCAAGCCCTTCATTAAAAAAAAGGGGGGGGGGGGGGGGGGGGGGGGGCAGCCCTTCATTTCTGACATCGGCTGACATTTTTGTCGCAGTGTCTCCTTGGTTTTTGCGTGTATTTCTGGTGCTTTTTTAAAAAATGTGGTAGAACGTTACAATTTTTTTTCTTGGTTTCTGGATTTTTGAGTCAGAATTAGCGAGAACTTACTCTCCGGGTTTAGAAAGAAATTTGTCCATATTTTCTTCTAACAGTTTAATGGGTTTACTTTTATTTTTATATCTATGATCTGTTTAGAGCTGATCTGGTAAGGGTCAAAATTTGTCTTCTGAGGCTTATCCATTCATTATGGTCCCATTTATTTAAAATTTCATCCCCATCTCACTGATTTGCAATGCCCCTTATGATAAGTTGACATTTCTATTTGGATCTATTTTTGTACTATTCTGTTGCATTCATCTGTCTGTTGATTCATGTGCCAATACTTTGCTGTTTTAGTTTGCTTAGAGCTACTGAGCACTTGAAATGGGGCTGATGTGAAGTGAGAAGTGGTGTAATTGAAAAATATACCCTGGTTTTTTAAAAAATTAGTTTGAACAAAGAATTTAAAATATCCCTTTAATCATTTTTATATTAATTACTTTTATCTAGTTTTAAAAAAATTTTGTTGCATGTATGTGTCCTTCAGAAACTCAGTCCTGGGAAAGTAGTAGTAGACTCAATTTTATCAGATTTATTTTGAAACATATAAGCATACTGATTTCAAACTTGTTTAAATATTTGGATTTTTAAAATTCTGTACCGAGATTAATAACTCTAAAAAATTGTGATGATTGTATTAGAAGTCTCTGTGGTTTATCCCTCGATTTCATAGAGCACAGAGTGAAATAGCACATTTGTCTGACAAATATGTATTTATGTCAGATAATGTCAGTTTTGCTATCACCATCTGCACTCTGCTATATTCAACAACAATATGAATAGAGATATACATATACATTTGTGGGTTTACAACAGATATCATCATTAATTTCCACGTAACTAGGTGCTTTTTGTTAGTTTAGAAAACATTAGAATATTGAGTTAAGTAGCATGGAAGCTCTATTTTATGTTCTTGGAAATATATTTAATAGAGGATTCTACTAAAGGATAAAGAATATGATGCCACATTAAACATTGTTTAAATGATAACATGAAGGCAAAAAAATCTGGTTTTCGGATGAAAGGAAATTATTACATAATACTGTGTTTATTCTTTAAAGGTTTTTATCGGGTGTGACCTACAATTTATTATAAGATCGTTGATGTCAAGTAAGTCCAAGCCAGCCTCTCCTGCACATTTTCCGTAGCAACATGTGCAATGACATGGTGTGGTTATGTTTACAGTGTGATTCCAACATGTATTACCTCCTTTAAAATTAAAGGCTATCATAAACTTATGATTTATTACTCAGAAGAGTATGCTATCCTAATATTTATAAATATATTTATACCAGGCTTAAAGATTTTGCTATTTTATTAATGTAGGTCTGGAAGTTACATGAACACACTGGTAGTCACTGAAATCAAATAAAAAGATGTTCACTCATCATTCTTCCAGCCCAAAGAATGTAACTATTTTAATTTCTTAATCATTTGTAATCATCATCTAGATGCAAATTTTAACAATGTATCAGGAGACACAGTCTTTACTATGCTCATTCTCATGAATCCATAATATTCAATTACATTATTGTTATTATTTGTTTATATAAACACTCCCTAATTTCGGAAAAATTGGATTAACAATTGCCT
>NW_005370105.1:2356829-2359368 GCF_000412655.1 Myotis brandtii | reverse complement strand
CCCCGCCACCCACCCCACCATCAATATTGTTGGAATACACATCTTTGTAACTACCTTTATTTTTTCTTTAGCTTTGGAGTCACCAGGCCTAGGTTTCAACTCAGTCATTCCCACTCATTAGCAGTGATTTGGGGCAAATCATTTAACTTTACTAAGGTTTAGTGTCTTCTTCTTAAACTCAATCACACTTTTAAAAAACGTGAAAATAAAACTCAAATACCATTACGTTTTTCTTTGGCGACCTCTTAAGAGTTTCATAAAAGAAGTAAATCTTTAACCTTTGAAGCCATGGCTTTTTTGGTCCCCTAGAGGAAACAGTGTGGGAATAAATGGCAAATAGGCAGCCCCAGGATAGCATATAACCTTGACTGTGACCCCAGGATAGCATATAACCTTGACATTACAGATAAGAATCAACATACACAAAATAGCAAAGCACCAGTCACAGCAATACCAGGAGGGGGAGAGACATAGGCTGAAGGAGAGGACAAAACGACAAGCACAGACATAATTAACTCCCCCGCATTTTAAAGGGGGACCGTCCCCGCCCACAGAAAGTTTCCTTCTGATTCTGTGCTTCGTCTCGGTGCCACCGACGCTTCCCTTTCAAGAATGTGTCCTGCTAAGGAGATGAGGCCCCCAACCTCCTTTTCCTCTTTTACATTTTAGTCAGACGCTGGGAGGGTATTCTCTGAGTTAGACCGGATGTCGGTGCTGCTGTGCGATCCCACTAAAATGCCCAGACATGTTGCTGTTGATGCCGATCCGTTAGTTCAAGAACAAGGGGAAAGCCTGGGTGGTGGCCATGTATGGAGTTGTCACAATGCCCTTCCTTCACTTCCGTCCCCTCCCCCCTCGCCCCCGGCATCTGGTAGCTTAGAAGTTCTCAGGGGTTCCCTTTCATGTGGGGATAGAGGATCCTCCCGGGGGGCTGTGCAGCCCGGGGCATCTCATCTGACCCCGGCCATCTCTGGGACTTACCTCCTGTGCCCATTCCTTCCCAGAAAAACCCATGCCTTTTCCACTATTCCCCACTCATGCAACACCCAGATTTCTTTCCTGAAATATATTTTTATTGATTTCAGAGACAAAGGGAGAGGGAGAGAGAGATAGAAACATCAATGATGAGAAAGATTATTTGATCAGCTGCCTCCTACACACGCTGCACTGGGGATCAAGCTTGCAACCCGGGCCTATGCCCTCACCGGGAATCGAACCATGACCTCCCGGTTCATAGGTCGATGCTCAACCATTGAGCCATGCTGGCCGGGCCACCCAGCTTTTCTTCCTGCCTGACCACTGCTTACTTACTTGCCAAGTCTCAGATCAAATTGTCACCCCTGTGGGGGTGGGTCCCCTGACCCCTCCAGGTGCAGTGAGTCAGCTGACTTCATTCTGCTCCACCTCCTTATCACTTTGGTCCCGGCTGGTGACGTACCTGTTGGAATATCCAGCTGCTTTCCTGATTGGTTGTCCTGGGCGGGCAGGTTCCAGTCATTTAGTGTCACTGCCCAGAGCCTGTTCAATGCCTGTTGTTTAAAAACTTTGTGTATAGCCCTGGCCTGTGTGGCTCAGTGGATAGAGCGTCGGTCTGCGGACTGAAGGGTCCCAGGTTCTATTTAGGTCAAGGGCACATACCTTGGTTGCAGGCTCGGTCCCCAGGTCTGGTTGGGGCGCATGTGGAAGGCAACCCATTGATGTGTTTCTCTCACATCAGTGTTTCTCTCTCCCTCTGTCTCTCCCCCTCCTCCCTTCCACTCTCTCTCAAAATCAATGTGGAAAATATCCTCGGATGAGGATTAACCCAAAACATATGTGTTTAATAAAGTCCTTTGGGGGGTGCAGTGTGGTGGGTGAAGATCAGAGGATAAAAAGCAGGTCCCTGGCTCTGGACCTGTCTCGTGGGGTCTGTGGCTGCTGGGCTTGGGGTAGAAGAGGCGGGTTGGGCAGGTGAGCTGGGGTTGGAAAGGGCAAACAGCGGTGGACGGATTCAGAGAGGCCCGCCGTCCGTCTGTTTCCTGTGTTCACTTCCAAAGGGCACGGCTCCGAGTGGGCTCGCGGGAGTGCGGTTTAATAAAGTCCAGAGCCATTGGCTTGTCCTCGAAATGTGCTTGAACTCCACGGCGATCTCTAAATTAAAGCCAATGGCCACACAGGGTTCTTCCCTCTGTTAATGTCTGGCGGAAAAGGGCCATTAGCAAGTTTATGAATTAGCATCTGTTTATAAGTTATGCACAATCATCCTGGAGTCCCTTAAGCCAGTCCCTCTGTTTTTTAAAGTCTAACGGATCTGTTTAATGAGCAAGACTCAGGGGGCGTCATCCAGGCAACTTGCTTTTGACTCCCATCCTTCTAATAAAACTCGTTCCTCGGGTGACGTTCGCCCGTGACCCCGGGTCACCCTCTCGCCGCCGAGGATTCCTGGCCTCCCAGGTAAGAATGAGCCCCTGGGCCCTGGGAAGTCTCAGACGCAGCCTCCGGTGAATCCTCAGCTACGCGGGGGCCGTCATGGGCACAGCTGCGGGTCCATCACCGGGAG
>NW_005370105.1:2336933-2356648 GCF_000412655.1 Myotis brandtii | reverse complement strand
GGACCCCGGCCCCTGAGAGTGGTAAATGCATCAAGGCCGGGCTGCGGGATCCGCCGACGGATTCGCTGGGGGGGTGCTCATCGGATTCGGAGCCCGACCCCAACGTGTTCTTCGTATTGCGTTTTCTTTTAAGAATAAAAAAATCTATAGAATTTTATTAAAAGTGCGGAAATTGAAACTCTCAAATAAACATGAGGAGGATATGGAATGGCCCGCCTACTGATATTAGGTGTGGAATTGACGGCAGGAAAAAAAAGAGTGTGTGTCCAGTTTTCTTTCTTTTAAAAATATATTTATATTTGTATTGATTTCCGAGAGGAAGGGAGAGGGAGAGAGAGAGACATCAATGATGAGAGAGCATCATGGATCGGCTGCCTCCTGCACGCCCCCCACTGGGGATGGAGCCCGCAACCCGGGCACGTGCCCTGTCTCTTTACTGAGGAGAAAACGGAGGTTCGGGCAAGTTAACTGACTTTCTCGTCGTCTCACAGAAAGCGGGGATGGAGTTAGAAATGTGACCCCAGGTTTTTAACGCTGGACACTCATGCTCTCACCTGCTATGCTTTCCCACCAGAACAGCAGCAACAAATCTAAATGTTATGGACATGAGACCTAAGCATCTGTCCCCCGCCTGCCCGCCTGCCCCAGGTGGACAGGAGCTGCGACGATTAGGAGTCGTGGCCGGGAGGCGTCCCTGCGGCCGTGTCGATGTCTGAGCCGCCTTCGGGGTTTCCAGCGCCCACAGCCGAGAGTTCCCAACGCCTGCGTTTCCTTGACAAATAAAATAAACCAAGCGTGTGGTTCTACCTGGAACTCTCCCTGAATTATCTCTTTAGCCTCTCAGCCACAATTTACAAGTGACAGGCGACATATTTCATTACCTTTACGTGGGAAATAACTTTCAAAGGGGCGTTCGACATGCCTGTAATCAAGTCTGTCAGAAATATTATTGGATTGACTGGGTTTGGCAAACACAATCGTTCCTCACTGTTACTCTGGGTTTTCCCCGACGTTTTACAGGGGGGCAGCGTGAATAATGTGGTCTGCTTCGGGGAGACGTCTGTTGAAAAAATAACGAGGAGGTGCCCCTCCTCTGAGCACCAGCACCGTGAAAGCTGTGATGGCCGGGTTTTTACCCAAAAAAGCCGATTCCCAGGTGCCCCCTGGCTGACACCAGCTCCGCCCTTCGGGACTAGAAGGGAGACATGAATGGAGGCCAGACTCGGGGGGCAGGGGGTGGGAGGGAGATGGGGGTGGAGGGGGTTCAGGATGAAGGTGCAGGCCAGTGAGGAACTAAAAAGACTCAACCTACACAGCTGGGAGGAGGCCGAGCCTGCCTCGGGCATGAGCCAGTCTGCCTGGCACTGCGGCAGACACCTCCCAGGCCGCGAGCTTGGTTGGGCGAAAGCCTTGTCCGGAGGCTGCTTTTCTGCCCGGGGAGCATTCATGTGTCGGGTCTTTGTCTGGAGGGTGGAGGTGGCAGAAGGCAGGGGGCAGGCCTCCTGCGGCGGGCAGACCCGGGCGGGCCACGTCCAACCATCGTTTGGAACACATGAGAACAATGCCGCCCGTGTCTCCTTGTAGGGCGCTGAAGGGAAACTGCTCTTCTTGTTGTTGGTTACTCTCACCCAAGGATATTTTAGAGAGAATGGTACGTCGTGCCCTTGACCGGGAATTGAACCAGGACCCTTGCGTGCCTGGCACACCGGCCACTTTGCCTTGGGTGCCATTTAAGACTGGAGCAGGACTGTGCGTTTTAAGTGAAACAACAGGCAGAAATCATCACTGTGTGTCTTGGGGGCTCTGAGACTGCAGGTAGGTCTTCTTACTTAGTTTCCTAGGCGACAGGGGCGTTGGTCTCAGGTATAGAACCCGAGAGCGTATGTGACAGAGGCCTTTGCCTACATCAGAAAAGTCATTATCCCTCGTTTTCCATAGGAGGGACGCAGGCAGCCCGGAACCCAATCAATTATTTACCGGCTCTTAGGACTTCGTGGCCGAGCAAAGAGTACTTAGAATCTGGGTGTTTTTCCTGCCAAAATCTCTCCTCGGGAAATAGTTGCGCCTTACTCTGTCTAGAGGAGAGGGGAGAACGTTGATTTCTGCTGGCTCTCACCCGCCCTGAGCTATTTCTAGGCCCCTGGTTCGTGACCGTGTGTGCCATGGGGGTCTGACTGATGAGCTGTAGTCTCCCAGGTCTTTAGGGCAGATCTGCAATGAAACTCTCCTTCCATGTGCGGAGTAAAGGTTTCACTCTGCCCCTCCGTAGGTTGAGTGTTATTAAAACCCTGCTCTACATTGTCGGCCCGTGTTGCTGGGGCTCTGGGGGTAAGGCAGCGGGGAATAGGGCGGCGTCTCTCCCATTTCTGCATTCCAAGGGCCTAACTGAGCTGCAGTGGACAATCCCATGGGTGTGGACAAGTCGGAATCACAGAATTCTCCCGAAGAAAAGCAGCCGGGTTCCTTTCCAATATAGCTCACGACCCAAATGTAGCTGCCGTTACTCAGCTTACGTGGGCGAGTGTCCGAAAGGGTCTACGTGGACAAGTAGCTAAGCGGACCTCGGCGTCAGCCTCTCCGGTGTCGGGATGGACACGAGTCCTTGCAGACACTCGGAGAGGGTCGTTCTCGGACTTGCACCCTCAGACCAGCCTCCAGGTCACGAAGCACAGAGCTCACACAGCATCCTGTCCGGGGGGGTGGGGGGGGGGTGGGGAGGGTGTGGTCGGATCCTGCCCTGGAGGGGTGGGTAGGCTGACTGGCAAAGGTACGATGTAAGTTCTTAGCGGGGGGCGGGGTGAGGGGACAGGGGAAGAAGGGGATCCTAATATGAGGTGACAGGAGGAGAGGTGACTTTGGGTGTTGGGCTCATGGTGCAATATATGGATTTTGTAACTTGGAAATCCACACATGAAACCTATATGTTCATGTTGACCAATGTCACCCCAATAAATTTAATATTTTTAAAAAGTATACCTTTTATAGAATAAACTTGTAATGAATACAGGGTGGGTGAAAGTAGGTTTACAGTTGTCATACATGAAACACAGAGCTTATTCTTGTGCTAGTATTTACTTTGTATTATTTTCCATACAAACAACTGATTTGCCCCCAGCCAGTATAATATTATTATTTCGATGTGGATTAATAAATATGCTTTTAAAAAATACCTTGAACCGCCTAGAGAGCGTGCGAGTAACGAGGCATCGTATTCAGTGCCAGACAAGACTCTGGTCGCTGAAGGTTTAGCACCAGGTGACCTAAGGCTGCAGGAGAGGCGGGGGGGGGGGGGGGGGGGGGAAGGCTGCCTGGAGGAGGTGGAATGTGGGCTAAACCTTCATGAAGATTTGGGTTATGCCCGGCCAGCGAGGCTCAGGGGTTGAGTGTCCACCTATGAACCAGGAGGTCAGGGTTTGATTCCCGGTCAAGGGCACAGGCCCAGGTTGTGGTCTTGATCCCCAGTAGGGGGCGTGCAGGAGGCAGCCGATCCATGATCCTCTCTCATCATTGATGTTCCTATCTCTCCCTCTCCCTTCCTCTCTGAAATCAATAAAAATATATTAAAAAAAAGATTTGGGTTAGCAAAGACAGGGAGGTCGGGCCTGCACTCCGCAGAGATGTGGACGGGCTCGGGCCCTCCGGGTGATGCAGCCTTGCTTCGGCGGCCTGACCTTCCACTGATTTGCATCCAAATTGAGGGAGTTGTGATGCCTGTGTCTGTGGCCTGTGGTAAAGCTCCATGTCTGTGTTCGTCTCTGTCTCTGGCGCTTCCTTGGAAACCAGGGGAGTGACCCGCTGCTGGGCAGGGGCAGGGACTCCGGGTCCTCCTGCGGCCGGGCCGCCCCACCTCCCGGTCTGCTGGCCAGGGGCGCAGGGCCCTCTCCCTGGGGTGCATCAGGATGGGGCACATGCCTGCAGACTTTTGCCTCCATGTTGTATTTGGGATGGTTCCCTCTGAGCTGCTACATTTGGCAGCGTTCCTCGTTAGCATTTGATAAACAATTATTGCCAAATGTTAGCGAGGAAACCTGCCAAATGTTACAGCTCAGATTTCACCACCGACAAAAACAGTGCAGCCTGCAAAGCCTGGGGCGACCGAGCCCCGGCCGGGCGTGCCAGCTCCACGCGGCAGGGGACGCGGTTGGGACAAGTCGTGAGTCTGAAGGTGGAGGGCCGTGTGCCAGCAGCGCTGGGCGCCACTCTGAAGCCACGAATCCGTCGCACCTGTTGGTTCTCCGAGCGGGAAGCCTGAGGCCCGTGGTTTCTGGTGAACCCTCGCTCCCGGGCTTCCAGCCACACTCCCCCCTTTTACGCCCTTCATGCCAGGAAGGAAGCGGAAGGTCACGGGGTCATGGGGTCTCTTCTTGCTTGTCTGCTGGGCGACTGTCCAATTTCTTTCAAGGTTCAAGGTCTTGCCTAGCTACTTGCGGTCATCACCTTTTCCATCTCCTCCAGGAAACACCTAGGCACACGTGGGCCCCCTTGGACTTTGTGAAGACGGCTCTCCAGTCACGCGGAGAATTCTGTGCCCCTGCGGGTCTCTCTGGGATCCAAGGAGCCCGTTTTCCTCGTTTGATCCCCTAATGTACAGTTTCTAGGCCTTTTGAGATGCAGATGGTGAAGGGTCAGGGGTGGATTCTAGACTGGCCGCTCTTGGTCACACCCCGCCCCCTCCTTCTCCTCCGGGGGTAGCCCTGCCGCCCTGACCCCCATGCTAGACCCCCGCCCCACATCATCTCGGTGCTCCCTGGATGCTGCTCTTTCCACCTCCTCTCGGTGACGCTCACCCATCACTCAGTCCCCGGCTCAAACGCTCACCGCGCTCAGTCCTCGAGGCAGCGTTGGCGACGCCTCCTTGTGCGATAAGCACATCTTTTAACGGTGAGATCACAGCCCCACCTGCATCCTCCGGGAGGAAGCTTCTGAAGCTCACTGATCTCATTCGTCTCTTTATCCCGCTGCCTGGTGCGGATCTTCCTGTGGATCCAATAAAAATATTTAAATGCGTGTTTTTTCTTTTTTTTTTAAAGTGTGATGCCCCAAAGTGGACATGTTTACTAAACTGTGGGTTGGGGGGGGCGGGGGTCCTCCGGTGCCTTGGTCGGCATGTCTGCGGGCGCTTCCCCCTCCCTCTCCACACCCACCCCCCCCCCAACACCTCACACCCACACCGCAATGTAAATAAAATCAGAGTTTATTCCACGCTGGGTTTCTGGAGCTCACACATGAGCAGTTCAGGCTTTGCTCGCCTGGATGGAGTGGCAGCGTCTCCGCCTGCAGTCGGGGACACGTGGTGACTCCTTTTATGTAACGTAATACCCTCTAATAGAAGGACTGTCCCTAATAAAGTGACACAATAAACCTGGAATTACCGCTTGAGGACCTGCTTATTCAACCAGTGGTCCACTTTTTGGTCCTTTGTCGTTTCTCTCCTTTGAATTCATTTTTTTTTTAAAGTGTGATGCCCCAAAGTGGACATGTTTACTAAACTGTGGGTTGGGGGGGGCGGGGGTCCTCCGGTGCCTTGGTCGGCATGTCTGCGGGCGCTTCCTTGTTTGTTTGTTTGCCCTGCTGCGCCCCGACACAGCTGCGTCCCCCCTTCCTCACAGACTTCACGCACCCCTCCCTCTCCACACCCACACCCCCCCAACACCTCACACCCACACCGCAATGTAAATAAAATCAGAGTTTATTCCACGCTGGGTTTCTGGAGCTCACACATGAGCAGTTCAGGCTTTGCTCGCCTGGACGGAGTGGCAGCGTCTCCGCCTGCAGTCGGGGGCACGTGACTCCTTTTACGTAACGTAATACCCTCTAATAGAAGGACTGTCCCTAATAAAGTGACACAATAAGCCTGGAATTACCGCTTGAGGACCTGCTTATTCAACCAGTGGTCCACTTTTTGGTCCTTTGTCGTTTCTCTCCTTTGAATTCATGGTTTACTGCCCTCGCACTGCGATATGCACACACTGACCAAGCACACCCTGTTATGTCATAAAGCCATGGTACCAGGTATCAAAAGGGAAAAAAACAAACATTATTGTAACCGTCACGGGGCTGTTCCCACGATGCTTTCAGAGACGCCTCTCGGGTTAGGAAATGTGTTTACTAACCCAGAGCAACATTTCTCCTTCTATTTTGGGGGAGGCCCCTGTTCTTTCCTCCGAAAACATTTTTTTCTGTGAATTCTGTGTTTCAGAAATGGAGCTAAATACTGCCGTGATAAATTCGGTGAGCCACGTTCAGATACCAAAGAACGCCACAGATTTCTCTGGGGGAACAGAACACGGTGGTCAGCGTTTAACAAAAAAAAATCTTTGATTCTCTTCTCTTTTGTTCCACGTGACACTCCCATTGCTGAGTCCAAGGTAATCCTTGCAAAGACGGCGCCTGGCTTTTCCCAGGGCCGCACTGTCATCCCCGAAGCATCAAGGATCTCGATATTTGATGCTGGAGTTGCCACAGTTGGTTTTCCTGCCGGTCCTGGGAAGCTGAGTGCAGATTCCCACAAAGCACAGTGACACCCTCAGAAGACGCGGGGAATCTTAGAAATTGGTTTCTAAGTCTAGATGGCAGGGAGCCGGTGTGCTCAACGAGGGAGTTGCTGAAAGGGTTCCAGGTCCCTTGCTAACCCAGCAGGAGAGAGAACCCCGGAAGGGAGGGTGTAAGAAGTGTCAGCTTTAAGAAGAGGCTTCCCGCAGGAGGACCGGAAAGGAGGCATAAGCCCGCGAAGGCGGACAAGGGCTGTCACCCGTGTCCAGGACTGTGTTTTTCCAGACCTTGCTGGTCGAGACATTGTGTGTGAAAACGTGTCCTCGGTCTTCCTGTTATTTCAGGCATTTTTTTTCCAAGCCATGTACAGAATAGCCTGCAGGACATGGGTGAGGAGGTGTGGCTCAGCGCAAAGCTGTGAATGAGAGCAGTGGCGGACGCGAAGGAGTAAATGAATGACCGCAACTTAACCGAGACACTCAGATTCACATCAGGTTGAGGTTTAGTGACGGTTTCCTCTCCCCAAACTTCCCGGCATTCACCGCGCACCATCAGAGATTTCTATCTAGAATGTGGTCTCATTTCACTGTGGGTTTTCAAGAAACAAGTAAAACGTGATATTGCAAACAAGCTACAAAAACCGTGCCCCCTTCCACCTTTCGTCAGTTCATTTCGTTCCTTCCTGGTAGCTTCTGCCTGTGAGTGAGATCAGGGGATGCTTGTCTTCCTGGGACTGGCTTATTGCACGGAGCGTGAGACTCCCCAGGCCCTCCATGCTGTCTCACAGGGGGCTTATTTCTGTGAGGAGCTCTGTTTGTAAAAAGCAGAAGTCTTAATTAAAATATATATATAAATATATGTATGTATGTATATTGGTGCTGCTGTTCCGCGCCTTCTGGAAATGTGGCCAGAGTCTCTTTCTTTGAGCTCTCACAGAAAACATCATGAAGGTGGAGATAAAATAGAATACAGATGTCCCCGTGATGGCTCTGCAGCGTCTCTTTTAAAGTTCACATACATTTGACAGCTGGCCTTGTCCCTCCGGGGACCACTCAGGTGCCATCTACCGCAGTCTAATGGGCTGCAGGCTGCTAGCATTTGTTCTGCCAGGAGAAGCGCCTTGGCCGGGTGGGGGTGGGGTGAGGGAGGGA
The DNA here is from genome assembly GCF_000412655.1 of Myotis brandtii. NCBI lineage: Eukaryota > Metazoa > Chordata > Mammalia > Chiroptera > Vespertilionidae > Myotis > Myotis brandtii. The sequence continues at coordinate 2,349,005 of NW_005370105.1, read as the reverse complement.
GGAGCCGCAGCCCCAGCAGTGGCGGCCCAGGCAGAGGCAGCAGCCGCCGGGCAGCTGTCCAGCGTGCTGAACCATCTGCCTGCTTGAAGGCGATGTTTTCTTCTCCTTGAACTTGAAACCCTGGTGACACCTGTTCCGCTTCTCTCGGGCTCTGTGTGAGGTTTAAATTGGTGGAATCCATTTTGAAAATGTACCCAGAGTAAGACAGAGCTGGAATGTATGTTTCCCAATCGATGAGTGCATTTCATTTTCTTTACAACATTAGGCTGCGCTGGCAGCTTTGCCTATCCTTTCTCTCACCCGAGTAGGCATGGGGGAAAGGTCACATCCCCTTCTGACACGATACTTAGGACAATAAAGTATCTGACTGGCCGGCGTGGCTCAATGGTTGAGCATCAACCTATAAACCAGGGGGTCAGGGTTCAATTCCTGGTCAGGGCACAGGCCTGGGTTGTGGGCTCGATCCCCAGTGTGGGGCGTGCAGGAGGCAGCCGATCCATGATTCTCTCTCATCACTGGTGTTTCTAACTCTCTGCTCTCCCTTCCTCTCTGAAAACAATAAAAATGTATTTTAAAAAGTAAATAAATTTTCTGAAATAGAAAGAAAGTGCCAATGCTGATCCACGTGCCGAACCTGGGCAATGTTTATGACTAGACACCCCCCCCCAATGATTCCCTTCACACACAGTCTCTTCGAGATGTGCTGATAATATCCCAACCGATTATCCTTCTAGCAGTTTCCATAAATACAAAGTGAGCTGAGAAGAGCTGGGTGGACATTACTTAGTGGTAGTGTCATTATCGTGATTTGGGGTTTCCTGCTCCAGGGACCACAATTTCGGAAGATATATTTACCCAGTTCGAGGAATAACTCCAATAATGCTGAGAATCCAAAAAGATAGACTCTCTTGGGCTGAGCCGTCCATAAGAGATGACTCAAGGGCAGGCCATTCATCCTCTGTTCAAGGAATCTGGCAGAATTCGAATCTCTCTACGATCTGTGGTGAAATATGATCACCTTAGTTGTGTCCTATGGGCCTTTATGGGCTCCCGCTTTTCCATCTTTAAATGAGAAGTTTGGATTTGATGATATTAATGGTACCTTCAAATGCCAAGGTCCCACACTTTGTAGTGGAGGCGGGTAAGTTGCCATAGCCCCATTCAGTGTGTCAACCATGACACCACCCTCTTTGTACCAGACTCGAGTTCCCATGAGTATCACGTAAAGGGAAGTGCTAACTGCTTTTTGCTCTCCAGTATGGTGAGCCTTACAGGAAAGCAGGACTTCATTTGTTCATAGGAGGTGACCAACTCTCCATAAACCTCTGTGTGTGTTTGTCTGTGTGTGTGTGTGTGTGTGTGTGTGTGTGAGTGAGGGGGGAGAGAGAGAGAGAGGTTGTTCGGTGACATGAGGGAGTGAGAAAGAATTAACTGGTTTAGTGGGAAATAAACAAGGAAAGATGCAAGAAGGCAGCAGCTGACGATGAGGAGCTATTTTTATGGGGTTGCATAATGCACTGCATTCTGGCCCCTGCCTTCCCAACCCACAGACTCCTTATTAGAGCTTCTAAGCCAGCGGTTCTCAACCTGTGGGTCGCGACCCCTTTGGCGGTCGAACGACCCTTTCACAGGGTCGCCTAAGACCATCCTGCATATCAGATATTTACATGACGATTCATCGCAGTAGCAACATTGATTCATAACAGTAGCAACATTACAGTTATGAAGTAGCAATGAAAATAATTTTATGGTTGGGTCACCACATGAGGAACTGTATTTAAAGGGCCAGAAGGTTGAGAACCACTGCCAGTGAGTCTGGAGAGCTTCATTTTGTCTAAATCCCCATGACATTTCACAGCTGCAATGATAGACTCCTCGTTGCACTGTTTGCCTTCATGCTTGAGCTCCCAGCATTGCTGTTCTATCGGTGTCAGTGGTTCCAGGTATTTATAATCCTCTCGCAGTCCTAGAACTTCTTATGCAACGTGAAAGAAAGGATTTTTTGGGTTAGGAAATAGGTTCGTTTAGAAACGAAGTCCATTTTCGCTTGGTAAGTCTGTTGTTATGGCAATAGAAGTGTACTTGTAACAGAAGGGCAGATCCAGAAAATTAAAGAATGGAAGAAGTGGTGACATTCTGGGAAGGGAAGTTAGATGTCATGAAAAGAGGAAGCCAGCAGCATCTAAAGAGTATTGTCAGTGCCTGGCTGCAGAGACAGGCATGGCGGGCAGGGCTCCACAGGGTCACACTGGGCATGTGCAGGTATGACCTCTGCCTGTCCTGGACACCCTGGCCCCGTGGAAGGAGGGAGAGATGACCGACCATGCTCATCCTTGCAGCAGCATCAGCTCCTTCCAGATGATGCATGTCTGCTATTCACAGTGCATCGTGAATCAGGCACCTCTGGGAGAGAGGTCACCTGCAGGTTTGCGTTTCTCTTCTTTCCAACACTCTTCCTCTTCTCTTCCAGTCCGTGGGCTGTTGGCACTCCCCGCGTCTCCCGGTCTGCCATTCCTGGGAGGACATCGCCTTTGGAGTCCCTGTCCCTGACAGAGAGGTGCAGTTTCCCCCGTACCCCTCCCTACCAAGCTTTCCGCGCTGGAAATCAATCCTCTGCGGGCTGTGATCGCATTTGCAATTTTATTTTCAGGAGAGCGTTTTGCTAGTACAAATCACATGTCGGGGTAGATATTTTCTCCTCTCTTGGACCATGTAATCCACTATGGAGAGCACTGCAAAAACAGCAAAACTAAACTAAACCCCACAAGCAACAGCACGCGGTGCACGGAGGCTGCGTGTGCGCTCCCAGCCTCAGCTGCGCCCCGTGGACGGGGGAGACTCTAAACCTAGCCTATATGATGCTCCTGGAAAACACGCGAAGGCTGTGCTCATTTGCTTCCTAGATGGAAACTAAATGTTAATGATTTTTTAAAAAATGCATCTTCCACCATTTATGCTGCCCAGTCCCAATAAATTCCACACATGACCTAATTCTGTTCCCAGTCCTGGGGTCCATGGAGCCAGTCCTCCCGGGACTTTAATAGCTGTGATCCTTCGTGAGGATCTTCTGTTAAACCGTTCTGTCTTGATTTTAGCAGGATTCCTTGCATATGTGGGTGGACGTATGTTGCCTCTTTGATGTTTTTTATTTGTTTTGGAATGATCATAGAACCATAGGTAGAGGTGGGAATTTGGCCATATTCGTCTTTTCCTTTTTCTGAGTTGTTATATCTTGTCTTACGGCCTTGTGCACAGCTGGTATGATTTTAAAAGGAGTTTCTTCTCCCTGGAAAAGTTTCATTCAGTAAAATACTCTTGAAAATAAGACACCTTCAAAATCAGAAGAATGAATTTATAATGGGGTGTTTCACACAGCAGCGTGACTGACTGATGGCAAGGGCGGAGAGGAAGTTGAAAATTAATAATGTGGAAAACTGCAGGGAATGAAATACTCAGATTAAAGAGAAACCAGCTGAAGAAGGAGAGGGTAGGAAGGATGCCGTGGTTGTTGGTAAAGAGAATGGGTGATACCAGGAAAAAGGGGAGGAGGAAGGGAGGGTCTCAAGTTCGGGGGCAAAACTCAGTTACTGAGGCGGCCAGTGGTTAATACAACTGCCTAGAGATTCTTCAGACTGAAAGGTGTATATGAAAACCATTGTTGAATAGCCTGGCAGGTTGGCTCAGTGGTTGAGCATCCACCCGTGAACCAGGGGGTGGCAGTTCGATTCCCCTTCAGGGCACCTACCTGAATTGCAGACTCGATCCTCAATAGAGGGAGTGCAAGAGGCAGCCAATTGATGATTCTCTCTCATCACTGATGTTTTTCTCTCTCCATCTTCCTTCCTCTCTGAAATCAATAAAAAATATATTAAAAAAACAACCACCACATTGTTGAATAGAAGGCCAGTTTTGCATCCTCCGGTCATATCTTTAAACTATACCTATATGCATATATATGTATTTGTATGAATGCTGTATATTGTTTATATAAAGGAACTAAATGGTTAATCTGTAAAACCTTTAAGTATCTGCCACCAGGATTGATGTTCTATGATACTACATAGGTAATATTAGAGAATTCCCACTTTTGTTCCCCGATGTAAAACTCATTTTTTAGTGTATAGTTCAATCAGGAACAGATCAAACAAGAGACTCACACAATACATGTGGCTAAATACAGTGGCCAGTAGCTAGAGCGCTTCAGGGCCAGGAAGGCACCGTGAGAAGTCATTCAAAGGTTAGTGCATAGAAAATAATTACGGACTGTGTTGTGGGGTCAGACTCTCAAATAAGTGTGGTTGAAGACAGAGGAATGTTTATCCCAGTAAAGATAAGCATCCGGCCCTGGCCAGTTGCTCAATGGTTAGAGCGTCGGCCAGCAAACTAAAGGGTTGCAGGTTTGATCCCTGGTCCGGGCGTGTACAGAGGCAACCGATGGATGTTTCACTCTCACATCGGTGTTTCCCACTTCCTCTCCCTTCCTATCTCTCTCTAAAGAGGATTAAAATAATAATAATATAAAATCCTTCGAAGGATACCCTGGTACATAAGAAGCACTCAATAAGTGTCACCTTATTATGACTGCTATGCACAAAGGACCATGCTAAGGGGAAATGGTAGAAGCAAAGTATCAAAGAGAAATACAACACAGAGTCCTCAAAGGTGCTTGTGATTTCACGAGGAAGACAAACACGGGCACCCGCATGTAGAGAATTAACCTGCGGAGTTGTCCTGTGTTGGAAGGTGACTCTCAGGGTAGCTGTCAAGTGTGTGCTCAGCAGGGGACCGCCCAGTGGGAACGTGGGTGGCCAGAGGAGGCGAGCGCTGCATCCTGGGAGTCGCCGTGTCGCAGGGAGCGTGGGCAGAGGAGAGCGGGCCAGACGGAAAGAACCTCTGAGATCTCCTCCCACCACAGGATCGATGGGGGAACCTGCGCGCAGGGCATTTCATTTTCGTCTGCGCTGTAGGTCCTCGTTTGTGAGCACACGCTCCTCCCTGGAAAAACCCAGTTCGATCACATCAATAGTCCCTTCCCACGCGTTTTCATTATGGAAGAGGCAAATGAGAAGTTTCACAAGACACTGGCCCGAAGGCCGGGAGGGGATCGATATGTTCAGCAATTAATACCCAGCGTGCAGCCAAAGACGCATAATTTCACCATTGGAAAATGTGAGCTATAAATAGGAGGCGGTTGCCAGAAAAAAAAAATGCTGCTTGGCATGTAAAATAATCAAGTGAAATTCTTGAAAGATGACTTACTTTCTCGATTTGCATAACTTGGATTCAATACATTTACACAATATTTGCATTGGAAACTTATCCTAAAGCCAGCCGATGGAAAGAACATAAGACGTTCCCAACATGCTTATACATTAATAACATTCCGTGCCAATCTGATGTTTCAAGACCCAGGGTGAATTACTTATTAAAAACCCATCTACCGCTATCTGTCTCCATCTTTCTTTCTGTATGAGCCGTAATGGCTCTGATAGGTTTCAGAATTATATTTGGACAGGATATGACTGACTGTTCCATGCCCTCTCAGGCCGATGTAATTTCCCTCCCTCATAACAGACATTATCCTGCTGCGGCATCGAGCCAGGTCATTAACGCAGGGAGCACAGCCTGACCCGGATGCCCCTGACCTGACCAGCCGTTACCCTGTGGCGCGCTAACATCGTGGAAATTGTTTAGAAGGTGACGCTCACGTGATGATGAATATGTATGGCAGACCCACGTATTCCTTGAAAACTCATCCCGCCGTCTGAACCATTTCATTATTCTTAACTATTTTTCTAAGAGGCTTAACTTTGAGATAGAAACACAGAATCTGAATCTTACGTTATTTGCGAAGTCAAGTAACCGAGTTCCTGGAGCACGTCCCGTCTCCGTAGTTACTCAAACAGGCAAGAGCGCCTTCAAACCTGTGGGACGTGCCGATGAGGAAGTACATGAGCACAGCCCTCACCCTTTTCAGCTTTTAAAAAATGTTTGGGCGGCCGCTGCTCTAGAGCATCCACTTGCATTTTATGAATAAAGTCAGTCTACACATCTGACTTTATCAATGACTAGAATGTTTGCATAGACACATAATGAAGAAATTTGTATAGGATTAAAAAGAATAAATGACCCTGCATAACAGACTAGCTATCAATATTTCTATATAATTTTTTTTTACCATTTTCCCAAAACATTTCTTACAAAAAGGAGCATCATGTGAATTCTGCCACACAGGTCTCCATAAATGAGTGTAACCTGGTTTTCCAGGCAGCGTCTCTGGTTTGCAAGAAGGAAACGTGAATGGATTGAGTTTAGAAGTGCAAACAGGTGTGGCAGGGCGGGCACACGGCCTCTGGTGGGGGGTGGGGAGGTACCCAGTGGCCAGCAGCAGCTCTGAGGAGGCTGCAGATGTGCTGGTCTGGGCTCACACTGTCTTTTTGTCTTTTTTGTAAAGCACCCCAAGAGGGTCGGCGTGGACGGGCCCATCCCGGGTTCATTCCAGTACCTGCCTCTCCTCTGTGTTTGCACTCACTGATGACACCTGTTGGGCTGCCACCCTTGATTGAAATAGTGATCAGAGAACACGGGAATCTGCTCTGAAGGACGCTGGGCTCAGAGCATCCCAGGTTGGGTGATGGTGGGTCCTCTGTTCCGAAAACGAGGGTGTGATTCGATGGAGAGCCCACCACCCGGCTCCCCTCGGGCATATTGCAGGGCAACGTCCGCAGCCCTTTCGGGAAAGGTCACCGTTTCAGAGAGACCTAATGCAGTCCTGAGTGCCTTCAGCCCCCGTGTGTGCCATTCTGCCGCTTATCACTCCATGGTCTGCAGACGTCATCCTTGGTCACCGAGATTGCCCGGAAGCACACGGCTGCGTGCCGAGTCACACGCAGTCAGCGGCAGGGCTCTCACCATGTTTCCAAAGTGGATTCTGCTTTGCAGGGCCCACTGCCAAAGCGCTCACGCATCCATCATCCGAAATGACGGGATGGAAACTCCATGGAAGGTGATCGCTCCTGGGCAGGTAACACAGAGGCGCCGGTGGGACGGGTCCCTGCAAATCTACGGCCTGGATTCAGGGGAGTGGGGGTCAGCCTGCTCCCAGCAGGGATTCGGCCCTAAGAGATGTGGGTGTGGTAGCTCCAGCTGGGACCCTTCCCTTCGGAGCAGACACGTGCATCACGATCCCATCACTGGTTTCGGAAGGAAGCTGCTCCCTCCCACCTGGGGACAAGGAAGGGCAGGCCGACTGGCTTCCTTTTCATCATCGTCTCCACAGCTGCTTTCTGCAAAACCACGCTCTCCTCTCTGCTCCACAGGGTGTCCTGACAGCGCGCACAATGAGTTGCATCTAAAGGGTCCTCTGAGCTGGTCCCCCCCACCCAGGGGCACTGAGAGGCTTGGGGTCCAGGAATGGCGAGCGGTTGGTTTTGTGCCGGAGCCGGGTTCTGGAGCTGAGCCCTTAGCTGTCAGTTAAATGGGAGGCACCCGTCAGCACCACCGCAGTGAGGAATGAAGACAACTTAGTGTGTTTAGTCCCATTGGAAATTGCCGGCTTTCTTTTTTCTTTTTTAAATATCTCTTTATTGATTTCAGAGAGGAAGGGAGAGGGAGAGAGAGGTAGAAACATCAATGATGAAAGAATCATCATTGATCGGCTGCCTCCTGCACACCCCCAACTGGGGATTGAGCCCGCAACCAGGGCATGTGCCCTTGACTGGAATCAAACCCAGGACCCTTCAGTCCACAGGCCGACGCTCTAGTCACTGAGCCAAACCAGCCAGGGCTTGCAGCTTTTGTTTTAGTGATGGGAAGCACTGGGTAAAAATATTGCAGAAACTCCATTTCTCACAGATAATACCAGAGGCTCCATCATTGGCAAGGCGACTCCTCAGGGCAAGAGTGCCATAGGTAAGGGACAGCAGGAGGGTCAGCGCCATTGGCATTCACGCCCTGTCCCAGCCCCACAGAAACAGCCGGGATGGTGGTGAAAGGCGGGATTGCGCACCAGCCCCCGTGGCACTGCGCACGTGACCTCCTGGATCCCGGGGTGGGTGACGCCCCAGGGCACTGGCGTCATACATGCGGCAAATAGCAACGCAAAGTTCCATTAGTCACTCGGTTTGGGCTGTGACACGAAATCGCAGGACCCTGCAGAACGATCCAGTGAAATGCAAAAAGTGCCTTCTGATCCCCAGTCCGCCTGGAGTTGCGGAAGCGTTGAGTGGGGAGCTGAAAACCTGCCAATGCCCATCTATGGTTCAGAGAAGATAAGCCATTAGCCTTGGCGAGGCGCCTCGCTGCCTACATTATCGTGCATGCAAAATGCGAACTCCCCAGACCTGCAGGCTGTTCATCGTCCGGAAGAGATATGCCTTTAAGAAAGAGTCTGGGGAAGGTCACTGTCTCAGGAGCAGATACGGGCTGGGGAGGCTGCCCCTCACGGGAGAAACGGTGGGTGCGAGGCCTGGACGCTTATTGGATTTATACACTGAAAGCCCACAGCGTCCTCCCCCACATCAACCAGCAAAGAACCTGCAAACTCACCTACCACATGCGTTTGCAAATGACTGTCATTGTGAACGCGGGGAATGGAGAATCGCCATAGCTAGGATTGTTTCCGTAGAAATTTAATTGGGTCGTATCACTCCAAGATGCCCACTGACATGGACAGTGACACAGAAAACCAGCTCCTCTACAAAATTGGAAAATGGGATAACTGTATTGATTAGTTCAGGGAGAATAGAGAAAGCAACGCTGCAAATCAAATCAAAGGGAAAGCCTGTCTTATGTTCGGATTAAGCCAGAAACTGAAAACTCCGATACAAATTAAACCAATTTTCTGAGAGCCCGTCGGAGAAGAGACCTGATTCAGCTAAACCACTTCCTTCTTTTATTTGTAAAGGATTATTAAAATAATAAATTTGGACGTCACGTCACCTACGTCGACTCCCAACATCTGAGCTGCGTTCCGTGGAGAGCACTGCAGATCAGGTGCAGAACGATGGCTGTGTGCAGCGTGATGGGTTTGCAGCAGGTCGGGGAGTGTCCCCGAGGACTGTGATTCCCACAACAAGGTTAATGTAGAGGGAGATCATAGTGATGTGTCATCAAGCTCTCTCCCCACGGTACCAAGAGAGGCCACTGTCTAAGGAATATACCAGTTGCCATGGTGATAAGAGAATTTACTGATCACACTTCATCAGGGCTCATTGACCAGTGCAGCTCACTGATTGCCTGGTCCACAGGGACGCAAGGAAGCAGCTCTGTCTATTAATCCACAAGCAATGGGAACAGTGTTGTCTGCAGAAAAGGACTCAAGAGGTAGCCAACGCATCCAACATAGATATCCTTTAAAAAAACACACACAAAAAACCCCACAATAAAACCAAAACAAAAAAAAAACAAGGCATTCGACGGACATGCTGAATTGATTTCAGATAACCGGGGAGACTTCCGAGATTCCATAACCTTAGCTATTTCAGCAAGAGGGGCTCCTTGTCCTTAAATCTCAGACCAGAAAATCCACTCAGTCATTGGAGGCAGCTTCAGAAGGACAACCAGGTCGCAGGTGTTCACTAGGAATCTCTCAGGAAGTTAGGAACGCCATAGCTGAAAATAGATGATCAGGGAAAGGCAAAGGGGTGACCAATAATTGCGTCTGTTTGGGCACCCGTTAAGGGTTGCAACTTTGGACACATAAACTTCAAAGGGAGACGCTAGTGAGAAGATGTGAGCCCTGTAAGGACTTGGAAATTAGAAGTGCTTGGAAAATTTTTTTTAGTTTTTCGGGGAGATGAGACTGTTTTAGTTGTCCATCATCAAAAGAAGATACATTCAAATGTCCGGCCAGCGTGGCTCAGTGGTTGCGCATTGACCTACGAACCAGGAAGTCACAGTTAGATTCTCAGTCAGGGCACATGCCCGGGTTGTGGGCTCGATCCCCAGTGAGGGGCGTGCAGGAAGCAGCCAATCATTGATTCTCTCTCATCATGGATGTTTCTATCTCTCTCTCTCTCCCTCTCCCTTCCTCTCTGAAATCAATAAAAAAAATGTATGAAAAAAGAAGATACACTCAAATGATTGAAGTTTTCAAAGAGTGGGAACTTTAGTTAGGTTCAGTTTTAAGGTATCAGGTTATAAAAAACTAGCCAAGTTTTCCTTGTGATTGCAGAAAGCTGGGGCTTGGTTTGAGATTTCTTCCCAGTAGGTGTAAGGCTCCTGCCCCTTCGGGGGGAGAGATGCGTGGAGCACAGGTGACCAGTGAGCAGCCTCCGCGGTGGTGAAGGGTCGGACACCTGGCCGCCCCAGAGGAGCAGGTCAAGGCCAAGGGCTTTACCTTAGGGGAGGCAGCAGCCAGAGAAAGATCAGGCTTCTTCTAGGAGGGCAGGAGTTCCCTGACTCTTGTTTTCCAGGTATGCTTATCACCTAGCACAATGTTTGGCAAACAAATAGGCATTCGATAAATGTTCAGTAGATTCAATCAATGTCCAGTTTCAGAGAGAGAGCCATTTTGGTCTGATGGGAGGAAATGCCGAGGAAGTTGTACCTACGTTCCGCCCCTGCACTGCACTTCTTGTCTGACATGTTACCTTTTTGTGAATCATCTCAGAGAAATGACACCTTCCCCCAAGGATGGCTGCACTGCCAGTAAGTGGTGGTGTTTTGATTTTAAAGCGTAACTTTGGGCCGCAGGGCCCATGCTCTTGCCACTACAGCACGTGGTTGGTTAGGAGAGCTCGCAGATTCCCAGTGGGTCAGATTCCCTCGCCGAGCAGCGAGCTCCCTGTCTGTAGGAATGGCAGCGTCTGCAGTGTTGGGAGGGACCGTGAGGCGGGGTCCTCCACCTCCTTCATGCGATGGCCGAGGAGGTGAGGCCAAGGGAAGCGGGAGGCTGCCCCCAGGGACAGCGGAGTGGGCCAGCCTGAAGCCGCACCTCCTCTTGCATGAGCCCCGACACCTGGGCGATTGTTTACCAAACATCCATCTCTCACCGCAAGTAATAACATCTGTCCATGAGTCGGGGCCTTGACTGTCTTATTTATTTCAAATCGCAGGCCTAGCACCCATAACAAGATTTTAATAAATATGGAAGGAAGGAAGAAAGGAAGGAAGGAAGGAGCAAATGGAACCTGTATGAATGAATGAATGGGTGAATAAATGAGTGAATGGAGCCTGAAGGAAGGAAGGAAGGAAGGAAGGAAGGAAGGAAGGAAGGAAGGAAGGAAGGGAGAAAGGAAGAAGGAAGGGAACCTGAATGAATGAATGAACGAACAAATGAATAGATAAATGGAATTTGACCTTGAACCTCGGCTTTCTAAGCTCAAGTGTGTAAATGGGAGTTTGTGATACCTCATCGGTGGTGTTCCATGTTAGAAGCGAGTTGCCCCAGATGGTCACTGTGGTCCTTCCCAGTACTGGCATCTCTAAACCTGAGTTAGCTCGAGTCCCCATCTCTGTCCCTGCTGCATCACACCTAGTTTTCTATTTTAGCATCTGCCTCGTCACACTGACAGAACTGCTCCCATCCCTGCATTTCCCACCAGATTAAAATTACGTGCGAGTTTTGGCTGCTGGGTCCTGAGAATAGTCCCCAGCTCGTAACACAGGGCCTCGTGCCTCCCAGGTCCTCATCAAACCTGCACTGACCTGCGTGGCAATAAACTCAGCTCAGATTCCCAGCCATTTGTAGGGGTCCGCACATGGCTCCCGGGTTTGGTACTGCTGGTTGAGGATTTCTCGGTGGGAAGACATTGATTGGCTTTCCAGCTCATTTTGTTTGTTTGTTTGAAATATATTTTTATTGATTTCAGAGAGGAAGGGAGAGGGAGAGAGAGATTGAGACATCAATGATGAGAGAGAATCATGGCCTCCTGCATGCCCCCCACTGGGGATGGAGCCCGCAACCCGGGCATGTGCCCTTGACCGGGAATAGAACCATGACCTCCTGGTTCATAGTTCAACGCTCAATCACTGAGCCACGCCAGCCGGGCTGGTTTTTATTTGAACAGAGTCCGATAGAAAGTGAGATGGGCATTCCAAGCATCCTGTAATCCCCGGCCTGCCTGACCC
>NW_005370105.1:2321326-2336875 GCF_000412655.1 Myotis brandtii | reverse complement strand
CCGGTCTCCCTGTGAGCTCGCATCCATTCTGCACTTGCAGGAACCGGCACTTGGGAGGAGCCTCGTTAGGCAGCCGGGGCTTGAACAGAAGCTCGGCCCGGAGATGCGTGCGCGTGGACGAATTCTCCTTTAAATGAAATCGGAGTCGGGTTTGCGAATGGTATTCTGTTGTGCTGTCAGACTGTTGGAGGCTGGAGCTGGCAGTTGTCTTTTCAAACTGTTGTTTGAGAGCACGTGTCCCAGAAGGGACAGCGGAGGATGCTTGTCGTGTCTGAACTCTTTCCAGAGCCTTCCAGCAGGTGCTGGCAGGCCACGTGCGTGGTAATTATTCCCGCCCCGATTGCCTGGAACATGGGAAGAAGCATCGTGCTTCTCTCCCGTGACCGCCTCCAGCAGGAGGCAGGAGGAACGCGGGTACTAAGTCAGCTGGAGACGCAACTTAATGAGCAGGTGTTTTTGTGATTGAACATTTGTTATGGATGAGGTGGTTTGTACTCACACGATGGTGTGTGTTACCCACAACTTCAGGGGGTGTCACAGAGGGTCGATCGATCGAACGCTGATCCATCTTAAGGGCCACCAGCCCCCAGGACCCCTGGACATGAATGGGCTCCTCCATAGAGAGGGTGGACTTGCCATAAGTACCCTTCAAGAAGTTCCTTCATTTTTACAACATTGTTGGGATTTAGAAATTTGAGTTGAGACATAGGAAGATAAAAATCGAATGGGGCGAGCAAAGATATCATGGCTGCAACAATAGCAATGGTGGTGAGGGTCCCTGCGAACGGGAAAGGGGCGAGGGTTTGTTTGCTTTTTTGAATATATTTTTATTGAGCTCAGAGAGGAAGGGAGGCGGGGAGAGAGAGAGTCATTGATCGGCTGCCTCCTGCAGGCTCCATACTGGGATTGAGCCCATGACCCAGGCCTGTGCCCTGAGCAGGAATCAAACCGTAACCTCCTGGTTCATAGGTTGACGTTTAACCCCTGAGCCACGCCATCCGGGCAGGAGCAAGAGTTTTGATGGAGACCCTGGCACCGTAGCAGGCTCCACTCCCCCCACCGCTGTGGGGAAGGTCTGCCCGTGCTTGGGGCTCTGGACGGCTGCTCTGCAGAACGGAAGACGGTGCGTCCACTCCCAGCCATGGAAGACAGGGGCGCGTTTCAGAACTACTTCACAGCTGCAATAATTTCCAGAAAACGATTCTCTGAAACTCTCCTCCGTGCTTTGCTCATGGAAGCCATCCCGAGGGACAGCTCCAGAGAAGGCCATGACGTGAGCTCATGACCCAGTGGAAATCAGTTCCGAAAGGGACTGTAGCAAGCGGTCCGCCAACATTGGAGTGTGTACCTCACTCATACATTTTTGAAGAACATAAATAGATGGATGGATGGATGGATGGATGGATAGATAGATGTGGATAGTTTGAGGAGGATGGAGCGATGAATATAGATGGATGTGCTAAATACATTTAGATAAATATATTAATGAATAACCTTTATTTTTGACAATTTTCAAAAATACACTACCTTGGGATAGCTAGTGTGCACCAATATGCCAGGAACGACTCTTACAAACACGTCCCATCTTACTGCAGGTCCTTGTGGACATGCTGTGTCGGAGACAAGGCAAACCACATCCCTTTCAGATGTGCTGCAGTAGCGCGTGCTGAAAGCTAACACACTTGGGCTACTTGGCTTCTCATAGGTGATGGGAGGCTGATGACATTCCCTAGGTGAGGATCGGTATCCAGAAGTGTAATAAGAAGACTTAAAATGGTCTTTCTTGTATTTTACATGGAACGTGTGGGTGGAAACGCTGTTAGGCAGTACTGCTCTCCCTGCCAGCGGGTCCTCTAGCCTCCCCCCTGGGCGAGGGGGGCTCCTTGGTGGCGATGATCATTGTGTTGTTCCTCCGGGGTGTGGCCTTCCCAGTTTATTACATTTCCTCCATCTCCGGGTGCCGTGATTCCTGAAGACTTGTGCCCCAAGACAGACATGAGGAAGCTCTGGTGTGTGCCTGTTAAGACGTCCTGCCTGCTCGGCCAGCTAGCACCAGTCCCGGGGACATTATCCTCCTTCCAAAATAGCCCCTTCCTCATGGAGGCCGTGCCTGGGAGGCTGAAGAGGACTGGTCCTTGCTCAGCACCTCAGCAGCCCAGGTGTGGTGTCAGTGGGCGTATTCTCTGGCCCTCCTGGAATGAAACACAAGCATTCCTGGTATTCTTGTTCCTGTGGAAGGTTGGAGGTCATTCTAGGACCCTGGATAACCTAGGGATCTTTCTGGAGAATCATCCTGGGAGGGTGGAAACCAGTTAGTCGGAGGAGATGGAGGGTAGCTGGCGAGTGAGGTTCCTTCTCAGCTCCTCTGTGGCTCTTAGTCAGAGGTGGGCCCTGTGGGAAGGGCTGGGCAACGGCATGTCCAACTTCGGAAGGGGTTCTTAGACTCCAAGGTTGGTATTGAATTCCACATTGAAACACCGCCCTGTAGAGAGGTGGGAATGCAGCTAGCAAGCGTCTTACGGACATGCCACAGATGCTTCAGAATCACGGATAGATGACTTGGAATCGCCGTTAGAATCATTCTCTTGGGCTAAGGGATCCGTTACAGAGTTAGGTTAGACAAATGAGCCTTAGAAGAAAAGCTTGTTCATTCATTTACTCTGAAATATATCTTTGGAATCTACTTACTTACTGTAGACTCACTGCTTTGCCCTGGCTATAACAAGAGGCAATGCCAGCCCCGGCCAGGGTGGCTCAGCTGGTTAGAGCGTTGTCCCAATACACAAAGGTTGTGGGTTCGATCCCTGGTCAGGGCACATCCAAGAATCAACCAATGAATGTGTAACTAAGTGGAACAACACCTCTCTCTCTCTCTCTCTCTATCTCTCTCATCAATTTAAAAAACAAGAGTCAGTGCCAAAGAAACACATCCAAGAACTTCTCAATTCACAAATTAAATATTGAGCATCGACTATGTAAAGAATTGTGCTCAGGTGTCATGTGGAAACAAGAGACATAAATCAAGGTCCCAGAACCTGTTCCATTTAGTTGAGTCGGTCCTGACGGGAGACAGTCACGTCCCCTGGGAATCTTGCTTCGGGACATCCATGTGAAAAGTCAGACTAATAGCTTCATTACAAGTGTTCAGAGTTAGTGCATTTATGCTAATCAGGTCTCTAAGTCAGAGGCCTCTCCGGGTAAGGGGATCATTTAAGCGTCACAAGTAGAGAATATAATTGCATTCAAGTTCATACGTTGAATGAATTCTGCCTGGTAAACATTGACTGAGCCTCATTAAGACAAAGTAATAAGATTCTGTGCTAACAAATACCATTTTCTCAAGTATACATTTGCTCCTGCAAGATCAAAATCATGCTTCTGAGAAGAGTTCCAGTGACATGTTTAAAAGACCCATTTTCACAGGGAAAGTTACAAAGCCAAGTAAGTTTAATTGCGTGTCACCTCTTGATTTTGACAAAATATAATGGCACAAGTTGCTAGTAAACTTAATTATGTAGATTTATTTTAGCTTAACAAAATATATGCTATATAAAGTGAGGAGTTAGCTGTGAGCCAAATTTTAACTTGATATTCTTTTTTTTTTTAAACACTGAAAATGCTCATGAAAGAATGATTTAAATTAATGAACTTTTCCAGTGTAATTGTTGTCAAAAGCAGTTTTGTACTGGAAAAATACTTCTCCTGGGGTTCAAGGAAAAATATTAGGACCGCTTTTCAGTGTGTCAGGAGACACTTGCTAAAGGGAACACATGTCCTTGCTTGGCCTTGCACCTCGTAATTTTCATAATCACCTCTTCCTCCTTCACATCCAGTTTTCCCAAGCCACGTCTTAGCACGAGATACCGTGTAGGGCTAGAGACTGTGAGCTAAGTGAAGATCCGTGAGCTTTTGGGGACACCCTACCCGCACCCCGCCTCCCCGCACTCACGTTCCCCATCTCATTTCGCTTACTCTAGTTTTCTGCACCCAAGAAACAGACAGACAAACCAACACACAAAAACCACTTGGCGGCCTATTGTCTCTCTTCTCCTTTAGCGCCTCCCAGTCCACCAAACCCGGCAGATCCTTCCTAGTCTGTTCTGGTGTGAGTGCTTCCCGCTCGGTTCTCGTCCATCCCCCTCGTCCCAGGCTTTCTATCCAGGCAAAGGCAACTGCCTGTTCACTGGCCTCCTGCTCTTCCTCCTCTTCCGCCAAAGGAGTCCGTGACCCCAGTGCTGGGCTAGCGATGTGCTCCCCGCCTGCTCCCTGTTCTGTGGAGCCAGGAGAGAGGTCAAGCCCTCGCACGACCTTCACCTTCTTCTCCTTTGCACCCTTCCTCTGCCAACCCCCTTCATTTTCTCTCGCCAACTCCCTTATCCTGACGGCGGCAATGGCACCCTCAGCGTTGGTGTCTCGCTTTTCTTCACTGTGTTCCCACTTCCCGTTATTCCTTCTCGCTGTTCACATCTCCCAGCATCCAGCACTCGGCTGACATCTCAGCTTCTTCACACAGCTTCTTCTTTTGTTGGTAATCCTCACCCGAAGACATTTTTTCCATTGATTTTTAGAGAAAATGGAAAGGAGGGAGGAAGAGAGAGAGAGAGAGAGAGAGAGAGAGAGAGAAAGAAACATCAGTGTGAGAGAGACACATCGATTGGTTGCCTCCCAAACACACCCTGACCAGGGCCAGGGATCGAACCTGCAACCCAGTTATGTGCCCTTTGGTACACGGGCCAACATTCTAGCCACTGAGCCACACTGGCCAGGGCCACACAGCTTCTCCACGTCACGTCTCCCAGCTCCCGTTGAGCAATTGGTCAGGCTGGACGGACTCTCCATAACGAGGTACGTGCAGCTCTGATTGTACTAGTACAGGAGAAGAGAGGGGGTCCCAGAAATGTGACCTCGCTAGAGACAAACTGTCCTGTGACCCCTTCACGGAGCTTCCTGTTAAATCTGCTGCCTCTCTGGCCTCTTGGAGAAATGGTAGGATCTGAGCTGTCTGGCCCTCTGCTTGGTGAGCAGGCATATCCCGGCTTGCGTGGGTGCCGGACTGTTTCATCGCTAGGCTGGCTCTTGCTCTCTATCCTCCAGCTCCAAGGATAAGGGATTGTGCATCACGTGCACTCCGTGCTAAGCATGCGGAAGCAATTAGAAAGACTTGCTGGTTGAAAGCTTTGACTGTACCCTTTACATTTAGGTCTAAAATTCTAGTGAGGCCCTCGTCATTTTGCTAGTGTGTTCAAGTTGAACATTCAATCATTTTTTTTTTATTCTTCAAAAATGACAAACAGTTTAGGTGTTCAGTATTTAGCCAAGTAAGGTAGGAAAGGGAATGGAGGTTGAAGTAGAGTTAGAAGCTAGAACTCAGATACTTAGATGAAGAAATAGCAGTGTGCTAATTAAAAGATAATTCCTGAAATGAAATTAGGGTGAAATGTTTTGCCAAATTACTGCATTTCCTCCAAAATCATTTTCATATATTTGTTTAATAGCATTAGGTTAAGGGGAGATGCTGGGGTGCGCATAGCTGTGTTGTTATCCCCTAGGTCAGTGGTCAGCAAACTGCGGCTCGCGAGCCACATGCGGCTCTTTTGCCCCTTGAGTGCAGCTCTTCCACAAAATATAGACTTCTGCACATGGGCCACGAAGTTTCAATCGCACTGTACGTGCGCACCCATACGTGGTATTTTGTGGAAGAGCCGCATGTGGCTCACGAGCCGCAGTTTTCCGACCACTGACCTAGGTCAATAGGAGACACTTGGCCTTTTCCTTTCTTTCTGTGAGTCTAGTTTGTGGTCAGCCACACTCGCGGAATTACCAATATTTCACTGTGGGATGAGCTTTGAGATAGATATGAAATCCAGTTTCTCCTGAAAGAAAAGAAATTCTCCTTGACCTGTTAGATACCCACTCCTCCTCTTGCCTCCTCCTTAGGGGCAAGCCAAAGAGGATCTATAACACTCCCCAAGGTTTAAACAATAGCATCACAAAGATGTGGAATTTAGGGCAGAAAGAATGTGTTCTCTCTTATTGCGCACCACCTTGCTGGTGATCTGTAGGAGTTCATGCAAAGTCAGAGGAACAAAAGTTACTTTTTTAAAATGTCACTCCCGCCGGGAGAATTCTGCACTCCGTCTCTCGCTTTCTGTGCGCCGGGGAGACGCGATCTTCCCTGGTGTCGTCAGCAGTGGGACCGCCTGCCCGGGGCCTGCGCTGCTGACGCGCTGGGAGAGCTGCCCACACACTGATCGGAAGCTTAAAGGGAGCTTGACCAGCCCTGCCTGCATCACGGTCATGTTTCATCGTCTTGGACATTCCTGACCCCTCCCCCCACACACACATGGTCACGGGGCAAGTATTTAGAAGTGCCGCCACTGCAGAGTCAAGATGGTCTCGTCTTTCATCTGTTTGCATGAACGTGGATGACTGAAAGCCATGTGGCCGCTCACTGTAGTGCCGTACAGATACTCGTATATGATGGTGCAGGACAATATGGAAGCTCCCAATTTCCCCAGAAATTCTTCAAGGAATGTTCCTCCAAAGGAAAAACATGAAATGCATAGGTTTGCTCACAGCATCACAAGAAAAAATTCTGCACAACCTCCAGATTTATGCAGTTTGTTAGATCAGCGCTGTCCGGACGGCTGTCCCTGTCTCACTGTTTGAAAAATGGCGCTGTGAGAGGACATGTGGCGTCTACATGAAGATTAATGGAAACTGTGGAAGGAAACGCATGGAGTGCATCTCGGCATCTGAGCACAAAGAGCAGCAGCAGTGCCGGCGGCCGCAGGAGTCTGGGATGTGAGCGGGATTAGTAAACTCCCCTCTGCCTGGGTCTCCCCTCTGCAACCCACAGAGGTGATCCCATTGGTCTTGCAAAATTGTAAACCAAAAAGACAACCAAAAGCCGCCGTTTGTGCGTGATTTGTAGACTGGAGTTACTAGTAAATGTTAAGTACCAAGTACATGCAGTAGTACCATTGGATACTGAAAACTATAATATATGGTAGATAGTAATACAGGCAGTGCCTCTGGCCACACTGTCCGCTCTGTAGCTTCAGCCTGGGGTCTGGCCTCACAGACCCCTTTCCTTGGGCACGTTTAGAAGGTCCACGTGTATGGAGACTGTCCACAGAACAAGGAAATGGCTTCCCTGCTCTTCTCAACAATGCATGCAGAGTCACGTGTTTGCTATGACGTGTTCTAGCCCATAATACTGCATCCCAGACCAGCATTCTGTCTCCTGCCTGCTGTTGGTTGGCGCTGCACGGAAACAGTAGCCAATCAAGGATACGAGTCCTCCACTGATTGGAACGGTGGGAGATGCTGGAGGTCAGGCTCCTGAATTCTCTACACTCTACCTGTGCAACTGGGAATGTGTGACCCGGAAGTAAAATGTGCTCAAGTCCCATCCTCCCCAACTATTGCAACCAAAACAAGCTAAAATCCCCACGTGATCACAGCGAATGGTCGTGGCGTGCTTACCCCATGCAGGATATCTAAGTTCCAAACAAGTCACTCCTCAAGCTTGTCCAGAAAAGCACGACCGTTTAACCATGGCCACAAATAAATGCCAGGACTGCTTTTAAACGTAACTAGCATTTGATCAACAGACGACGGTTTGTGTTCTTGAACATTCCCCTGGAAGCCAACCAACCAACCAGCGACAGCTTCCTGCGGTCCGAGCTCGCCCGTCAGCAGTGGACTCACTCCCATGGAGCCAACACCACCAGCAACTCACTCTGCAGCGCAGACGCCCCCCAAGCCTGGTGCCAGCAGCTCTGGCCCCTGGACTGAGCAGCCTCCAACAGCAGCTCTCAGGTGCCCGAAAGCAGGCCAGCAGTTTGCGTTCCCTCCGTGAGTCTGTGGCTGACCAGCACGGACCATCCCCAGCTCAAGACGGGATATATTACTAAGTTTTTCCACTTCTTTAAGATTTTTTATTTTTATTGATTTTTAGGGGATGGGGGGTGAGGGAGAGAGAGAAACATTGATGTGACAAAGAACTGATCACTGTCTCCTTCACGCCCCCTACTGGGAAAGGAGCCTGCAACCAGGGCATGGAGTCGAACCTTGACCTCCTGGTTCATAGGTCAGCCACGCCAGCCGGGCTAAGCTTTTCCATTTCTGATATTAAGAGGAATCTATTCCTATGACAGTGTTAACTGATTTAATTCCCACATCAGCTCTGTGGAGTACATACCATTATTATCTCTGTTTGAGAGCAGAGAGCGGAGATGCAGGGAAGCTACGGCCTTTTCTCAAAGCTACAGCCACTCCAGTTGTCAGATGGCTGGGAAGGGCCCAAGCCATCAGCCTCGCGCCCTGCCTCTCACACCTGCGGAGGAGGCCTCGGGAGTTCCCAGCTCCTCGCAGACCAGGAAGCCAGCAGAGGCCCAGAAAAACGCCTGCGGGTCCCCCCTTCCCTGCTAGCGGTGTGAAACAAGAGTGATTTACGAGGATGTAGATAAAACGTGAAGCATTCTGAAGTAGTATTTGGGGGCTTGTAAAACACGCAATCATCAAAATATAGATTATGTGTGGCTGAAGAGCTACTCGGTGGATAACCTCCCACTCCATTCGGGAACCTTTTTCTTTCTTGAAATTTTTTTTTCTTCAAAGAAAAGAAAACAATCTCCTGTGATTGCTACTGCCAGGCACAAGCCATAAATCCACTCTGCTTTTCTTTCAGGGCTGTTGGGCTGCTCGAGTGCCAATTCAGCCAAAATTATGTCGACTAAACAGGTCTTCCTCGGTGGGGAAGTGAACAATTATTCAAAGATGCCGGGGAGTGTGTTTGGTGGTTCGTGGTTGGGTGGTGAGCAATGACCTTAGCAGCAGCATGTACACAAGTATTACTAGAATGTTCTTGGTGGTTGGTGCACCTTATCAAGCAGTTAATACAGCAAAAAACAGCATTTAACTAGGGGATGAGTAGCTATGATTACTGTGACTGCCCCTAATAGGCACCAACAGATTATCATAATTAATAAACACCAATTATTACAAAGAACTTTTAAAACTCCATAATAAAAAAGCAAACAACTGAATTTAAAAACAAGTAAAGATTTAAACAAACGCTTCACTGAAGAAGGCATGCAAATGATCCCAAAATTCGTATGAGAAGATGCTCATCATAATTTGTCATTCGGGAATTGCAAAAACGGTTCAGGGTCCTGCCTTCAAGAAAAATCGGAATGGTGTAATTGCTTCCTGTGTTTCTAAATGGCATCTTCCTGTAACCCAACTCCCAACTTGATTTTATGCCTTTTTTTTTTTGAGATATAAATGCATTACAGAGTACTCCACACGTGACAAATATTGCTTTATATCTTGTGTAGAAAACTTACAGTTGCATTTTGTCCAGTCTGAAAAACCTCTGACAGTTGAACTGTTTAGTTCATTTCTATTTATTGTAATTATTAATGTGATTGGGTTGAAATCTAACATCTTCGCTCTTCTTTCTCCTCTATTTCTTTCTTTCCCTGCTGATTTTGGCATGAATTAAATACTTTGGTATTTCTTTTTACTTTTTAGCCAATACTTTTTAAGCATTACAATAGTAGTATACATTCTTACTTACTACAGCATGCTTAGAATAAATAGGATAGCAGTCATTGTAAAATATAAATACTTAATAATAATATACTTTATTTAAATTCATCCATTGTGTTACAGTAGTCATATATAATTCTACATACCTTATAAACACCACAAGAAAATGTTATTGTTTTTGCTTTAAACAGAGACTTGCAGTTTTTTAAAAAGTAAGTTTTTAAATATCCACCTACATATTTATCATCTCATGTATTATTCCTTCTGATAAATACAGAATTCCACATTGTATCATTTCCTTTTCTTTTTCCAGTGTTTTTGGTGGCGTAAATCTCCTGGGAGCAAATACTCTAAGCTTTTGTCTATCTGAAAATGCCTTTATTTTTCCACATATTTGCAGGATATTTTCACTGGATGTAAAAATCTGGTTTTCCTTCAATAATTGTAAGATGTCCCTTTATTATATTTTGGGCTTCATTACTTCTGATAAGAAATCATCATTATTCTTTGCATTGTGTCTTTCTTCTCTAGCTGCTTTTGGGATTTTTTTTCTCATCTTCAGTTTTCATCAGTTGACAGTGAAACATACATTTCAGTGTGTTTTTCTTTGAATTTATGCAGCTTGATTATTATTGTCCCACAAGTTACTGAAACTCTGTATGTTTTGTTTCTCATCTTTCTCTACCACAATGTTCAGATTGAATAATTTCTTTTAATCTATCTTAAAAATTAGTAATCATTTCTGCAATGTCCAATGTGCTATTAAGCCTACCTAGTGATTTTATTTTTCATTTCTGAAATGGAGCTTTCATTCTAGAATTTCTACTGATATTTTTCCTCTTAGTTTCCATTTCTCTGCCTCTAGTACTGAGGTGTTTGCTCACATGTCTCTCTTCTTGTAAGGCCTTGGATATATGTATAAATATGCATTCTTAACTTACCACAGCATGCTTAAAATAAATGTGAAAGCAGTCACTGTTATAAAAGTCGTTTTAAAGCCCTTGTTTATGAATTTCAACATCTGGGTCATCCTCTGGGTCTGTTTGTGTTGACTGTGTTTCCCTTGATTTGGGGGGTGTTTTCACACTTCTTCGCATGTCTAGCAGGTTTCAGGTGTGTCCTGGCCATTGTTAATGATGCCCTGGCGGGAGGCTGACTCATGGCATTCGTCTTTAAATGCTGTTTGATTTTGTCCTGGCAGGCGGCTGAATTATGCCTGGGCACGATTGATCTCCTCAGCCTTGGTTTCATGCTTTGTTAGGAAGGGTCTACTTTTCCCTTAGTCCTAGGGCTTGGCCCTCAATTTACGGCGTAGCTTTCGATACTAAAGCATCGTCTGTGGTGTCTCGGCTGAATGCCAGAGGTGCCCAGTGAGATGTCATCACTTGGGATGATCCTAACCAGTGGTTTTTCCATCTCTGCATCATTTCCGTAGCTCCATTAGCCTTTCGTTTCCTAGCAGCCACTCTGTGGCACTGTACAGTCTTGTGTGAGATCTCAGCTAAGAACCCACTCAGTCCTCAGTCGGTGACATGTGGGAGCCCCACCATCGGGCTTGTGAGGCTCCCCATCACATAGCTTCTGCCTGTCTGATACCCCATCATGCAAATTCCCACCGTGAGTCACCCTGAAACGCACCCTCTGCCTGTGAGCTCAGCAAGACCGCCCTCTTCGCACGGGCATCGCCTTCTTCCCTGTGGTCTGCACAGTGCTCCCGGCAAAGTCCGACCACTAATTTACAGTGCATTTTAAATGAGACGCTCTCTTAATGAGAAAGGCCAAGGAAATGCAAACCTCTGATAAAACGCCACCTCTAGCCGTGTTTAATGATGTCTCCATTGCGAAATGAGCAAAGTCTTATGCTTGATAAAGCGCTTTTTAAATTAAATTTATTGGGGTGACTTTGATTAATAAAATTATATAGGTTTTGAGTGTACAGTGCTACCATAAATCATCAGTATATTGCATTGTGTGGTTACCACCCAAAAGTAAAACCCCTTCCGTCATTATATAGTTGATGATAAATTACTTTTGCTCTCTCTTCGTGTTGGCATGGGATCATAAGTCACGGGGAGAGAAAACTCAAACAGGTGATAAAGTCCAGTGCCTTCGGTTAGGTAAACTTAATAGAGAAATGTTTAAAAAGATCTAATTGGAGCCAGCATATAGAGACCCAAGGAAATGTAAAACAAGTTAGAGATATTAGAAATAATCATTCTTGCCCATAATTCCCTATCAGACTGTCCACAGCAGCTCCTATTGAACTGAGCTCTTCCCATATCCCATGATGTTAAAGTTAATTGAAAACTAAAACATGCTCATACTTAATCTTTAAAAATGCCTTTATCATCTTAGAGTGATCAGAAACTCTGTGGGGGTTTCTCACATAGATAGGAGGGGTACTGTCTCCATAGAATGAGTTTGAGATGGGAATATTGGGGGACAGAACATTTATTGGTAACTGCACCCCATGGGATCTGCTTGCTCAAGGTAAAAGTTCTAGAAGAGTTCAGCTGATGGTCGCTAGACGGTGGTTTTGCTGGAGATGGGAGCAGGAGTGATGGTAGCAGGATCCCACGGGCCTGGCTGACATTCCTAGAGTAGAGAATGCACTTGAGATTCTAAAAGCAATAAAAATCGATTTTTTTCAAATCAAGTGATGTTTTTCTTGGTGTTCTTTTTCATAATGCCTCTGTGACAGCCTCACAGATTCTAATGTTCCCCTTGATATTACCATACGTGTTTGGAGCTGACGTAGAACGGGCTGCTTCAGCTCACCGTTTTGGGGGGGGTGTTCTTTTTCATAATGCCTCTGTGACAGCCTCACAAATTCTAATGTTTTGTAAAATATTACAGCTTTCCCCTTGATATTACCGTACGTGTTTGGAGCTGACGGAGAACGGGCTGCTTCAGCTCACCATTTTGGGGGACTGATCAGGCGCTCATTTTCGGAGTCCCCACCCTACTGCCCTTCATCCTTCAACAACTGTATGCAAAGTGGTCGTTTCTCCTTCCCCTCAAGCCCATAATGAAATCTGTCACTGACCTCCGTGCTTTTCCTAATGAACACCAGTGGTCATACCTGGTTAACATCAACGCTCAAGATGGAACCCTTTTCCGTGTAACTGTCCACCGATCATTGTAGTTCGTGTGTTAGAAAGTTTGCTACTGAACAAGGAAATAAATATTGTCAAAGTCCTTTGCTTTTTTAAATTTTTATTTACTTGTAATATTATTTTACTGATTTTAGAGAGAGAGGAAGGGAAAGGAAGAGAGAGAGGGAACCATCAATGAGAGAGAGAATCATTGATCGGCTGCCTCCTGCAAGCCCTGTCTTGGGGGTTGAGCCCGCAATCCCAGGCATCTGCTGTGACCCGGAATTAAATTGGTGACCTCTAGGAGCAGGGGTCAACGCTCAATCCCTGAGCCACACTGGCCAGGGCTGTCCTTTGCTCTCAGACAATTATAAATGCGCGGACTGGGAAAGTTCTATTCAGTAGAATCAAAGCCTGCCAATTTAATAATATTTTCCACCAGCAAGCTATGGCCAAAAATGGTACAAAGAAACTAGACATAAAATTTTCATGTTAAATGCCCATAATCCAGAAATTTCAAATATGCTATATTGCCACAAATAGTTAAAAAGCACAGAAGAATGCATTATACTCTTTTTTTCTTTTAAATGATGGAAAACATTACACCTACAGGATGTGCTTTCGTTAGGGTTTAAGAACACAGGAAACTAGCACAAGTGCCTCCTTCACGTCTCCTTCCGTCCTGATCTTCTTCCCATTGTGAGGCTCTGCCGTGCACATCAGACGAAGACAACCGAGAAGGAACATGCAAGTGCTCGCTCGGTATCTGGAGGAGTCGATACAAAGGAACAGGTTTTCAATGAACACGAGTTAGGAAATGTTCCTTTTGTTGTCTTTATGCCTCTGTAAGGAGCTCGCATCACCGAACACATTTTAAATGCTGTTTATCTTTACGGATCAGCCCCAAACAAACGATGTAAGAAAGCGTCCAATCTGACTGACAGGTAGAATCAGTACTAACAGGCTTTCTTTGATGTTAACTTCATATTAAAAGATCCATCTTTTTTTGTGCCATCTGGTAGGTGGTACTCAAGGCTGAAGCCAGGACCAGGCGAGCAGTGTCCACGGATGCGGTGGGATGCCGCGCTTTCGTGATGTTGGCTCTGGTTTCGGCGTTCGTCACTAAATATTTGCTAGCGCTCCCAGGCACTACATCATCCACAGTGTTCAGGCTTCTGTCTGTTCCATTCCTTATATTTTGCTAGGTTTTTGTTGTTGTTCTTTCAGAAGCAAACAACCATCCCTTTGGCTTTTGCCTGGGAAGGATCAGAGGAAAGCGGTTGGTGTCCAATCCCTAATCTACTCCTCGGTCTTATTCACGCTGTATCTTTGAGTCTCAATTCTCCTGTCTATACAGTGGCGTTTAATAATTACTATCTCTGGGGATGGTGCCCTGATACCTTTGATAGTGGATACTGATAGAAAACATTCGGCTCCGCGTGCAGCACATGGGCTTCTAAGAAATGGCAGCTACTTTCTCATAAACTCTAAGGGTTTGTGGAGCCTCTTCACTGTTCTGCATGTTCTGTGTCCATAGTGAACCTGAGCAACAGGTCGTTTTTCTGTGCAGGAAAAGCCTCTCTTAAAATGTCTCCCTCCGATCATCGTCACCGCCGTTGGTTACATACGGATGTGGTCACCGTGCTTCCGAAGGCATCCTGCTTTCGTGATGTTGGCTCTGGTTTCGGCGTTCGTCACTGAATATTTGCTAGCGCTCCCGGGCACTACGTCATCCACAGTGTTCAGGCTTCTGTCTGTTCCATTCTTATATTTTGCTAGGTTTTTGTTGTTGTTCTTTCAGAAGCAAACAACCATCCCTTTGGCTTTTGCCTGGGAAGGATCAGAGGAAAGCGGTTGGTGTCCAATCCCTAATCTACTCCTCGGTCTTATTCACGCTGTGTCTTTGGTTCTTGATTCTCCTGTCTATACAGTGGCATTTAATAATTACTACCTCTGGGGATGGTGTCCCGATACCTTTGATAGTGGATACTGATAGAAAACATTCGGCTCCGCGTGCAGCACATGGGCTTCTAAGAAATGGCAGCTACTTTCTCATAAACTCTAAGGGTTTGTGGAGCCTCTTCACTGTTCTGCATGTTCTGTGTCCATAGTGAACCTGAGCAACAGGTCGTTTTTCTGTGCAGGAAAAGCCTCTCTTAAAATGTCTCCCTCCGATCATCGTCACCGCCGTTGGTTACATACGGATGTGGTCACCGTGCTTCCGAAGGCATCCTGCCAAGTTGGTAGTAGAGGCAAGATTTCAATTTGCAACCTGTGATTTAATACTTAGTTTTCAAAAAATATGCTTTTACACAGCAGAATCGGCATCCACCAGGTAGCACTCAATCTCATCGTTTTGAATGAGACTAGCAGGATAGTCAGACCTTTACAAGCCCAGAGAGCCTTCCTTCCTTCCTTCCTTCCTTCCTTCCTTTCTGTATCGTAAATGCAGACATTGCCCACATGATGGATCCAAAGGGTTCGTTTCGTACGGTTCTGCTTTAAATATCACAGCAACGTCGTTCTCATTTTGTTTTCTACTGGATAAATTTTAAATATTTTTATTTAACAAACAACAGCGTTCATAAACTTGTCAACAAATCACACTCCTAAGTTTTACTGCAGGTGTTACGATGAGTGCAATGTGGTCCCTCCAAGGGAATAAAGATGCAAACTGACAGGGGAGTAGACATTCCCGGTGATGCACAGAATTTAAAAAACAGGCCAGGGCTCCGTGGTTAGAGCATAGCCTGCTCACCAAAGGGTCACGGGTTCGATTCCTGATCAAGAGCACGTACCTGGGTTGCAGGTTCCATCCCTAGCCCCAGTTGGGGCATGTGTGTAGGAGGCAACCAATCAATGTCTCTCTCTCTCTCTCTCTCTCTCTCTCTCTCTC
>NW_005370105.1:2278296-2321205 GCF_000412655.1 Myotis brandtii | reverse complement strand
CCCTCCCTCCTTCCCCTCTATCCATTCCACTCTCTCTAAAAATCAATGGAAAAAAATCCTCAGGTGAGAATTAACAAAATAAATAAATAATTTTTAAAAGGGGCCATGGACCTGTTCCTGCTCCCCTGCCCAGCAGGTAGCCCCTGGATTCATGTGATCAGCTCTATAAACCCTAAAGCATTTCTCTGCTTAGGTCTGTATTTCTTTTCTCCTGGCCAATTTTATGAACCATCAATGTTATTTCAAAATAAGTGATCTGGTAGAAAATGGGACAAGAATGCATACTCGTATCAAATCAAGTGCATGGATGTAACCTTTCTCAGGTGCACAACATTTTGACTTTTTTGCTGCCTTTGCTTTCTTTTCTGGCATATAAGATGCATATGTTAGATAAAATAAATTCATTTTTTCCTCCAGAAAGAGCTCCTATTTAAAACTA
Organism: Myotis brandtii; assembly: GCF_000412655.1. Lineage (NCBI taxonomy): Eukaryota > Metazoa > Chordata > Mammalia > Chiroptera > Vespertilionidae > Myotis > Myotis brandtii. Next base: position 2,320,766 of record NW_005370105.1, on the reverse strand, counting down.
AGCTTAAACAAAGCATAATGTCCTAGCCATGAAACTCTATCTTCCTTTGCCAGTGAAACGTCTCTCCCAATGATCAAGTCCCAAACAGCCGTGATAACATCATGCGATTCAGCAAAAGGGACCAAGAGGAACTTTAGTTTAAAAAAAGAATGTTGTTTGTCGTCTCGTGGATATGACATTTGAAAAAAATGCATGTATGCTTGATGGTGAAGACACGATTCTCTCCACTCGAAGACCAAGAACTCTTGTAGTCACATCCTCTCTCTGTGCAGACGGCTCTTCGCTTGTTCCATTAAGGCCGCTGCTTCCATAGATTCCACAGCTCTACCCACAGCTTCCAGAGCACCTGGTGGCGCATTTGAGTACTCCATATTTCTCTCAAAAAACCCTCTTACTTCGTTTGACTCCTCAGAACTTGCTCTATTGACCAGAGGTCTTTCTTTTGTAACAAAAGATATATATACTTTAAGTATATAATCATCACAAAATTGTAACTTGATTTGTACCTTATTCAAGACAAGAGAATACTCATTTTTTTAAAATATGGCTGCCAAAATGATCCATTTTATGTATATGGGAATAGGAAAAAGCAGTCAAGAATAACTGCTTTTAGTTCAGACCTTAGTAAGTCACAGGGCAAAGCAGTATTGAAGTGAGGGCTTTGTTTTATGATATATATATGTATATCATATTAATATCATCTATAATAATAAAAGTGTAATGTGCTAATTAGACCAGACGTCCTTCCGGACGAAGCCGGGGCTTCGAGGGAAGCCCGGGTCCCAGGTGCCAGAGGGAAGCCAGTGCCGGCAAGGGGAAAGGAAGGCCCACTCTTGCATGAATTTTGTGCATCGGGCCTCTAGTATTAATATAACTATATATGTGTGTGTGTGTGTATTCCTTCCCAGACTCAATTTTGAACATGTGATTATTCTCATATCTGGAATCAGATATCAGAATCAAGTCAGTGACATTAACCAATATTATTTTTCCAAAACCAACAATGCAATGTATAAAAATCTGAGCTGCATTTGGTTCAACATCCCCCTCCGAATTGCTGCCTTAGGTAAGAACAGCCATAGGTCGTAGGAGGTCAAGAATGTGGGAATCCTGGATCCTGGCTCTTTCTCCTCCTAACGCATCGGGACCAGCATTCTGAAAGGAAGCCTCTAACATCCTGTGTTGTTCACCATGATCTCCTCAGCATTTAGCAAAGTCCTATCTAGTGCGGCCTCCACAAACGCTTTTAAACCCTGTCCAGTGACGACTCCGTGATGCCTGCTGGGACAGGGCTGTTCTCAGAATCCCCTTACGGTGCGAACCAGAGGCTCAAAGCAGAGATCCAGGCCTGATCGGGGCCCTGAGGTGAATGTTCAAAACTGCAGGACGGTGTCACCCACACAGCAGGCTGAGGCCTGTGAACATCGGGGTCAGCAAACCGTCTGATTTGAGGCAGACTGATTCGAGGACGGGAGGAAGGCCCTGTCCCCAGGTCTTGACTCTCAATCCCAATAACTGTAACTCTGAGTTGGGATCCAAAGGTTCATCCTCCGAGTTTTACAAGAAGCCAGGGGCACAGTGGGACCCGGCATAGCGACCCTCTTCCTGCAGGAATTGGGCATTTCTGTAAATGCTCCCACGTGTGGCCGTCCCTGGGGACAGGGGAACAGCAGAGCTCACGCTCACACCTGGGGGACGCACACCTGGGGGACACGCACCTGGGAACACGCACCTGTGAGACGCCCTGGGAGTCCTGTAAGGCAGTGGGCGCCAACCTTGCGGACCTCACAGACCACAGTGGTCTGTGGACCACCGGTTGGCGACCGCTGCTGTGAGGTCTCCAGTGTGGCCAGCTGAGGGCCATGTGCCCCCTGCTCTGCCTCTTGTGGCTGTGACTGCGTCCCCGCCTGTGCGATGTGTGGGGTCAGTGCCTCCCAGCACTGCTGTGAGGGACAGAGCCAGGTGCCCCCATGGCCAGTAGGGCAGAGAGGACAAGGGTCACGCCAATTCGACCCGCTGACCACGGGGCACAGTTGAAAAGAACATACACTGAGTAGGAGTCCCACTCCATGTTTTTTCCTCAATGGATAAAAAAAGAAATAAAATACCTCCTCTTTGTCTGGAAATTACCTTAAAAGCTATATCCTTTTCTTTGGCTGTCAGCAGCATGGAAATGAGGTGGCCTAATGTGACATCCTGTCACTGACATCGCGCGCAGGCGGGAGGCTGCTCTCCTGCCGAGACGAAGGGAAATTGAGCTGCTCCCTTCTCGCCTCTGATGCCTGGTCGTGAGGGCATCGTTCAGAGCGGCGGTTGCCCTTGGGAACCTGCCTCAGCATCATCTGGGTCTTGTTACAATGGAGACTCGGGGCCCAGCCCCGGACTCACTGAGTCAGAACATAGGGCAGTTGGGCTCATGCTCTGCCCCCGAGCTGCATGCTCGGCACACCTCCAGGGGTGCATGTGGCCCCTAAAGCTAAAGAGCCACTGCTAGGACAGCAGACCCCAAGGCTGTGAGCAGCCACCCAACCGATAGGCTTATAACATGCCCCACACCTCGGGCACATAACCTAGTCACCATCCATTATGGGCATTGTCTCACATGCATACAATTTGAAAAAGATAAATATGGTCCAGCTGGTGTGGCTCAGTGGTTAAGCATTGACCCATGCACCAACGCTTAACCAGTCAGGGCACATGCCCTGGTTGCGGGCTTGATTCCCAGTGTGGGGTATGCAGAAGGCAGCTGATCAATGATTCTCTCTCATCATTGATGTTTCTATCTCCCTCTCCCTTCCTCTCTCTCTAAAAGAAATCAATAAAAACATTAATATATATATACATATATAAATATAAATATGATTTAGAAATTAAATATTTTTTCTCTTTTATATTGATATCATCTGAACTGCCTGGGATGCGAGAGTTAGACTTGTCCCTCTGGTCCAAAGGTTAGACTGACGTCAAATGCAGAGGAAAGTGGGCGTTAGATATGGGGCATTCAAATCCAACTCCACGCATTTTTTATTTTTTTTACAAATATCGATTGTGAAATAGAACGCAGCCCCTGGGTCTCATCCAAGTTGAACAAATCTCAGCATTTTGCCAAGTTTACTTCAGAGTCTGATTCCAAATATCGATTGTGAAATAGGACGCAGCCCCTGGGTCTCATCCAACTTGAACAAATCTCAGTGTTTTGCCAAGTTTACTTCTGAGTCTGATTTCTTTTGCTTGGCACAATGTGTTTGCGATTCAAGCATGCTGTCACGTTCTCAATGATTCGTTCTGAGTACTGCCGAACAGCCTTCCATTGTGTGGCCTGACCTCACTCCGTTTACCCATTAACCCCACGAAAGACATTTAGGCTGTATCCAGTTTGGGATGATTATCAAGATGCTGCTATAAACATTCTTAAACAGGTTTTGTGTGAACATATGTTTCATTTTTCTAGGGCAAATTCCTAGTCAAGGCACGTGCAGGAGGCAACCATTCGATGTCTCTCCCACATGGAAGCTTCTCTCTTTCTCTTGTTCTCTCCCCCCATTTCCACTCTCTCTAAGATTCAATGGCAAAAATATCCTCGGGGGAGGATTATCAACAACAACAAACAACTAGAAGCACATCTGACCATCTAACTGCATCTCCCTCGCTCCTTTCCTCCTCTCTCCCCGCTTTTGAATGTTGCAGGCAGGAGCTTTTGAATGTTGCAGGCAGGAGCCAGGCACTAGCTGATGGTCTCTCACTGACACACACCAGTCTTCTCCCCATGGTCCAAAATGTGTTCAGTTTTATATCCCAGGGCATCAGCGACCCCACCTGCTGCCACCCCTTTGGCGGTCTAGCACGTCCCATGAGTCATCCCCCCCTTGTTCCATAAAGCACAGCAGCGTGGTTGAGTCTAATTGGGGATCTTGACAGCTTTGGATCAAGTGTGAGTTCACCTTACTGGCTGTGTGGCTTCCAGTGAATTTCATAGGTGGTTTGCACTCAATGATAACACTTAGTTTGAAAAATGATAATAACTGTAGCTCATAGAATTGCGTGAGGTTTAAAAGAATGAATATTTGTATAGATTGGTGTCCGGCTCATCGGAAGCACTCAATAGCCATTGCCTATTATTCCCTGAGGTTAGTTCCTAGGTCACTGTCTCTCTTTTTTCAACACGGCCACGCTCTTAGTTCTTGAGCTTAGAGAATGTGAACATATTATTTGAATATATTTATTGTAATAACTTGGCTTCTCTCTTCCTTAATAACCTTCTTCAATGGCATGGCCTCCCACCCTCTCACAGGAATTCTTTCACCTAAGTCTTCTCAGACTCATCACTAAAATAGGCGTGACCCCTCCATCACCTCAATCTTAATCTTTCCACTCTCTGATTACAAGCTCTGATTTCCCCTCTGGTATCTCGCCTGCAATAATCCTTCCACCAGATCCAAAACCATATTTACACTATCTCTCAACCCGCTCAACTTCTCAGTTTACTCTTATGTATTCAGACCTCACACATTCCCTGTGTATTCTGAGTTTCGTAAGAGATGTGAAGACTCAATCCTTTGTCCCTAATCTTCATCTTTCATGATCCTCTTGCTTTGTTGTACATGCGGGGCAATACCCAGTCATGACTATATCCATGTCCTTCACCCCCCAACTTCTGCATCTCCAGTGAGTGCAGCCGGACAAAACTCTCTCATGCCAACTGCTCTCGCATCAGTTTCATGACCACTCGCTCCAATGGGCCCTGAGGAGTGTCCTTCAAGTCCTGTAACATTTCCAGTTACTTGCTCTCTCACTCTGGAGGACAATGTCATACCTTCTCACCTGTCCTCAGACTTCTTCCTTGGCCTCAGCTGATGCTCTTTAATAAGAACAGGAAAGCCATGAGCAGCACTGGCATAGCACTTACCCGCCTCCCAGAGTGCAAATAGCCCCTTCTCTCCTCCTACTGAGGATGCACTCACCCTGCTCCCAGCCTGCTGGCTCCACCTTGGAAATGTATCTCAAGTCCAAGTCCATTGGACCTCCTCCATCGCCTTCCTCCTGGTCCATGCCACCAGCACCCCTGATCTGGAGTTTGCAATAGCTTCCTATTTCAACCCTGACTGCTTATCCCCAGATGCCTTATAGTTAATTCCTCACACAGCAGAGGGAGCGATCATGATAAACTCTACAGTGTGATGACTGCTTTGGGGGAGGGGTGATTTACAAACAAATAGAACTAAAATACTAGACATCAATACCATGGAATAAAAGAGAACTGCGAGGAATGAAAGCATTCTCAGTTTCTTCTATTAGATAACAGCTCATTAAGTTCATGTCTTGCATTTGGGGCGTTTTGGGGGAGGGGTTCTGTACACCACGAAGCAGTTTTCAGGGAAACGAGTTCCCTAGTATACATTTTCAACACACTTGATGAAAGTGCTATATGCTAATTAGTCCTAAAATGGAAAGAGAATTTTTAAACTTAATTAACACCAACACTACGCTGGTTTTTTGGTGGCCCGTTGGCAGAGACCAAGTTGCGTGGGAAAGTTCCTTTAAGAACAGTACACTCACTATGTACGTGACGTGCGGCCTTCCGTGTTGTGACCCGTGCTGTCCACCGGAAGGGCCTATTGCAAATAGCCTTTTCTCCTAATAACAAAATATTGGAAGTGAGGAAAGAAGGAATGTTAAATTTTAAAAAATATTTTTTTATTGATTTCAGAGAAGCGAGAGATAGAAACATTAATGATGAGAGAGAATCAGTGATCGGCTGCCTCCTGCTGCCTCCTACCTGGGGATCGAGGCCTCAACCCAGGCATGTGCCTTGACTGGGAATCGAACTGTGACCTCCTGGTTCATAGGTCAACGCTCAACCCCTGAGCCACGCTGGTCGGGCGTTACATTTTGATGGGCTAGGCTCCGAGGGAGAAAGTAGGCATTCTTCTAATACAAGTGCACGAGGGATCCTCTCGTTAAGTTATAACTGTCCGTCTCCTTGGCCACGTGCGAAGTACTTAATGATATCCAGTTCAGTTAGGTTGGAGACATAAAAACCACACAAGATACGGGAAAGCAACAACGTGCGAAGTACTTAATGATATCCAGTTCAGTTAGGTCAGAGACATAAAAACCACACAAGATACGGGAAAGCAACGTGAAGGTGGTGTAGCCGTGGTAGTTCTTGCCCCCAGAGGAGGACGTCTCCATTCCTCTATGGAAAGCTCAAGGGTCCTGACCTCCTTCGACTGTAACTGGGACGTCTTCCTATTTCGAGTCCAGTTTCTTCAGTGTTTAATCGCGTGTGTGGGACATGGGGGAGGGGGTTGTCTGGCCAGGCATTCCGTAGCTCTTACACCAGCCAGAGCCCACACAGGGTTCCGGGGGTTAGTTTAACCCGGTGACTGTAGGGAATGAGACCTGCTCACCTTCAGCGGACGCTCCGGCTCATGGAGAGCGCCTGCCCAGGACCCCCTGTGAAGAAAGGGGCTTCCTTTCCTTTTCTTTGGGGGGTCCAGTGTCCACTCACCAAAAATGTGGTAATAAATCCCCGCCCACGCCCCCAAACTTGGAGATGGGTCTGAATGCTTGGTCGTGTGAAGTTTTGACAGGTGGCAAATTGTCTACTTCGGGTCCTTCAATGCCTTCCTAGTTGGATTGACTTAGAGCAGGAGCGGCTTCTCTTGTCTTTGCTGATAGGTGACATGGATGATGGTTCATTAAAATATACCCCGTCTGTTAAAGTCCAGTAATAATACGGTAGTTTTATACGCTGACCAGCTCGCCCCTTAGAGTAAATGAAATGTATTGGCACTTTGAGAAGCTAATAAAATCTCAAACATAGTTGTTGGCTTACATACAGACTCTGGAAGAGAGGAGAGGTTTCCCCCGCTGGCTAATACCTACTCGCGCCCTCCTGCCTTTCCTGGGGATGCGGCATGGAGCCCTGAGGCCCTGGAGAGAGCAGAGGCCGAAACGGCATTCGTGCATCTCCCCTTTGGCCAGTTTCTAATGACCAGGCAAGTAAGTGTTTTGTCTTCTCGAGGAATGACGGGAAATTTCTAATCGGAATCATCTCCCTCTCTGCTGCTGCACTGAAATGTCGCATATTTCCCGCGATTTGCCTGGTGGGTTGCAGTGCAGTCGCTCCGAGAAGCACCGAGCACATGGCCGTCCGTGCATGTTACTGTAGGATGGACAACTACAGCCGCGGGCGCAGCAAGGATGCCTGGCAGCTTCCCCGAGAGCTGTGGGCCCTGCCGTGGGGCCCGGGGCATCAGACAGGGAGGAGGCACACCGAGGAGTCACGTTTTAAACGTCTAATTAGTAACGGAGGCCGTGGGATGTGTCCCTCCTGGCTCAGGCGAGACCGCTGTTGGTGTTGGGTTTTTTAAATCTACAGTCTTAGCAACTTTCCCAAGAGGTAATAGATATGACATTGGGAAATGCCAGTGTCTTTGAAATTAGTGTTTTTAATAGAAATACTTTATAAGAGCCCTAGCTGGTTTGGCTCAGTGGATAAAGCATCAGCCTTTGGACTGAAGGGTCCACAGGCTCTATTCCGGTCAGGGCACATGCCCAGGTTGCGGGCTCGATCCCCAGTGTGGGGCGTGCAGGAGGCAGCCAATTGATGATTCTCTCTCATCATCGATGTTTCTATCTCTCTCTCCTTCTCCCTTCCTCTCTAAAATCAAAAATGGCCAGGATTTTTGATTCTATATAAGCTTTCAAAAATGGATTATGGGGGGAGAAATATGAACTCAGCTAATACTAATGATGGTGATGTAGTAACAATAGGGAAGACAGTGGAGGGTTGGAAAGCTCTGACCTGCCAGTCATAGAGATCTGGGGTCGAGTAACAGCCAATGAGTGATGGGAGGAGGTAGGTCATCCTGCCCCCACCCCTGCTCCTCTGTCAAATTAGGGGTGGTTTCAGGCCCTGTGTGGTTAGGTGGAAGGAGACAGTATGTGTAAATACTAGCCTGGCACGTAGTGAACGTGCAGTGCATCTCAGCTATTGATGGTGCGTGTAGGGGCCTTGCACAGTTCCCCATCTCCAGGGAAGGCGTGGCCAGGCAGGCTGCACTAGACTAAGGGCTGTTTCCGGTCCAAGTGGTGAGATGCCCTCCGGGCGGAGAAGGTGGAGAGCTGCAGCTCTGTGTCCAATGCTAGTCCCGACCCCCCTCCTGGTTTCCTGTGATCCCTTCAGGATGTGAAGAGACAGGGAGGGGCAGGGAGACACACAGTCCTCCCAGATCCCACCCGGAGCCTCCCATCCTGCTCGCTCTGCTCTCGTGCCCTGGCCCTCAGCCTGTCCTCCTCGTCCTTCCAGGTGGTGATGTCCCCGTGGCCTGTCTTTTCCAGCAGTGGTCAAGGGGACCTTTGAATCCTGTCACCTGCCACGGGGAAGCCATTCTGACCAGCAGGCTCTGGGCGTGGTGCCCCTTCCGTGTGCTCCCAGAGCACCTGTGGGTTCTGTCTCGGCCCACACCTGTGACAGACGCCTCCCGGGTCTGTGAGCCCGAAGGGACAGTGTCGTCCTGTGGTTGTTCTGATTGAGGGCGTGGCCAGCTGTGCAGGCAGCTGGCCCAGGTGCTGTGTCCTTAGGGACCCACCTCTCCTCTGGTGGACGCACGGGCTGAGGCAGCAAGAGTGAAACCAGTGCCCTGGGTGGGCACGGGCCCCATCTACCGCCGCTGCCCCTTTCCATTTGCTCAGACAGAAGTCCTGGCATTTGTCTCAGAGACGCAGGAAGCTATGAAAATATTGGCCTTGTCCAAATAGCATCTGTAACTTATCGATGTGATTGCATTATGTAAGGAAAGGATTAGGTTATCCCTTCCGCATCGGGGAGTGTGCTTATGAAAGGGCTATCGTGTTCAATTACAGTGTTCCTTGTCCACACAGTGAAATAACCAGGGTGGAATCTGTGCAGGGGGCCCTTTCCCGTCTATTGTCCCACAAGAACTAGTCTGAGTATTTATTTGATCTGAATTCTCCCTTAGCTTGTCAGTTCCTTAGCTCAGTGAACTTTGATAAACGACTTTAAAATCTGATGAAACCCAGAGGTCTACCTAACCTCCCCTAACAACCTTGACACGAAGGACTTGACTGAAATTCCTTTGTTTCTCACTAAAGAACAACTCAGCAAGCTCTGTGCTCTGTGGTACCCACGTCACCGCGGCTGATAGTCCACCCGCGAAGACAAGTTTAAAAAACAAAAAATTCAACGCTCCCTCCATATCTGAACCTCCCCTCGCATCTTTCCGATCTTCCTCATTGTCAGCCTGCAAGTGATTTCTCTTCCTCTCTCATTCTCCACTGACTTGGCAAGAGCTGCCTGACACCATCGAGGTTTCTCACCCCGACTGCAGGCTCCTCGAGTTGTGATTGGAAGGCTCGTTTGTTCGGGGACGTGTCCAACGAGGAGCTTTGCTCAAAACAGACGCGGCAAGCTGCTTCACACCACGCGGAGCTGGCCCCGCTCCCGTGGGCCGTGAGCGGCAGCTGCAGATGGATCTCGGTTGGCACAGGGTGCCCCGTGCACGTGGCTCCTATTTTTAAGCCTCAGTTGGGGTCTGTGTGCAGAGAGTGCAGCTCGTCACCGACGGACCCTGAATCCCACCGAAAGGAACCAGACTCAGCTCTGGCCGGTGTGGCTCAATGGATAGAGCATCGGCCTGCAGACTGAAGGGTCCCGGGTTCGATTCTGGTCAAGGGCATGACCTCAGTTTCCCTCCCCCCCGGCCCCAGGGCGCATGCAAGAGGCAACCAGTCAGTGTGTCTCACATCGATGTTTCTCTCTCTGTGTCTCCCCCCTCTTCCACTCTCTCTCTAATAATCAATGGGAAAATATCCTCACGTGAGGATTAAAAATATATATTAAAAAATGAAAGGAACCAGACTCAGAAACCCATGCAGGCAACCTGAGACTGAAGAATGTGTGTGTGTGTGTGTGTGTGTGTGTATTGACCGGGAAACCATGAATAATTCAACCCTCGCATTCCCAGCCTCTGAGATCACAGCCCTGGAAACAGAACGGCCAGGGTTCTGTATCAATCACATCCGTCTGGGAGGCCCAGGGAGCGTATTGAGCCATTTTTCTCTCACGCTTTCCCTCTTAAAACAATACCATTACGGACGCAGGAACGAGTGGCTCTGTGACTTTAATAATTGATGCGGAAGGCCGTAAGGACGGCTGGCTGTCATGTGTCATGTAGGAGGACCACCCCCGGCCTAATGTCGAACGCAGGCCGGCGTTGTCAGTGATAACAAAAGTGCTCTCGTCGACGGGGCTGCGGTCACATCAGGAGGCAGGTCAGAGGTGAGACCTCCGAATTGGGTCCTAGGATGTGAGGAGCACGTGAGGACGTATTTTTGTAAGTGGCTACCGTCATTCCTTATTATAAAGTGTGTGTTCTTTTTATCACAAGATACCTTTCCAAATACGCTGAGATGCCTAACAAGAAGTTTTAGTGAAGAAAACGATTGTTACTTGGAAAATTTTGTGAGTGTACATTTCCCTTCCCAAGTCCAAACTGACACTCTGCCCCACCCTATCCATTCTCCGGCGCCCACCCGTCCCACTGGACGCGGCTTCGTCTCCCACAGTCCCGGGAGCAGAGGAAGGAGGACCTGGTGTTTCAGAACTCGGGAGGGACGTGATGAGAGAGGAAGATACGTGGGGGTAAGGGACTCCAGGAAAAATGATGCCTCCCATCCACACAAGATGCACGCTGGGGGTGGGGGGGGCGGTGCCGTGTCGCCCTTCACCTCAGACGCTGCCTTGTCTCCGACCTGACGTCCAGTCTGCACGTCACTTTGGGGAGATACTGTCCAATGGCCTTGCCTTCTGCGCCCATCTGTCACCAGAAGTCCTTCCCCGAGACCAGCCAGGCCCAGATGGAGCTCATCATGTGGGTGGGAAAGCCACATTTTTCCAATTGTGAGTGGCTCATAATATCAAATTCATGGGCTTCGGGCCAGTATTTTTTAGTAAAATAGAATAGAATAGAAAATATCAGCTTGAAGATGAAAAAATAAGGAACAGTATTAGTTCTGTGAAACATCTATTTTGTTTTATGTGTGTGTGTGTGTGTGTGTGTGTGTGTGTGTTTACTGATCCATGATCCAAATGCATGTATTACTATGGACAGTTGTCAAAAAATTGAAAAGACATGCCCTGGCCAGGCGGCTCAGTTGGGTGGAGCATCATCCTGCACACCAAAGGTTGCGGGTTTGACCCCTGGTCAGGGCACATACAAGAATGAACCAATTAATGCCTAAATAAGTGGAACAACAAATCAGTGTTTCTCTCTCCCCCTCTCTCTCCCTTCCTCTTTCTCAATAAAACAAATCCTCAGGTGAGGATTTTTAAAAATTCTTTAAAAGCACTGCATTGGCCTCTTCTAGTCATAAAGTCAGCGTGGCTAGTCCACCCATCACTCCACTGAACCATCGACTCAGCAACCAGCTCGGTCTTCCCACCCAGAATCGCATGCTCCCCTGACCTCCCAGGACCACGGACGCCCTGAGCCTGCCCAGCGTCGGTGGCGATGGAAATGGAGTCTTTGGAGCATCAACACAGAGCGTCCCTCCCACGGAGAGGAAGCGAGGTGACATGGCGCGAGCTCTCCTCCGTCCAGGCCCAGCTGGGCTCCGGGAGGGACCAGAGCCGCCTGTGGAAGGCCACCTTCACCACCTTCACTCACACCATCTCTCTGGCACCTGCCCTCCCCTGGCAGGTGCAGTCAGGGTGGACGTCCAGGCACCACGCCCGGTGCTAACTCAGGGCCACGCAGAGTGTGTGAGCGGGCGGCTAAGTGACCGTAATACAGACCCGGCTCTGTCACTCGGAGGGGGGGTCCCATCCACGCACCTCAGCACTCGCACACCACGGACGACAGGGGCATAGAGAACCCTTCAGCTCTCCGACTCTGTTCCCTCTCCCCCCTCCCCCTGCCCCACCCCTCCTTGTTCCCTTCCACGCTCAGGCGCAGGCCTCTGGCTTCCAGCTCTCGGGCGGCCCTGCCATTCAGCATCCTCCCTGGGTGGGCTTCCCTGGCCCGACCCCGCCGTCTCTTCAGGACGGAACTGCCTGTTCCCCTGTCTTCCTGGACTTCCCGGCTCCCCGCTGCAGCCCCACGTCAGGATCGCCCCGACCGCGGTCCTGGGGGGAGAGAGTTAGCTGAGTCTTTCCTGCCAGCGAATGGCCACCTCGCGCCCTTGCTCCTTGGCCTGTGCCCTCAGCACCTGGGCTCAGGTGAAGGGAAAGGAGGTGGATGGGGAGACGGATGAGCTGACTGACAGCTCTTCCCACGTGGGCATCTATCGTCTCTTCTCTCGTCTGCTCCCCGCTGTCACTTTTCTCAGAGATCATTTCAAACGGAGGCTGTCTGAGCCAAGGACTCGGGTTCAAGTCATTTTTGTTCTTTTGGCTGAGAAGAGAGATTTTAATTATTCAGTGTTTTCAGTTGTTCAAAGAGGGCACAGACGTGCACGCCGGGGTCTCTTCCTGGTTTCTCCTCAGAAACATGAAGGGAAGGGGGGCAGCGGGAGCGAGAAGGGAAGGAGCCCAGCCAGGCAGCTTCCATGCGGGTCCTGGGGTGCAAACCGCACCTGGAGATGGAGAGGCAAAGGGGCGGGGCTCTGGGCGTTCCACCTGCGGGCCCAGAGCTGAGCTCCGCCCACCTGCGTCTCCTGGGCAGTAAGGCTGCTGTGGGGGGGCTGGGCAAGGCCCAGAGTGTCCACATGGAGGAAGGGCCTGTTCCTTTAGCCTGAGAAGTGAATGGTTGTGTTGAGCTGTTTGCTAAAGCTCTGCTTCAGAACAGAATGGAGTATATTATTCTTTTGTTTTGTTTTGTTTGTGTGGGTTTTTTTTTGTGTGTTTTTTTTTGTGTGTTTTTTTTTGGTTAATCCTCACCTAAGGATATTTTTCCTTTGATTTTTAGGGAAAGTGGAAGTGAGAGGGAGAGACAGAGAACCATTGATGTGAGAGAAACACAACAATTGGTTGCCTCCTGCACGAGACCTGACCAGGGCCCGGGGCAGGGAGGAGCCTGCAACCAAGATACGTGCCCTTGACTGGAATCGAACCCGGGACCCTTTGGTCAATAGGCCGACACTCTATCCACTGAGTCACACTGGCTAGGGCTGGAGTGTATCTTTAACAAAAATCTATATGTGGCTATAACTCTCCACCTTTCTATTTTAAAAATTGTTTTTCCAAATGTGGAGTATATGCTCTCCCCACATCTTGCCTTCAGGTAAGCTTGTGTCTGAATTCATGAATCCCCCAGGTTTTAGATCACTATTGATCATCTTTTTTATGTTAGCCCTCTTTCCTAACACACCCAGTCCATTTTGAATCAATGCCATCTGGCAAGATTATAATGGAAAATGAGATCGCACTTTCTCTCTGAGAATCCTCTGCTGGCATTGACTTTTTTGCTGCACGGGGGCAAATCCATTAAAGGCACATCCTCTGTGTCTCTCTTCGCCTTAGTTTCCCCAAGTGCTCCGTGAGAAATGACATAAAAGGCCCCCGTAGTGCTGTGTCGACTAATGACAAGAATTATTGGATTAATGTTCGGAAAGTGTTTTAGAATTCTCTCAAGAAGGCTATTATGTAAGTTGCAAGTACTATTATTATTTTGCTATTCCAGCTTCCTTATTTTTCATCTCTCAAAGTCATCTGGGTCATTGACGATGGAATTCTCGGATTCTTTGACAGTTTTTAATGGCTCTTCAGAGAGCCTTCGAGGCTGTTTAATCCCCCGGCGGATGATCCATCTGCCGGGGGAGCTCATGCTTTTTTCACAAAACATTAATATTCTCGATTTTAAACAGAGTCGCAGCTATGTGCGCCTCGATGAAATCGCTTATCCTTTGGAGGAGAAATGGATGGTCTTGTTTTTCTGATTGGATTTTTTATGTTTTTGTGAACGTTGTTTCTGTGTGTGAGGGACGGTGGGAATGGAGCTCGCAATGCCAGTTATTATTATATTTTATCTCTTTTTTGGTGTTTTTATTTTTTTATATTTCCCATCACCACGTATCCCCTCTATGCCCTCTTCCACCTCCACCCACCCACAGTATTGGGAAGAAATGTCATTGAGACATGGTCCCCCAGTTATTCTCCGGAGGTTCCCCCCCCCCCCCATGCCTTCTCCCTGCGGTGTGGCCACCTGTGTGCTCTGAGGGAGAGTCACACGCTAACAACGCCCGTCCTTCAGGTATGGAGCGCGTGCTATGGATCCCCATACCGTGTTCCCAAAGTGTCCATTCTCTCCCATTTCCACCATCGAGGGGAAGAGAGGGACAGCCTTCGGCCATGACTGCCTCGCCCTCGGAGCTCCCCCCGCAGACGCACACTGTTAGGGCCCCAGGTGGGAGAGCGAGGAGCTGGTGATCAGGGAGAATGCTGCCTCGTGACAAAGTCCTACCTGGAAAGCGGTTAGTCTCCTTCGAGGGTTATTGCCACACGCAACGCCATGGAACAGGGTCCCCGGGAAGCGTGACAGGCATGACCTTCACCGACAGGAAGGGAATGTGGTCGGGCTCGAGCCTCCTCGTTGAGGTAGTATTCCGGAAATGACTTTTTTCCCGACTGGACAGTGTGAAGTGCGTCTGTTTTTAAAAGGGGAGTAGGACCAACTTCGTGTTCCGATCCCCAGCGAGTGAGAAGAGTCAGCTAATAAGGGTGAAAAGAATGATCACAACTTAAATCTGCAGCCTCCGATGAAATCGTTGTCTGAAACAGTGTTGTCCAGTGGCATGAGCAAGCAGGCGAAAGGTTGTTGGGGGACCTCATGGGGGGAGCTCAGCCGTGGCCGCCTGCCCCCCGGATCGGCCCAGTGTCCCCCGTGAGGAGCAGTGTGTGTCTCGGGAGGAACGGCCCCGCTGAGGGAGTGTCTCTGCCACAAGAGAAGCTGACGCTGCATGGAATGAAGCCCCCAGAGCTAACGTCCAATTGCAAGGAAAAGGGAAATAAAAACATAAAGAACATCACGAAGGAGGATACATCAATCCAAAATGCGGCTTATCCTACGGGATAGAGAAGCACGTTTCTATCATAAAGCAGCGATGGGGGAAGCAGGCATGAGGGGCAAGGGCTGCGTTGTTTTAAAACCAATAGAATGGGTACGACTTGCTTGGATCCTGACTCAGATAAACTGACGTGAGGAGGGCGTCTTTGGAGACGTTCGGGGAAATGTAATTACGAAGTGTTCACCGGATGATGGCCGGGAGTTTTCACTAATTTCTTAGGTGTGACAACGGCATCGTAATGGTTCAGGGAAAATGTCACATTTAGAAGAACTTATGCACTGAAATAGATGAGTGGAGTTAAAGGACGTCTAGGACTTAGAACATGTCAGCAAAGATAATTAAATAAAAAATTTTTTAAAAAATCAGCTCCATCAAATGGAACAAAACCTACGGGTTACGCGGAGAATCACTGTGATGTTTCCTGTTGTGTGTGTGTGAGAAGGTCCAGGAGAACATAACGTGTGTTTGAGATAGAAGTGCGTATCCCCATTCTCCTCCGTGGAACAGCCCCGACGCTGAATTGTTATGTGTCGTCCATGCTAATTAGCTTCACGGAAAACGGAGGGGGTGGCACCCTCTCTTCTTTCCTCGAGGCCATCAGAACCACAGCAGACGACTGTATTTATTTACCTATTTACCTGTTTACCTCGATCACATCAAAACTTGCCATGAATGCGCAGCAGCTGAGGAACGCTGTTCTCCTTCATGCTCTCAAGGTGCGATCGTCCGCCTCTCTCCCCTCAGTCCTGACCTCCAGTCTCCCGCACCTGCGCCGGGGGCCAGGCAGCCTCCTCCTCCTGTTCCCCGCTAGACGTGAGCCCCTGTGGCTCACACGCAATCTCCTTCTTCCCCAGTAAGCAAAACCCTAGTTACATGTAAAGTCTCAGCCCAGCCCTGGCCCGTGTGGCTCAGTGGTTGAGCGTCGACCTATGAACCAGGAGGTCACAATGCGATTCCCAGTCAGGGCACAGGCCCGGGTTGCGAGCTCGATCCTCAGTAGGTGGCCTGCAGGAGGCAGCCAATCCGTGATTCCCTCTCATCACTGATGTTTCTCTCTCTCCCTCTCCCTTCCTCTCTCACTAAAAAAATCAATAAAAACATATTTAAAAAAAATAATAATAAAGTCTCAGCCCAGGAGCTCCACCGTCCACAGAGTCAGCTTGACTCCTTTCCGGCTCCAGGCTCCTCAGCACACGCACCTGCCTTTCCTATCACTGTCGTGTGTGTGTTAGTTTCCCCACCAAAGGGGAGGGTCCCTGAGGACACAGCGGGACCTGCCTTTCCATCGCCGGGTCTTCCCCGCACAGAGCCGCCGTGTGCTGGAAACTCTACGTGTGTGGGGTGAGCGTGCGAAGGAGACCCTGTCGTTGTCAACCAGATGCCTTTGGGGCCAGTCTCCCCATGGAGGCGTCCTTCCCGGGAGACATGTCGGTCGGCGTCTCCCTGGCCGTCTCCGATGGCGGCACCTTGGGCGTCTGAGGCAGGCGCTCCGAGGTCTGGGCCTGGCCGTGGGTGTTTTTAAATCTGTGCCTCTTTTTCTCTGGAGACTCAACCGCTGTGCTTGACAGGGGGACGCGCTCCATCGCCTTCATGTCCTGGCAGCCACTGTCTTCTGCTTCGTCCCATGTTTTCCACCAGCGGAGCCTCCCTCCCGGCAGCCCCCCTTGCGCTGTAGTGTTAGTGAGCTGCCTGCTGTTTCTCTCCTCTCGCAAGTTACATGCACATCAAGGCAACATCCCCGCAGCCAGGCCCGGCCGGGCATCTGGGGACCAGGCTTGGAGTAGCCTCTGTTTCCCGAGTCGAAGACCTGAGCCCCGAGACCTTGCGCAGACTCTTCCCTTTGTGCTGAGGTCTCACAGGGAGAGAGGGGAGAGGTGGAGGCCTTGGCGAGCCCTGGCAGCGGGGGCCTCAGCCCGGGGGCTGGTTTCTATCTCCTCGGAAACCTGCTCTGTCTCTTCCTGAAACTCCGGAAGGAGGCTCGGCGTCCCTTGGGGCAGGAGCAGAACCTTCCGCGACTTTCCTCTCCCTCCGGCAGATAAACCGCTGCCCTCCTCGGCCTGGCAGCCCAGTCCCACCCTCAGGGGCCGGAGGAGGACTCCTGAGTCCGTGAGCTGAGAAGCCTGGTGGCCCTTCCTCGCCGCGGGGAGGACATAATTCCTTTCCCTGCACAGGTCAGGGAGCGTGAAAGTTACTCAGGGGACGGAGTCAGAGCCGGCGCCTTGGCGGGAAAAGCCAAAGAAACGATTCAAGGAACCGCCAGGCAGGGGTCCCCGCCTCATCCTCCAGGTCCCGACGAAGACAACAGGGTCAGAGAGGAACCAAGAGAGATGTTTCGGGTTGAGGTAGAGAAGGTGAAAGGTGTCGTAAGGGAGTAACAGGCTCCGCATGAGAACCACAGAGGGTGTGAGGTGGGGAAACGCATGTCATTGTCGCCAGCGGCCTCCACAGGAGGGAGGCCAGACAGGGCCGCTCATCTGTGCCCAGTGCCCACGGCAGGCGGTGAGTCCCCTGGCGAAGCCCTTGTCACTCAGCCGTGGGAAGTGTTGTCGACTCTTCAAACACATTGCAGGTGGCCATGGAAACACCGAGAACAATACATGTTATTTTCTCAAAGCAAGTTAGTCCCACGACTCACCAGAACAAAGACATCATGCCAGGAGGGGAAAGCAGCGGCCGGGGCATGAAGGCAAAGGCAGGGATAAATGTGGGGACAGTCCACCATTTTTGGAGCCACACGGATGTGTTGCCCACTGTGACTGGAAAATAAAGTGAAATTGTCACCTCTTCATGAATGAAGTGTCAAGCTCATCTTTGCTAAAGAGAAAGAACTGTATTGAGTTCCTCACATTATGTTGCCCTAAACACAGCCTGGTCAGGAAGAGATGCTGCCCGTGACCTTGCCCATGGCCATGACCTTGCCCACAGCCCATTGACCTTGCCCACTGGGTTTCTTCTTAATCCACACGCGAAGAACAAGCCACCAAGGCGTGTCTCCATGTTTATAGTTACAGTGACTGCCTTGAGCATTTTCTACGGTTGCTTCGCCAGAGCTCGGGGAGAGCCCTACTTCTCATGGGACAAGGAGGAACTGATGTTTGTGTGAGCAACAGCCGAGTAGCAGCGAGTGTACAATAAAGTACAATCTTTAAAAGAAAATGTGAATGATGGCGAGATGGTTGGCAAAGGCGATGGAGGCACCTGGACATTTTGGGTTGGTCAGATGAACAATGAGTCACTGTGACTGGGGACAGATGGAGCAGCAGTTATGACAACACCTGGATTCGCATTTTGGTGACACATGACCTGGTCCGTGTGCTTAATGGTTAGCACCTAGCGCACCGAAGGGTCTCGGGTTCAGTTCTGGTCCAAGGGTCAAGGGCACGTACCTGAGTTACAGGTTTGATCCCCCGGCCAGTCTTGGTGCATGTGGGGAGGCAACCTACTGCTGTGTCGCTCTCACATCGATGTTTCTCTCTCCACCTCTCCACCCCTTTCACTCTCTCTAAAAATTATTTTAAAATTAATGGAAAAAACATCCGTGGGTGAGGATTACCAAAGTAAAATAAAATAAGTATGATTTTGGTGGCACCAATGGACTAGCTCTGTGACATCCATCCCCACGTGTGCCCAATGGGAATGATAACGGAACCTTCCTCCCAGGGCAGTTATGGGGATTAAACGAGGTAACGCCTGAAAAGCATTTAGAATAGCGCTCAGAACACAGTGAGTGTGATCCATGGGTGTGTTAACTAATCCCTAAAATTAAGTAAAAGTGGTCTCTGGTCATGGCTCTGCAGGGACAATAATAAACTTCCATTTATATAACATTTTATGTTATCCTTTTAAAGCTCATATTTTATATTTGTATTAAAATATGCTTTTAAAGATAATATGTTCAGGGCACAGGCCCAGGTTGCAGACTCGATCCCCAGTGTGGGGTGTGCAGGAGGCAGCCAATCAATGATTCTCTCTCATCATTGACGTTTCTCGCTCTCTCCCTCTCCCTTCCTCTGATATCAATAAAAAATTAATAAAAACAACAAAAACAAAGGTCTAGCAAAAAATGATAATATGTCGATAGATGTGTACAGTGTGTAAATGCCATGGGCAGGGGTTTGTACAATTGTGGGTTGTTGTTTTTTTGTCGAATCACAGCAGTTTGACAACTACTGTCATGAAGTGGAATTTTCAGAATTCACATGTATTTCTACTCGGACACAGAGAGAGACGATTATAGGGCGTCGGGAAGATGTCCACAAAATTGGGCAGGTGCTCACATACATGTCCGTGCCTCTTTAAACGAATGGGCCTTGCTGTCCCCCATCTGCCAGCTTCTTTAAACTCTGCCTGGAAGCGACATCTCAGACCCGAGGAACCTTGCTTGCTCGCGAGCCCCGTAACACTCCAGCCTCGCTTCCCCGCGAATCCCAGCAGAGTTGCCTGGGCAGCCCGGCCTCCATGTTCCTTTTATTAAGATTAAAAGCATTTTAGAGAATAACACCATCATGCGTTTAGGGTCATTTTTCTTGTTTACTTGTGCGGCTCTGTCTTTCTCACCGTCTTGGGTTATAAAAATGTCCTGTTATGTTGTAAATATGGCAGCAGCGGGGGAAGAGCCGTGATTTGTATTTATCGCTGCTCGGCGTCCTGCAAAGGCAAATGAACTCCTGCTACCACAGGAACGAAACGGCCCGTTTGCACCTGGGCCAGGTGAAGGCAATGGCGATTCTTTGAAAATCTGCTGCAATTGCAGCTCGGTGTTTAAACTCGGTCCTGTGTGTGTGCGTGGTGTCCAAACGGAACACGCCAGGTACACGCGGCGGTCTCCTTTGAGCTACCGTAGTGTAGTTCCCACCTGGTGAACGTCACTCAGCCCCGCTCTCCAGGAGCGAGCAGGCAGGCGGCTGTGCTCCAGGAAGAAGAGCGAATAGCCCGGCGTGGCTGCTGACTGGGCACTGCGAACCCACTCACGATAAAAGGACTTGCAGCTCTCAAACTGAGGCGCGGGGTCAAGGATGTGACTTCTGCGGTATCGAACCTACTAGAGCTTAAGCCACGGACTGAGAATTTGGAACACAGCACCGTCTCCTGAAAAAACACACACCACACGTTCCTTTCCTGAGACGGGTAACAGAAAACGGGGTTTGTGAGATGCCTTTATCTTAAACCCTAACAATTTACCTACTTAGATGTGGGCACCTGTTGGGCCAGCCTTTTAAGTAGGAAGCTGAATTGGGGTGCCTCCGAGACATTCCTCTAGATTAGAATAACAGCGCAGCCTTATTTTGTGTGCAAACCACCCGTTTTGTGTTTCTTAGGGTGCGGGTGGGAGGGGCACAGACGCTCTGAACGTCTAGCCTTCTGTATCAAGAGGCACTTCAGTGGATTTGCAGGAGGGAGAGGAGCTGAGTGGGACTGGGGAGGCTATGGGGGGGCAGAAAAGAGGAGTGAAAACGCCAGCGTGCTGCGTGCCGTGCCACTAGCACCTGGGCCACAGCAGGTGCTTCGTTATCCTGCAGCTTCTCCCTAAAACAGTGGTTCTCAACCTTGGCTGCACATTAGAATCACCTGGGAGTCTTTTTAAAATCCTGATTTCCGGCCTCATCCTCCGGAAATTCTGTTTCTTTGTCACTAATGTTGTGGCCTTCACCCCATAACAAAGAAACAGAATTTCCGGAGGATGAGACCCGGAAATCAGGATTTTAAAAAGATTCCCAGGTGATTCTAATGTGCAGCCAAGGCTGAGAACCACTGCACTAAAAGAACCCACCGCTCATCTGTTTCACCTGCCCCGCCACCTCTTCAGCTCGCTTTTCTTTCTCCTTTTCCTGCCTTTTCTGTAGAGACCTGATCTCCTGCCTGTTTCCTCATTTCTCCCGCGGCGGCCCCGCAGGTGACCGCAGGCAACTGTCGAGATTTCCTGCTCTTCCCGACTCTTCTGGCCTCGGAGAGCCGGTCGCTTTCTCTCAACCTCTGAAGAGGCGTGGAATCCCGCTGAGGCCTGCGCCCAGGCTCCCCACCTGCCACCCTGGCCCACAGAGGCCCCCTCCCCAGGGGGCCCGGGTCTCCAAGACTTGCCGGGGCTGGTGTGTTTCTGCCGATGATGCTGGTTTCACTTGCAAACCCCCACGTCATGCTGAGCCCTGTGGGGTGGGGTTTTCGTGTCACCGGACAACGAGCTCAGTGACTTTACACATCTCCGGTTGCTTGTTAAACTGCCTGCCCGATTCAGCCCCAAATATCAGCTTTAACTGCACCAGCAAAAGCGTGGTTCCCAGTGCATTTAACAGCGACCGTCGTTTTACAGCCTCCTTTTAGTGACGTCACCTTGTCATTCGGAGAGGCGGTTGTGTTCCAGCGAAGGGCTGACATACCAGCTGACGACACATCTGTCCCCCTTCTGTCCGGCAGGCGCCACCGTCGTCACAGGGCTTCCCGTGGAAAAGCCCCTGCGGCCCCGCTGGGGGTGGGACTGACGTGGGCGGCATTCAATGTTTGTCTCCGTGCATCTCCCCGGGTGTCAGAGTGATCTCCAGTCACCAGAGGAAGTTAAACGAGTTAGAATAAAGTATCTGTTCCACCTAAATATATACGATGGACGTATTATGTAGGAAAACGTGCATGAGGGATGGACCGCTTTGGAAAGCCACGCTCCCGTGCGGTTCTGGAAGCAGGTGGCTTGCACAACACGACAGTCGTCTCTCCTTTCGGCTGCCAAGACGCTGTCGCTGGAGGCCCTTTCCCAAAGATGGGGCTCCTCTCTCCGCTGCACGGCCCTGGGAGGTCGTACTAACAGGGCTCCGTCATGAAGGAGGCAGGCCCAACCTCCATTCCAGACTTCCTCCGCATTGGAAACCTCAGCTCCAGCTGAAAGGAGTGCAGGTGACGCCGGAAAGTGAGGTCGAGCCCGTGCCTGGCGTCTGCGGAGGGCTGTGCTGCCTGTGCGGCTTGAAACGCATCAGGCGATCGCTTACTGGACATGAGCGGCTCCATATGCAGCCGTAGGCCAAAGACAGGAGGGCCTTGAAAAGAAGAGAACCTGTCGTCCTTAAATATATAACAGGTAAGGCCACGCCCAGGCTCCAAAATGACGTGAAGAGCAGGTTTGGAGTGAATGCTGTAGCTCATATTCCCCTGGCAGTATTGGTCCCGTAATTGGTCCTTTCTCTCTCTCTCTCTCTCTCTCTCTCTCTCTCTCTCTCTCTCTCTCATGAGCATCGTTGAGAACATTGTATTAAAGGCTCACGCTTTTGTTTATTGGTAAGAAATGATATTTCAGCTGATGTCGGCCAAACTCGTGCGAGTGTGGTTCTCTTCTCTTTGTTATTTTCGTGTTTGCCGACGGGGCTCGGCCTTGCAGGGCTGTGGGATGAGCGCGAGGCTGTGTGGATGAGAGAGGCCTTGGAGAGGCTGGCAGTGCTCGCGGCCGGGCAGGCGGGCTCCCTTTTGTCTTCTTATCTGGCCAAGGACGTCTACATATTATTATGTCAATAGGCACGCGGAGATTTATGGACAGGGGCTGGGCCCACGTGTCTTTCTCTTCGTAGACCCAGAACTAAAAATAGCCTTGTGAGCACATTTCGACTGGAGAGGGCTCAGGGTTTGTCCTTAGCCTGCATTGTGCAGTCTCCTTTTTAATATGTATTGTGTTCAGTGCCAGGGGGCGTTTCCACAGTGTTGATTAAAGCAGAGATGCAGAGGGGGTGCAGTGGGCGGGGCTGGGGGTCACATCCCCTCCCCCCAAGGGAGCCTGACTCACCCACGGGCCCCTCCCTAGGATTCCCGGCGACTTTGTTCTCTATCACATATTGCAAAGGACTTGTAAGGTCATCGAAAAGGTTTCAAGAGGAAAAACCATTTTAAAACACTGCCAAGCAGCCCGCCAGCGTGGCGCAGTCTCTGAGCATCAACCTATGAACCAGGAGGTCACGGTTCAATTCCCGGTCAGGGCACAGGCCCAGGTTGCAGGCTTGATCCCCAATAGGGGGCATGCAGGAGGCAGCCGATCCATGATTCTCTCTCATCATTGTTGTTTCTCTCTCTCTCTCTCTCTCTCTCTCTCTCACCCTTCCTCTCTGAAATCAATAAAAATAATTGGAAGAAAAACACCTGCCAAACAGCAGTGGGTTGCTTTGATATGAAATAGGGTGAGAAAGGTAGTTAGCTGACTCTCTGGGGTGTAGCCATTTGTGTTTATTTGTCAAATAACAACCGGACACTAAGCAAAGGCCATCCTCTGCAGCCCCGCAGGAAGCTGGGACACTGAGCGTGGTGCCGGGCGTTCAGTCCACTGCTCGGAGCCGGAGTCTCTGAGTGCACGGATTCGTTTTCCAGACAATGAAATGTTACTTGGTTTCTGCAACCGACTCCTCTGTCGTCCCCATCACTCCCAGATCAGCTCGCTCTAGTCCATAGCGAAGGCAGGAGTTCACTGCTCTCAGCTGTTGCCACGATTTAGGAGGAGATAATCCAGTTCATCGGAAACAGGGGCTCCAGGTCCTTGGCTAATAGCAAGCCTTTCCCCGGTAGCCCGGGTCCGCTTCCCGTCTGCTGGGCCTGGTCTCTGGGCTGCAGCGGATGCGGCGGGAATAATGGCGAGGACTTGGCAGGACAACTCCCGCCGTCCCAGAAAGCTCCCCGAACCACCTGGCCGGGGGTGCACAGTGGAAAACCCCGGGCTGAGCGTGCCAGGCTCAGAGCCGGGCATGAGGTGTGTCATTTGCTGGGACCTGAGTTCTGTGACATGCAAGGTAAAGTACTGTGCATGTATGTGCATGTGTGTGCATGTGTGTGTGTGTGGGGGGGGAGAGTGGGAAGAGGGATCCTATTATCACACAATATATGTTTTTCAGCAGCCAGGATTTGTAAGGTTTAGGTGCTTCTTTTCAAACTTGCTGGCTTGAGCCTGCCGAAAGCTCCTCAAGGCCGTCTCATAAAAGCCAGCGGTGCTCTCCTGGATGACGCAGGTGTGCCAGGCTCGGCCCTGTCCTCTGGGGAATCTCATGGGAATGCCCTGTCTTCTGGGAGAACTGCCCAACCTCACAATAAAGAGATGCCAGGAGTGTTACTCACATGCGTCTAACGCCCCCAAGTTCGCGCCGACCCTCTGATCCGGAGAAAGCACACAGCATGAATGTGGAACTGATGTGTGTGAGCCATGATTTCGCTGCCCACCCGGGGCAGGTTACAACAGGCAGAGTCAAACACAGCCTGAGTATTGGGCCAGGGTCTGAGTGAACAGGGCTATGTGATCTAGCAAAGATACAGCTGCGATACACTGTTTGGCTCAAAGGGAATATATCAAACACCGAATATATATCTGTCACACACGACTTGTCTAGGTACTGAGCATAAAGTAATAAGGAAGACAAAGTCCTGATCTTATTGAATTTCCATTATGTACAGAAGAATTGACAGTAATAGAAAAAGATGCTTACCATGTATTTTAAGGGGGAAAGGAGGCATCTTAACAATGTGGGTTCCCCAGGAAGCAAATCCAACAGCAGGCAGCTCACGTGTTCGAACAATCATACCTCAGCCTTTATCCAGGTTGGCTCCGGACACAGTTTATTTCTGTAGCCACCACAGGAGCCTTCCCACGCACACCGCCTCCGACTCTCACCTTCCCCCAGTTTGCGGTGTGAAAGGCGAGCTCGACAGCCGGGGGCCCGCGATCGGCCAGGTGAATGCGTGGACCAGTGGGAATGCGAAGAGACATAATATGGTATCTGCAGTGCCCTCTGCATTTACTCTCCTTTTTTAAGTACCAGTAGACCTTGTAGGAGACACTGTCACGGCGTCTGGCCTTTTGATGTTGTGGCGTCAGCGGAGGTGCGTGTGAAATGGGGGGTCGGTGCCCAGCATCCAAACCCACGCCAGCCGCCAGAGCTCTCAGAGCGCACACGCTTCCGCCGTGCATTCCCCGCACCTGATGCGCGGCCAGGGACGGGAGGCCGTTCTCTCCGCAGCCGCGGTCCTGACGCGCTGTGATTTCGGGGGAGGGGGCGAGCTCTCAGAGCGCACACGCTTCCGCCGTGCATTCCGAACACCTGATGCGCGGCAGGGACCGGAGGCCGTTCTCTCTGCAGCCGCGGGTCCTGACGCACTGTGATTTCGGGGGAGGGGGTGTATTTTCGAATGTGGCTGCTTCTCCAGTATTTTTGGATGCATACAAACTTGTTTGCAAGCGCCATTTAGAAAATATTAGCTAGAGTTGCTGCATTAACAGAAATTTTAAGCCACTTATTTTGTTTCCAATTAACAAATGTATTTCAGAGGCGGCGAGAGCTGATTAAAAAATCTGCCACCCAGCCACTTCAACACACAGAACATTTATCTCCGGCGGAACCCAAAGTTTAAAAATAGAGTCACTTCGCCAAGCCCACAGCGGCTAATCACTCCCTACATTTCCCCCCTTTTTAAAAAAAGCGTTTGCTTAAACTTCGACACATGTTAGCACACTAAATTCCAACTTGAACAATATTTTGTGTAGCGTTGAGCAGTTCCACTGAGCCGAGTAGATAGCTAATTGCTATTTCCCAGCCTTTACCAGGAACTCACAGTAGTGGAGGGACAATCTTCTGTCCTGTCGTTCAGGCCTCACACGAGTCCTGTGGCAGAGCGTCCTCCTCTGGGTTCCGTGGGTGGGAAGACCCACATGGGTGTGAGTAGCTTGTCCTGGAGCCGCCTGGCGGGGAGGGGCTGGGACCTGGAGTCCGAGCCCCGCTCTGTAAAACGACCCAGCCAGCAGTGTGCTTGCGGCCTCGCGAGTCTCAGAGCTGGAGAAATTGCCGAGTCAGAGAAGCGCTCCGTGAAGTGTCTCCGTCTTCTGTACAAGCTGGGTTGATGCTGCGGTGGGTTCATGTTTTTAAAGGTTTAATGTCAGCTGACGGGTGAGAGGTGGGAATCGAGGCGGATGGGAAAGAGAGGAAGGGGGGTGGGTCAGTTCATGGCGTCGGTGAAGTTCTGTACAGGAGTCAAGGTCACACTCATGGTCCACGTGACTCAGGACAGGCCAGGACCCGGCGGCCTGTGAGAAATGCAGGCCCTCACCCCTCGCAGACCCACCCACCGGGAACCTGCTGGTCTCCAGCCCCCAGGTGATGCCCGGGCAGGTATGTTTCAGAGGCGCTGGTCTAGGAGCCTGCTGGGCCGAATGGAAGCTGGGCTGGGATTTGCACCTGCTTTGGAGCGGGAGTTGGCCCGCAGCTGTCCGTGGACTCGGGGTTCAGGCCTCTGAGGAACAGGAAGGCTGCTCGGAAGGGGTGGCCATGGATTTAGAATGGCCACGGCACCAGCTGTCTTTCCAGCCAGACGCCCGGAAACCACCTCCACGTGGGAGAGACGTGGCCGGGCCAGCACGAGCACCCCAGCTTCTCTCTCTTTCCCCTTTCCGGGCCCGTGTCTTATGCCCATTGGTGCTCCCCTCTAGCTCCAGCCTTGGCATGGAGCGGGCACACCTCAGTGGGGTGGGCTCTAAAGAGTGAATGCAGCCCGGCCGCGTGGCTCAGCGGCTGAGCGTCGACCTATGAACCAGGAGGTCACAGTTCGATTCCCGGTCAGGGCACATGCCTGGGTTGAAAAAAAACTCCCTTGATGAAAAGTAGTGAACAGTGTTTCAGAAAGAGAGGGGGAGGGGGAAGGGGAAGGGAGGGGGAGGGAGAAGGAGAAGCACACGTGGAACATGGGTCACCTTTAGGGGCATTTCCCAGGACCCCTTGGAATTAGTATCTGTTCAGAATCTAAATTTGATACCTGGTTTGTCCCCGAAGCCAGGGGTGATTCTTTTATCTGAGCACATAATTCTCATACCGCCCAGACAAAGAAAATCTCTACTAGATGTAAACCTTTAAGTAAAAGATTGCTAATGTGGTAATAACTTATCGCATTAAAAGGGTGTGACATTCAATTATAACCTTAACTGTCATAACAATGTGTCAGAACAGCGTAATCGCGGTCGGGTATTACCGCTATTGCCTCTGTCACGGAGGAGTCTCCCCGACGGAGGAGAAGCCCGGCGCTTCGTGAGTTCACCTTCCCGGCAGGTGTCCCACAGTCATGTCACACGTCCCCGCGGCCACGTCACATGTTCCGGGCCGTCCGGACCGGAAGGCAGAGCTGCGTTGTCGTCCCTGAGAGCTGGCCGATGGCAGCGCACAGCTCCGAGGAATACACGTTTGACGAGATGATGTGTCTCATTTATCGCAGCCACAAACGCAAGATTTTGCACTTATGTCAACTTATGTGAACTGGGCCCCAGTTCAACTTATTTCGGTGAGATGATGTGTCTCATTTATCGCAGCCACAAACGCAAGATTTTGAACTTATGTCAACTTATGTGAACTGGGGCCCCAGTTCAACTTATTTTGGTGCGCGTGTGCGAATAACGATGAAGTGGGTGGAAACTTGAAAGCCCGGGGAGCCGTGCCCTTTTCCGCTCTGTGAACACGGCTGTTCCACGGCCCCTTGAAGTGCGCGGATCCTGACGAGGCACCGTCTCTTCTTCCTTTTTTTCTTTGAAGTTCAGAGACTCCATGTTATGCCAAGGTCATCCTTAATGATGTAAAGAAAGGGAGACAAGAAAGCTGGCATATTGTGGCATATCATATACCCAGAGAAAAACGACTTCTAGACGTGTTACCTTTCAGACAGTCTTTATAGTAATTTTTGGAGTTATGTGCTGTGACGATGGTTTACAGATGAGTAAGTCAGACGTAGATGGGTCAGGTGACTGGCAGAGCGAGATGACAGCTGCCCTCCATCATGGACGTTCAGTCTGTCATTGATTTGTTCATTCAGATATAAAATACTTATTGAATTTTTTTCTGATATGAATAGAACCAGTCCAGCTCTTTTTTTGATTAGTGTTTGCAATAATTTTTAAATCCTTTTCATTTTAACTTATTTTTGTCATTATCTTTGAAGCAAGTTTTTTTTTTATAGACAACATATAGTTAGGTTTTCTTTATTATCCAGTTTTTAAAATCTCTGCTTTTTAATTGGGGCTGATGAGACAGTTAACATGTTATATACTTGTTGATATCAGTGGATAAGTTTATGATCTTGCTACGTGTTTTCTATTTGTTCTGTCTGTTGTTTTTTTTTTCCTATTTTCATTTAAATTCTTCTCCAAATTCATGGCCTAAATTCTTCTCTACATCCCTCAAAGATCTTTATTCTGATGGTTGTTTTTTTTTAAACACTGGAACTCTTATTAAAAATATTTACTTACTCAAACTTAATTATTTCTGGGTCCTTTATGACTGGCCAATAGTTATATCTTCTAATTCTCATTATCATCTGAACAGTCTCTATGCCCTTCATGGCCTGTGGTTGTGAAGCTCAAGAATGAACAATTAGATTGGAATAGTTCATGGAATCAGTCTATTATCTGACCCACATTAACCAGACCTTGTAATCATAGGATGACCATAAAAAGATGGATGTTCAGTATTTCCTGGGTCAAAACTCCCTGAAGGCAGGGCCCCGCTCGGCCTCACTCCTATGTATCGCTGGTACTAAGCTCAGGGCAGCCCATGGAGGGGCTACCGGGGTGAGTGAATCAATGACAATACGCCTTATCAGCTTTCAAATGTATAATTAATGCATGTGTGTTAGGTATGCTGGTTTTTTTCCACAGGACAAAGCTTTACTCAGTATTTCTCAAAGCTGTATTGTTATTAATGTGCCCTGCATGAACGCTTGGATGTTGGCATGCATACTCTATCCACACGTGTTGGTCGGAGGCATTTTAAGAATCGAAGAGACTCATTTTGTTACGTCTCATCATCTCATATTGTGAGGGCGGTAATTTCCAAAAATCGCATCTCTGTTTTCATAGCCACGCAGACACCATGTGGACGTGTCAGCCTCATCAACCGCTGCTTTCCGAGCCTCAGTAATTTCAACAACCGAGAAAAATACTGATCAGAGGTTATTAGTTATTTTCATTAAAACGACACCCAAACATACTTTTGTTCTGGGCCTACTCCAACCTCCGGCTCAAGGGGAAGTATGAATTTCAGTTAGTAATTTTGTATTGAGACGCAGATAGAAAGCAATTTCAAAGTACTTGTCCGAGGACCTTTTTTTTGGATGAATGTAGTCTTCTTTCCTCCCTGCCCCCCCACCCCCACCCCAAAAGGCCTAAGTAAAAATTCTTTATAATCTCTAACGTGCCTAGGTATTTCTATGAATTTTCTTCTGCTTAGAGTATGTGTTGATTTCTCGGGCATGCAATTCTCAGCTTTGTGTGAGCAGTAGCGGGGATTACATTCTATTTCTCGAAGGCTCCTGGGGGGCTGGGAGGAAGGCCGGCTACGGAGGCAGGTCTCGCACTGTGGTCACTCGGGAACCAAACACCCAGCCTCTGTGGGCGCTCCCCTTCCCCGAGCGCTGTCTCTGAGGTTTCTAAAAAGCATCTGATAGGCCTGGGATACAATGGCAATATGCACTGGTGAGCGGTTTCTATAGTTTCCTAATAGACTGCTCCTGAGAGATGTCAGAGAGGGCGGTCCTTGTTCTGTGGCTGTGCGCCTCCATTTTAATCTGGTTCTGTTCCTGTGAACAAAAAGCAGTCGGGTCTGAGAATTTCCTGGCTGGCAATCCTCGGAATGTTAATATCTGTACTAACCAGCAATTCACAGCACACAGGTCTCAGCCACCGGAATCATTTCTGCCACATTCACCCAAGTTTTAACATCGTGAGTAAATGTCCAGCCACGGGCGTCTCAGACATACTCTTCTGCGAAGGAAACGCCTCCCTAAATCCATTCAGATCTAGAAGGAGGCACAGACCACAGTGGCTGTAAACAAAACAGAAATTGCCTTCTACTTAAGGGGTGCAATTCCAGCCTCGATCGTGCCCTGTAATTATGAATTATGTATCAAGTGAGTGAGGCCTCTTGTCTCCTGTCGGATGCAGATAATTCAGCGTGTAGTTTAGGATGAAGCAATTTTGCCAGCAAAGCCCAGCAGCACCTCGTATCCCTGGGCAGGCTGGCCGGCAGGCAGCTGCGTCTTTCTTACCAGCGGCTAAAGTTCCAAGTAGCTGCTCGGCCTGCGTGGCTCAGCGGTTGAGCATCAACCTATGAACCAGGAGGTCACAGTTCGATTCCCAGTCAGGGCACATGCCCGGGTTGTGGGCTCCATCCGCAGTGTGTGGCGTGCAAGTGGCAGCTGATCAATGATTCTCTCTCATCATTGATGTTTCTATCTCCCTCTCCCTCTCCCTTCCTCTCTGAGATCAATAAAAATACATTTTAAAAGATAAAAT
Organism: Myotis brandtii; assembly: GCF_000412655.1. Lineage (NCBI taxonomy): Eukaryota > Metazoa > Chordata > Mammalia > Chiroptera > Vespertilionidae > Myotis > Myotis brandtii. The sequence goes on along the minus strand of NW_005370105.1, from coordinate 2,290,462 downwards.
AAGAGGCTAAAATACTTAAAAATAAAGTAAAATTCCATGTAGCTGGGAGGCATGCTCCCGGTACCTCCTACTGGTCCATCACAGCGGAGACTGGACGTAGCTTCTCCCTGAGTCCCAGCTCTCGCGGTGCGCTAGTGACGGCTTTGCCAGCACTCCGCTGCGTTTGCCAATCTTGGTTTTTCTTCTCTTTATTGGAGTACGTGGGGTGCTTGGAGATCTCCCCCTGTATTCCTAGCATCCAAAACAAAAAACAAAAGCAAACTCCATATGCATCGTAGGTGCCCAGGGCATGGTGCTGAATGAATCAACTGGAATAACTGATCATAACTTTAACCACGTCTTCCATTCTTGCAAACATTTGAGCGCTCCCCCTCCCCCGCCCCAACACTAGGGATCAAGCCCGCAACCTGGGCCTGGGCCCTGACCTGGAATCGAACCGGTAGCCTTCTAGTTCAGAGGTCGACGCTCAGCCACTGAGCCACTCCGGCCGGACTCATCATTAGGTTGTCGATGTTTCCAGTAACTTTTTATCCCGAGGTGATGAGCCGCTCACAATGGCACTAGAGACTGTGATGCCCAGACCAGCCTGTGGGGCAGGCTGTGGCTGATGAATCTGCACCCGCACCTCGTGGTTGCCTCCCACATGCCCCGGACCTGGGCTGGGAGCCTGCAACCGAGCCACCTGCCCTCAACTGGAATCGATCCCAGTCCTCAGGCCGATGCTCTACCCACTGAGCCAAACCGGCTGGGGCAAGACTGCCTCTTTAAAACCCCGCAGTGTGTAGCATTCTTTCTTCCTCCCGCAGACCCCACCCCACCACACAAGAAGCTAAATTGCCTCGAATCCCTGTTCCTCCTCCTCTGCTCTTCCTTCCACGCTTCTGTCGGAGGCTCCTCTTGCAGCAGCTCTTTCCCGGAGCACAGCCCGTGCAGCTGGCGGGGCGAGGTGTCTCCTGTGGCCCGTGAACCCTGCCATGATGAGTAAACTCAAGGGCAAGGGGGTTCTGAGCCCTCGGGCATCGTGCTTACTGAAGAGCAGGTGAGGGATCTCTTATGGCGGAAAGAGCCCCATCTGGCCTGGGGTCTGTAATATTTCCGAGCTCGAAAAGGTCTCTGGCCATACCGCCTGCCTCCCCTGGCCAGCGCGTGGCCCCACCGCACTCCTGACGCCTCACTGCCATGCTTCTCGGAGCTCGGACGTGGGTGAGCATCCTGGCCCCGCCCGGCTCTGGGGAAGGTCCCTGGAGAGGCTCCGGAAGCTCCTTTTAAAGATTCTCCCCTCGTGGCAGCCAGGGAGTCGGAAATGTTCCTATTTGAGATTTATTTCTCCACCTGAAGCAATTGTGTTTTCAGAAATTCCCTGTCAAAATAAAAGGAGTGCCAGTAACGACACAACAGGGCACTCGGCTCTTAAAACCTTGATATGTGTGTTGGCGGACTAGTGTCAGCCCTTAAGGAAACTGTACAATTTTTTTAATTTTTAATTTTTTTTTACAAATACATTTTTGATAGTTAAAATGACTACAGAACAGAGGGATATTGTTCATAATTCTATCGTCTCTAGAAATTTAGAATATTTGCTGTAGTATTTTAAGCTTAAAACGCACGGGTGCATATATGTTATTGGATAACTTTTTTAGCTAACTGTATTTTGAACATCTCTCCATGACACAGATTGTTCTTCTGCAGCATATGATGTTCTGTGGCTTTGTTTCTTGAATATGCCCTTGTATGATCAACTCCCGCTTCTGAAAATCGGGTTCATACCTTTGCTATTGGAAACAACACTGCATTGAAATTTTTTGTAATTAACTGAATATTTATGATAATCCCTTAGGATAAATTAGAACTAATTGTCCACCACACACACGCGCACACACACACTAAGTTGGGAAGTGGTGGGTACAGTAATGTGAGGACTGGCCAGCCTGGAACTTGGCGGGCAGGGCGTGTGAAATGTGTGGATGATCCAATGCCAGCCTTTGAATCATCAGGGTGTTTCTCATCCTTTTGGTGGTGGTGGGGGGGGGTGTATAGAGTGAAGAGCTGCTTGCTCTGCGAGGCAGAACTTGCTTTTTGTGCTCTTTTGGCTACTTCGTAGTCATCTGTCCACTGACTCCTATCAGACCAAGCACTGGAGGGCCAGGGGCTGTTACCCATAAAGACGTAATGTTTTCAAAAAGGAAATGACTTCCAGTCTTTAACTCAGGATGTTGCCTTCACGTATACTCTCAGGCAGCAGCATTTCTTTAGACAGAGGTTGCTTTCTTTTAAGAAATCGAATTATTTTTGTCTGCAGTTGACCTGGGCATGTGGCACAGTGCTAATTTTTAATCATCATTATTTTCTTCAAAGGAAGGCTAATGTGTTCTGGCGGAAAAACCTGCAGAAATAAGTAACGCGACTTACATTTTTAAACAGGGCTTTGGCTTCAATAAATATTTTCATGAAGAGGTATCCTCCAGATATATAATATTTCTGAAAAAATGATATAACATCACCCTGGTCCCCAAATTAATGAATCTGGACAAGTAGCTCTAACTTGTGCATTAACAGCAACTCAATAGAAATCTCAAACCATGGTGCTGACTCATTCTTTGAAATCAAGTTAATAAAATACTGATGCATTCTGGCTTTTATTTATTTTTTAATTTGTCTTTATTGATTTCAGAGAGGAAAGGAGAGGGAGAGATAGACACATCAATGATGTGAGAGAATCTTGGATCGGCTGCCTCCTGAACGCCCCCTACTGGGGATTGAGCCTGCAACCCGGGCATGTGCCCTTGACTGGAATCAAACCGTGACCTCCTGGTTCATAGGTGGATGCTCAACCCCTGAGGCTCGCTAACTGGGCAATGCACTCTGGCTTTTAAACCCCATGGAAGCGCTCATCACAGCTACACCGACGGGTCAGTCTAGATCGAAGGGGAATGGAATTCTGGGGGGAATTGGGAAGCGTCAAGGAGTCTGAGACATGACTAGACACCTGCCAATGGACGCCAGGTTGTGGAATCCGACTGCCTGGCCTCGTCCGGCTTTATATCGGGAGGAAGGAGATGCTGGGAAGCAGTGTGTTCCCAACAGAGTCCCAAGACGCAGGCTCAGTTCAGTAATTCAAACCCATGAGCTTTTCTTGGCCCATTAATTATACTTTCTCTGGACTCTAACATGGAGGAGTTAGTTCAGCATCTGCCTAAGAGGCCACGGAGAACTTGGTCTTTCCTACCGTGTCTCTGAGGGAAAAGGTGCTTTAATGAGGGAGCCGATTTCTCGAGAGTGGAGGACGGGAGTGTGACAGACGAGAGCGGGGGTGCTGGGCGCTGCGGGGCCTCGAGAGTGTGGGGCTGTCAGGGCTGAAGGGTTGGAGATGAGGAGAGATGCTTCTCAAGTTTGCCCATTAAAACAGCAGAGGGGAGAGCAGGGACGTCGCAGCCGGCGTGACATGCGATGGTGACATGCGGTGGGCGACACGGGAAACGCTGTGAATTTCAGGGGTTGTCTGAGCACAGGCCCGTGTGATGGGACGAGGGCAGGCAGGACTTCCTTTTCTTCTTTTTTGTCTTTTTTCGGCGAGCAGCCGATTGAACAGGAGGAGAAACGCCAGGGACAAGCATTGGCCCCGAACTCAGTGCTGTTCACTCTTCCATGTCAAGAGTCGCGATCGGTCAGAAACGGAGTGCGCTCCGACACTCTGCCAAGTGGACAGACACCCCGAAAGTGACCTTAAGGAATACCCGTGTCTGACCAGCTCACCAAAGCAGCTCCTCGGGGTCGCTGCTGGCAGGGGAGGTGTAGGTCTGAAGTTCCGCGGACTTTGTCTCAGGCACGTCTTTTGCTGCGGCGACGAGTCCTCCTCATTTTATGGGACACATCCTTCCGACAGGCTCTCCTAGTTGCTCTTGTGCATAGAAGAAAGACCCAGCGGATGTGCCCTGAGGAGACCGGTGACCACAGGGATCGCACCTGCAAATGGAGTGACCGGGGAGAACCGGTGGCCGCCCCGAGCTGGGGCCTGGGGCCCAGGGGGATCCAGATGGCCCGCCTCCAGCTGGGATGAGCCAGGTTGCAAAGCTCAGTGCCAGGTGCTCAGCCCACAGCCCTTCTCCCCACCATCGCCTACAGGGGACATTCCAGTTATTGCCCCAACGGTGACCAGACCAGACAAAACTGGAGCTCCCCGTCCACATCCAGGTCTCCCTGGGTGAATCATAAGAAGAGTGAGACCAGCCCTAGCCTGTTTGGCTCAGTAGTTAGATCATCGGCCTGCAGACCGAAGAGTCCCGGGTTCGATTCCAGTCAAGGGCACGTACCTTGGTTGCAGGCTCCTCCCTGGCCCAGGTCCTGGTCAGGGCACGTGCAGGAGGCAACCAATCGATGTGTTTCTCTCACATGGATGTTTCTCTCTGTCTTTCCCTCTCTCTTCCACTCTCTCTAAAAATCAATGGGAAAATACCCTCGGGTGAGGATTAACAAAAGAAAAAAGGGATGGTCAGACCCGGTGAAGGACAGAGACCATTTACTTGTTGTTGTTTTTTTCACTCAGAAAAAACCCGCAGGAGTATCTTCTGAGTCTATAACAAGATTCTGTTTCCTTTGCTCTCCTCACCTGCCCTGACCCAGGAGATGCTCAGTGCAGCCGATGGAAGCTGTCTTTGGTCTAATAGGGGCGGAGGGGTTCTGAGCGGGACGAGGAGTGGTGGTGCAGCTCCCCCCGTTAGGAGACCGTCATACAGTTTTATTATTTTGTTGTCAGTTTGCAGAATATTCAGAACCCGCAGCCATAGAGTCAGGTGTCTGTACGAAGACCGTGGAGTTCAGTCTGCAGTGACTGTGGAGTGAATCTGTGATGGGCTCCGTGGTCAGCAGGCACAGCCACGGGCCCGGGCGGACTTGGTGGGTGCTGGCCTCCCGCCCCACCCGGCCCCACCCACCACCACCCCTGCGGCTGAGGGACAGGGACGGCTGTCACAGGCCACCTGTGGCCCCGGGCCAGCCCGGGTGGGACACATTAAGCCCACACTCCCGCCTCCCGGTGGCAGAGCTCGCCCGCCCTCTTCTCTCTTTTATTTTTTAAGATTTCCTAAAAGAAATGTGCTTTTCTTAAGAAAAGACCAAAACTGCTTTTACCTAGTGGTCCCAGTAAGCCTCCTGATGTGTTGCGGCATCGATGTGTTTTAATGTGCTTTTCCCACTTGTAGCGTTTCTGCCTCGGTCTCACTCCCTGCGGGCGTGACCCGTTTTCCCTTCGTGTCGCCTTCGCCGGCGGGTGTCCGGGACAGTCGGGCGTCTCAGGGAGCCCCGGGCATCACGGAGGCTTCGTCCCCGGGGGACGGTGTGCAGTCAGAGCTGGGGAGCAGGCCCAGTTGGATTCCGAGTCAGGGCACATGCCCTGCTTGCAGGCTCCATCCCCAGTGTGGGGTGTGCAGGAGGCAGCCAGTCAATGACTCTCTCTCATCATTGATGTTTCTATTTCTCTCTCCCTCTCTCTTCCTCCCTGAAATCAGTAAAAGTATATTTTAAAAAAGAAAGACATGTCCGGAAGATGTGGGTACCTCTTTGGTCATGTCAGTCCTACCCCTGCCAACGGCCTTGAGTGTGGCCGTCCCGCTAGGACAAACATCAGGACCCTCTGGGCCAGGAGAGGACTCGCTCTCTGTCCTGAATATGGCGTGGGCACCTTTGCAAAATAGTTCTCTTCTGGGATTCACCAACATCCCCCCAGAGGAATAATCAGCACTGTTTGCAGCTCAAAAGGAAAAGCATTGATTGTTTGATCGATTGCTTCACTCATCCCTTCAGTCAGTCAGTCTGCAAACAACGGGGACCTCCCAGGTCCATGCAGACAGCGCACTGGGTCCCTAGGGACTGAGATACCCGAATCCTGGGACTGTGGCTCTCCAAGGCCTCACAGTCTCACGGAAAAAGCCCACACACGAGGGGTCTCCCAGGGGCATGCATGCGCACAGGTTGTCTTACTCTACCCAGTTGAAGTACCTAATGTCTAACAGTTGTACCTAACATGTAGGTAAGTATGAATTGGTTGGTGGTAAATGCAGGGATGTCCTGGTGTTTTGGCGAGCGGGTCACATGTGACTTAGGTATAACGTTTGCCTGAGGGAAGAGAGGGACTTCTACAACATGGAAGAGCTGAGGGTGGCGTTCTCGCTCATTCGTTCACGTTTCATGTATTCCAATAGCTGAGAGTTTGCTTGCCAGGCTGCGTGGATTTGGGGATTATGTTAACTTAAGGAAAGATATTTTTGCAAATACTTTGTGATGAGACACAGAGTTAGCTTAGAAGTCCACAGATTATCTTGTGACGGAGAACCTGAAAAAGCTACTCAGGTTTCTTACCGTCAGTTAATTCTGTCTGTTGTAAATGTCATTCGCTGGCAGCTTAGCGGATGCTGGAAATGGTCTGTATCCTGAAGTGGTTGGGGTTACGTGGCGGTCTACGTGTGTGGAAACTCACACAGCTGTACAGTCCAGTATCCTTTACTGCATGTCTGTTGTTCCTTAATAAAGATTCATTAAAAATTAGAATCAGTCAATAGAACTGTGACATTTAAAGAAAAGCTATATAATTTTTTTAACAAAGGGACAAATCTTAAAATTGGCCGGACCTTTCTCTATGATGGATGGCCATCTTTAGTATGCTGCCTGGTGGACAGTAAACACACACACACCACCTTACCCTTCTCGGTAAGGCTCCCTTTTTAATAATAAGCAAGAAAGTCATTGCTTTTCATCGGAAATTTAAGCAACGAAGAGAACATTTTGAACATAGATGTTTAAAACTATTTCTTTTCTTTTTTTCATTAAAATGTTGTTTTCAATTACAGTTTGCATATATATGATTTTGTCTTGTTTCAGGGGTACCGCACAGTGGTTGGACAGTCATGTGCTTTACTGAGTGGTCCCCCGACATTTCCAGTCCCCACCTGGCCCCACACCTAGTTATTACAATATTGTTGACCACGTTCCCTGTGCTGTGCTTTACACACGCGTGACTGTTTTGTTTACCACGATTTCTGTAACTACAAGATTTTGTTTGGAAAAAAAAAAGAGGTTAATACCTCTAAAGCTTCTCATATTGACGAACCGAGAAAAGTTTATACCATGTGAACCAACATCTCAAACGAAGAGTCTCGCTGAGTTGGAGTCCATGAAAATTATTTTTAAATGCAGTGCATTCCTACTGGTTTACAAGAAAAATTGGTTCACATGAAGGATGAAAGAAGATTCCTTGACACATTTTTAAAATCCTCCTTTTATTATTTTTTTTTCCAGAAATGGAGAACAGGCTCACCATTCTTGCCCAGGGATCCCGCAGTCCCGCCTCTGGTGTGCTGGTAGGTACCCGCCAGATTTCTCACGCGAGCTCTTAGCAAGATGCATCCTGCAGTGTTTGCTGCAGTTTAATCTGGGATCCTGGGGAGATAGACATCCGTCACTGGGAAAGTGGAAAATAAAAAATGTTTCGGATATTTCACAACAGTTAGAAGAAAAAATTAAGGGTCCATTTGGCAACATGAGTGGCTCTTGAAAATGTACTTTTTAATGGGAAGCGTGAGAAACGGAAACGAGATCCATCAACCAGAAGCCTTTGTATGCAGTTAAATGTGTGCGTGTGCTTTCCATTTAGCACGAAACCCTCACTCACTCCTCCGAGAGCATTGGGACCCCGAACCTCCCTGGTGGCGGGGACTCCTCGGGGCCGCAGATAGCCGTGGGCACACAACATACAGATTCTATAGGAGAGGGTTGTGCCCTGGAGACCTATGGAATGTAGGTTCGTGTGGAGTCTGAGCTCTGACAGGCCTCTGCTCTGGCCACTGTCCAGTGGGCTGTTCCCCAGATGCGCGGCCTGGGCTTTAACGGGGCGGAGGAGGGGCTCCATCGGGGGATCGATAGATGGGAGGGGGGTCTGAGGCTTTCGCGCGGGGCGGGCGGTTTAATGGGTCTTGGAAAGAGTCCTATTAAAAGCTTTTAGGGGACCGCGCCCCGTTGCTGCTTTCTGTGTTGCGTCTGGTCCCTTAATGAAGGCGCTGTAAGGAGCGTTTCCGCTCGGAGCTGCGCACCCAGGTCTGTGCTCTAGGGCAGGGGTCTTCAAACGACGGCCCGCGGGCCACATGCAAATACAAATATTGTATTTGTTCCTGTTTTGTTTTTTTACTTCAAAATAAGATATGTGCAGTGTGCATAGGAATTTGTTCACAGGGTTTTTTTTTAAACTATAGTCCGGCCCTCCAACGGTCTGAGGGACAGTGAACTGGCCCCCTGTTTAAAAAGTTTGAGGACCCCTGCTCTAGGGTGTTAGCCATTGGGGATATGAGTTTCTGAAAGGAGAAGTCGTGTGGAAATGGGGTTTTTATGACGAGAACTCATCTGAAGAAATTAATGTCACTGGTATTGAATCCCCAAATCAGAGATTTCAGATCGATTAGAACACACCCCATCCCGACCACAGGATTCTAGCAGCCTGATTCTCCTTGTATTCACGGGGCATTTGGGGCTGCGGGACAGAGCTGTTCTCTGGGAGGCTGCAAAGGGCTGTGGGAAAACGTCACATAAAATCCTAGTCAAGTCTGGGTTTTCTTCCTGGCCACGCCTACCTTTTAAATCCCCTTCCGTTACCTAAGTGCTACATGGCTGCATATTGATTTCGCTTTTAAATATGAGGCCAGCATTGTACCGGCGCGCATCAATACAGCTCGTCTGACTGGAGCTGGACGGCGTTCAAACGCAGCGAGCAGCGGGCTCGCCCCTTCCCAGGTCGCTGGACCTTCCGCAGACTCGGTGCGTAATGGTTGCGAAACCTGCAGGGAAGTGTTCATCTATTTAATTTTATTTTTTCTGTCACCATTTAGCCCCCAACCCCTCTGCCATAGTGCACAATTTGCTTCTTAATATTTTTCTAACTTGTTTTAGTTCTTTTCTGGTTTTTTTACATGTTTTATTTAAATATATTTTTATTGATTTGAGAGGAAGAGAGGAGAGAGAGATAGAAACATCAATGATGAGAAAGAATCATTGATCAGCTGCCTCCTGCATGCCCCCTATTGGGGGACCGAGCCTTCAACCCGGGGCATGTGCCCTGACTGGAATTGAACCTGGGACCCTTCAGTCCACAGGCCAGTGCTCTATCCGCTGGCCCATACTGGCCCATACTGGCTAGGGCTGTTGTTTTTTATTGATTTGACAGAGAGAAAGAGAGGGGGGAAAGGAGAGGGATAGAGATAGAAACATCAATCTGCTGCCTCCTGCCGCTCCCTACAGGGGATCGAGTTTATAACCCGGGCATGTGCCCTGACCAGGAATCGAACCAGCAACCTCCTGGTTCACAGGTTGATGCTCAACCACTGAGCCACGCCAGCCGGGCTGGGTTGTTTTCTGGCTGCGTTTACCTATGGAGCCAGCACTTCAGCAGAGATCACTGAGCCCCGTGAAGCCCACGTCCGATGGGGCTGAGCCAGGCTGGGGAGGAAAGGGCAGCGCTGAGAGCATTGCCGATGGCCCCGTCCTCCCCTCCCGTGAGCCGTGTCCAACAGCATCACCTGCAGGCCCGTCCGCAGAGCCACGCAGCTGCATTCTTTGGTGGAAATGGATTGCAGGGGGATGGCTCAGGATGATGTCGCTGATAAATTGAAATTCTTCTTAAACTCCGTCGAATATTTTATTTCTATTTGGTTTCATTCATAATAGCCCATACAGGTCCTGGCCAGGTGGGTCAGTTGGTTAGGGCGTCGTCCCAATATGCCAAGGTTGTGGGTTAGATCCCTGGTCAGGGCACATATAATAGGCAGCTAATGAACGTATCAATAAGTGGAACAAGTCAATGTTTCTCTCTCTCTCTCAAATCAAGAAATAATTTTTAAAATTAATTTTAAAATAATCATAGCTCATACCAGTCTAATAGCTCTTACTGTTGCATTTCACAATATCATGTACTTAAAATAACCAATTTCTGAAATAGTTGATCCACTTTTTAGAATGTTACTATAGTCGTGCATTTTAATATAGTGATTTTCATTCTGCTTTTTCAATTATCACTATAGCCTATAGAAAATTGACTATAGCATTATAACTTTCAAACATTTTTTCTCATTAATTGTATTTATTTATTGACTGAGTTCCATTGAGCACGTGATGAGCCATAAGACCACTAAAACGAATAAAGCCACGCCTGCCTTCCGTCACTCACAGTCTGTGGGAGGGAGGACCCGGAAGTAAAGAGGGTATCGGAGACCGAGAAGTGTGTAGCTTCAAGCTGGTTCACTCGACAGGCTGGCTGTGTGCCTTCACGGCAGCACCTTTTATTTCTGTGTTCTGATGATACAATTACAAATCCACTTGGGAAATTCACACTTCGCAATTTTGTGTATAAACTTTATTTTTTTCCCACATAATATTATATCTATAAGTGTCTCACACATTTAGGTACATACTGTATAGTGCCTGCTTTTGTATACTTAACACTCCATCATAAATATTTGCCCGCATCAATATTTATTCTGCCATAATTTTATTTTTAATAACTGCTATTCCTCCATTACTGAGATTTGCCATGATTTATTTATTGTGCTAGCTCTTCACAATTGGTTATTTAAAGATTTTTAATGCTATCATAAATAAGAGTCCAATGAAAATTTTATGGATAACTGATTCTTTCCTGAATAAAAAAAAATAGTAGAAATAGGAGTAATGACACCATCCTACCTATGGTCCAGTGTTCTTCAGAAACTGCAGGATTTGTGTCTTTTCTATTTTGGGTTAGTGAGCAGTCGCATTTTATTTTGTCTTTACTTGTTTAACAATGAGTTACAACCTTCCATTTTCATAAGTCATTTCTGCTGCTCATCAGTGAGTTACCATTAATGCCTCTCACCTGTGTCCTTATTTAATTGGTGATTTCTATTTCATAAAATGGCTGACTGTGTTAGCTTTGCAAACCTTTCACCTTTATATTCGGGATTAAATAAATAGGTAAAATGAAACATGTGACCGAGCCCCTCAAGCATGCAGGTGAGGGACACCCCAGCACCAGCACAGAGAGGTCACTGCAGGCAGAGCAGGGTCAGGCCCCTGGCGACGGGGCAGGCCAGATGTGACGGGGCAGATGTGACGAGGTGGGCCAGATGTGATGGGGCAGATGTGATGGGCCAGATGTGATGGGCCAGATGTGATGGGGCAGATGTGACGAGGTGGGCCAGATGTGATGGGGCAGATGTGATGGGGCAGATGTGACGAGGTGGGCCAGATGTGATGGGGCAGATGTGATGGGGCAGATGTGACGAGGTGGGCCAGATGTGATGGGGCAGATGTGATGGGGCAGATGTGACGAGGTGGGCCAGATGTGATGGGGCAGATGTGATGGGGCAGATGTGACGAGGTGGGCCAGATGTGATGGGGCAGATGTGATGGGGCAGATGTGACGAGGTGGGCCAGATGTGATGGGGCAGATGTGATGGGCCAGGTGTGATGGGGACGTGGTACAGGACGCAGTATTGTGTCCCGGCTTGACCTCCAGCTGCCACGGAAAGGCTGGCCGTGAGCGGTGATACTCGAGCCAGCCTTTGGTTTTGACTCCGGCTTGGACAAGACATCTCTGAGTATTCAAAACCCAGGGCCTGTGTCTCCGGTTAATTGGTTAATTGGAGTCCAGTCTTACACTCCTCACGCTCAGGGACGCACACGGAGACCATGTCCTGTCACTGATGCGTCTCTGGGTCCTGGAAGCAAGCGCACAGCTCTCTGGGGAGACACTTCAAAACCCAGGCGCGCGGATTCTCATCATGGCAGCGCACTTTGCATAAGATGAGCTCACATAAAAAATACTAAGCAGGGCTGGAGCAATCCGCCATGAATCAGATTTAGACAAACAGGAGGATTAACGACACCTGAAAAGCTTGAGGAATAGAAGAATACTGTTTAAAAGGCTGTGGAAGAAGCGTCTCTAAAATTAATAACGTGGTAAAATGTTACAGGAAACCGGAGGACAGCATACTGAGTAGAAACAGACAAATGGACAGATGCAGGGCGTTACCAAATGCAAATTCTCAAAATAGGAAAACATGGTCATGGGAGCTTAACGCTTTATGGATGACTTAAAAAGCTGATTAGACGTTTCCTAAGTGTGAGGGAATCAGTGACCTGAGAAAGAAAT
>NW_005370105.1:2219080-2278254 GCF_000412655.1 Myotis brandtii | reverse complement strand
GCAGGGTTGTGGGGAGGTTCAATGCAGCCCAGGCAGACAGACACAGGGAAAATGGAAACAGTGACTCCGAATTTTCCAGAATTGACAAAAGGCATAGATCTCCAAGCCTAAAATGCATACTTTCCAGGAATAACAGTCCCATGGTCATTCATACCTACATTTTATCAAAAGTGAGTCACAGCAAAGGAAAAAGAGAAATTTCAATAACAATCAGAAAACTCTGAATTCATTACAAAGGCCCAACCATGAGGATAAAAACAGACCTTCCACCTCAACCCTGGAAAACAGTGGCCTTACAGCCTCAACGTGCTGATGGGGGAGTCTGTCGACAAAGAGGCCTAAAGGAACAGCCCTTCCTTACAGAATAGATTCCAAATGTCCTTACAGGAAAAGAGGCAACGTGTGGCCCTCGGGACGCGCTAGGGGCATCGTAAAGAATGCTCTTCATTAAGCGAGGCCTGGACCTGCGGAAGAGAGGAGAGGCAGTGATGAGGGAAGAACTGATAGGCATGTAGGTAAATCTAAGCTGGAAGTGATGCCATAAATAATAACCTGTTTGGGTGGTTAAAAGACAAGAAAGACCTAAATTATAGACAATAAGTACATGAAAGAGGGCAGTGGAAAAGATTTTACTATAGAGAGGTGGGGAGAGGACTATTCGGATCCTTAACAATATCAAATATATATATTTATATGTAAATATTTTACAAAGATTAACGACTGAAAAATATAAAGGTAGAAGGCAGACCTTCTCTACCAGTATGGATCACTTCGACATTGTAAATTGATTTGGGGGAAGAACTGACATTTTCCCACGAGTAACTGGTTTGTCTCTTAACATATTTCAGCATTTATTCTAGTTTTATCTGTGACTCATAATATTTTTCTCATTCCTTCTAAAAATTTTCCTAAATCTTGATATTTTCCTTAACTCTTTTACGTTTCCATTGTTCTGCTACTGTCTTCTTATTGCTGATGGCTGACCGCAGGTTAAGAAAAAGTGATCTTGCCTCGTATACGGGGCATTGCATGGCATTGCACTCTCTAATTTCTGGTCACTTTTCAGCCAACACTCTTGGTTTTTCTAGTTAGCATATATCATTTGGAAAGAGAATGATTTTATTTCATTCTCTCCTACTGTTGCACTTCATGTGTATTTGTCTTCTTTTATCTTTATTGTTGAAAGTACTACAAATGTTCCCTTTGTTAGTGGGTTTTTTCCCACTGACCCTCCACCCAGTACTTGCCCCTCCCAGGCCTTCCCCACTCTATTGTCTGTGTCCCTGGGCTATGGATCTATGCACACAAGTTCCCCAGTAAATCATTCCCCTCCTATCCACCCGCTTCCCTCTGAGATTCATCAGGAAGTTCCATGCTTCTGTGTCTCTGGCTCTACTTTGTTCATCAGTGTATTTTGTTCATTAGATTCCACATATGAGTGAGGTCATGTGATACTTGTCTTTCTCTGGCTGACTTATTTCACTTAGCATGATACTCTCCAGGGCCATCCATGCTGTCTCAACGGGTAAGAGATTCTTTTTCACTGCTGCATAGTATTCCCTGGTGTAAATGCACCACAGCTGTTTTATCCACTCACCTACTGATGGGCACTTGAGCTGTTTCCAGATCTTAGCTATTGTCAATTGTGCTGCTGTGAACATAGGGGGGCATATGTCCTTTCTGATGGGTGTTTCTGGTTTCTTAGGATGTCTTTCTCTTTTTGAGGCCATGTTGAGAAAGGTTCCCACAGCTGGGTCTGTAGAGATAGTGGACATCATTCTTGTGTGATTCTTTTTACACTGAGGGCCATTCTCGGTCTGAAACATATCTCTTTAGTATGCTGAGAAATTAATATTCAATCCATAGTTCATGACAGTATTTTTGATCAGGCAGAAATAAATAAATTAATATTTCTGATGGTCACTCACAGTTTCTAGTTCTGATTTTTAAGATATGACCAGACCACTGGCTCTGCCCACTCCCCAAATCCAAACCTAAAATAGAAATGTTTTCTTTTCTCTTCAACAAACCAGATATTACATATAGGTGTGTCTTCTCAATGCTAAAACAATGTAAGCCCCTCAACTTGAGAAATATTTGATATGTTATCGATGAATACTCTCACTAATTCCTTTGACTGCTGGCACACAAAAATAATACATCATGTATTTAAAGGAAAAAAATACTGGTTTTTGGAAATCATTGTCTTATTAATATTTATTATGTTATACGCAATGCTAGGCACCATGGGGCACACCCATAAAACATTAAGTTATGAAATGATCATGAAAATGGTCAGGCATACTTTCTTTGTAATAATAATAATAATAATACATAGTCAGGAGACAAAAAAACACAACAGATCAACTCCACTGAGCTTTCCTACAAATAAATAAAAATGTGTTTCCTTTATATACTGCACTTAGCTTAGAAAGATCTTATTCCTTATGCATTAAATCAGCAGAGGTAATAATTCCAAAAAAGGCATTAGATGCCTACAATTTTCTAGAACAAAAAGAATGATACATGGAAGTGTTATGCGGTGAGTTACCACCTCCTGCTCCCCAGTCCCTCTCCGGAGTCATAAATGTGTCCCTGTGGCTTTTCTGTGCCATGAGGCGGGCCTGCCTGTGTCTGGCTCACGGGCTGATTGGTTGCCGAGACAGGCCAGGGGGACTGAGCGTGGGAGGCGGCGGGTCCGGGGAGCCTGGTCACTCTCCGTGTAGTGCCATCCGGTCGCTTGACTGGATATCTCCCCTCGCACACACGCGTGCAACATATTCCTTAGTGCAGAGTGCATTTCCGAGGCAGAGACCGGATTGGAATAATAGAATTGGAGACTTAGAAGCCATGATCATGCTCATCCAGCTCCTTCATTGTGGAGATGCGGAAACTGCGGATGGAGGGATGGAGGAGCGTCCGTGAGTCCCTGGGGTGCGATGGGCCCGCAGAACCTTCCAGGCGCTGATGGGCCTCCCTCGCTGCCGGCCAGTGATTTTCCCACCGCACCTCGGAACTGCGGCAGGCTGCCGGCTTCTACCTTTCAATTATGATTCAGAAAAGAGGGACATAAGTGTCTTCGTTTTCTTTTCATTTTCTAAGTCTCTTTACCCTGATATATATATTCCATTCTGGCGAAAGCTATGGAAAGCAAGGTAGGGAAATGACCAAAGAAAGTCTCCAAGCCACTCATGCTGTGTGAGATGGGGATTTATTTCAATCAGGAATCGATTGAATTTAATAGATGCTTTAAATTTACATTGTAAGTTTGGAGAGAGAGAGAAGGGAGGGGGGGAGGAAGGGGAAATGAATCTAGCTTTGGATGCATTATCCGGAAATGGATATTAGATGCAATATTTTATTTCAGAAAAGAGTAGAAATTCATCTAATGCCTGGGTGGGCTCTGTCGTACCATATTTTACCTAAAAGTCCATATTTTAATAATTTTGAATTATTTTTATATTTATTTATAATTTACTTTAGTGTGTGCTCCTTTGTTAGGAGGCCGCCAATCTATCTTTATTCTAAAATTCATCCCAATACTTTCCCCACTTTCAATTTCCAATTGAGTGTGGGTGATGTTTTTCCTGTTAACAGTTTTTCTTATTTTGAATAAATTTTATTTGTCCTGATCGTGACCACTTATTTCAGAAGTATAAATGCATTATTAAACTATCCTGGATTTGTAAAGGAACCTACCAGCATTTATTTATTTAAATGAATTGCGAGTGTTCAAGAGCAGATCTTTAAAATAACTTCGAAGGTGAAAATATTCATTTCCATCTTTTATGATGAGTTTTGTAACAGAGACTTCTAGATTTTATCCTATGCATTTTTTTCTTGTATTTTCTGAATTTGTAGACATGAAAATCATGTAGGACAGAGTATCCAGATTTGAGCGGGTCCCTCCGTAGTCAGACTTGTGAAAAAGTGGTGGCCCCGCGAGCATCCTCAGTGGTTGAGCATCCACCTATGAACCAGGAGGTCAGGGTTTGATTCCCAGTCAGGGCACATGCCCAGGTTGTGGGCTTGATTCCCAGTAGGGGGCGTGCAGGAGCCACCCGATCAATTATTCTCTCTCATCATTGATATTCCTATCTCTCTCTCCCTCTTCCTTCCTCTCGCTGAAATCAATAAAAAAAAATATTAAAAAAAAAAAGAATGAAGTGGTAACCATGGAATCCTAGTAAGAAATGGATGGATTCAAACATGGTAAGTGGACTATAGCCAAACTATTGATTAACCAATTGATGGAAATCAGAACCAATACCATTGCTTTGTAGCCACATGCTGTATATACTCCCACGTAGTTCCAATTAGTGCAGAAAATAAAGAATCATCTTAGACAGGTGAGGTTACAGGTGTCCACCTCACAGGTAGCGGTGAGTTTGCCCTCTGACACGTTTTATGTTCTCAACCTCTGCGAATATATAATGTTTTGCAAATGTCTTCTGAAACAGCACCTCGTATTAAGAGGAATAGCCTTTCCCTAGCAAAACGTAAGATGGCAAAATGGTCAGAAGGTAGATGGGACGTCTTCCCTCCTTGCAGATTTCGTTGTTCTCAAAGGTTCAGAGCGAGGAACCCCCAATACTGTGCCATTGGCCTGGTGAGTGTCTAGCTAAGAAGCCATGTGAGTGGCAACCACAGGAGCGAAAGCCGTGCCTCCCGTGCTTCTGTGGTGCCCACGGAGGGCTGGGCCAGGCAGACCCATCAGCTGCTCCGTCTGCTTTGCTTTAGGGACCCTCAGAGCCACGCAGGGACCTCGAGCACAGGCCCACCTTGTGCAGCGCGGGGTCGACCACTGTCCCTGTCACCGGGAGCCCAAGCCAGTCTCGGGGGCTGGAAATGACGTTATCATTAGAGTCCGACGTGTATTCTGGCCCCGTCATGATTAGTTCTGGGTGTGGCGTGTTCATCTCATACATGAAGAGTGATCTGTTCCCCGTGTAGAGCCTGTCGCTGGAGAATTCCGGCTTTAGGGGCGCCGGCCAGCGTGTCCTCCAGCCCGGCTCCTGCCCGCGCCTCCCAGTCCAGGGGCTTCTGGTTCCTTGACGGCCCTCCCCTCCCAGCCTCTCCGCCGGGCGCAGAGCTCTCTGCGGGTGGGGAGCATGCGAGTGTGAACCTGGAGCACTGGCTCCTTGATCCGTTCCGCCCTCCCGGGGGCAGAGAGGCGATGGGGTCGCTGGCATCTGTTTTCGAGACCCAGGTTCAGGGTGTTGCCACTGCGGCCCCCCCTGAGGAGGTGACGGGGTCCCCGCTCTCCACCACCATATGCCGCCTCCCCGATAGACACTGAAGTGGGCAGAGAACAGAGAGACAAGGTCCCAGAGCTCGTTTGGGTAAAATTGAGTAACCTTGGAAGTTCAGAACATTGGGTTTTTAGGCATCTAACACAGACGACCACACAAAAGCATTTTAAATGATGCGTGGACGTCTGTTTAGCCTGCAACTGACTGTGGGGTTTGTTTGTTTTTAAAGTGTCTTCTGTGTTGACTCTCTTATTTTTTATATTTTTACTTTGGGGTGAATGTGTGTGTGTTACCTGGGCTTGATACTCAGGTGATGATGAAATTATTATTTCATCGCCATCTATTCATCGAGACACACGAATGGCACAACTCCACGCAGCTCAGCCCCGGAGGCGGCCAAAGTGACCCCGTGATTTATTCTGGACGCCGACACATCCTTTACAGTGATGCTTGGTATGCCGTCTCAAAGGTGCACCATAAAGAAGCTGAGGTTTCTATCTCACACGCTTTCATTTTTGAGAAGATTTTAAATATATCTTCCCATCATGAACACACACACACTCACACACTCACACTCAAAGTTAACGTGAAAAAAGCTTCCTGGAACTCTCGAGAACACGGCACCGAAGCCTGACATTTCCCACTCCTGCCTTGTGTTAAAACAGCCCACTTCTCTCCGTCATTGCTGGATCTTTTCTTTCAAATGCAGGCTTATCCTGCTACCAAAATGGAAATGCCATCTTTAAAAAAGGCTTTAGTGGTTCAGAAATCAACAGGATGGATTTTTCTCAATGTTTTTTTTTCCATCAATCAGATCCCATAACTGGGATTACACTGAACAAACAAACAAACAAACAAACAAAAACATTAAATGCTGTTGGGCTGGGCCTGCCGGACGCTGTGGTGGCTGATGGCTCATCGCCCCATAAAACCCCGAGGCAGCAGCCCTTACACCCTCATCCTCAGATGCAGGACCAACGGGTTGATGACGGATGGTTGCTGCCACAGGCCTGACATTCCGTCCCGACAAAGGAAAACTGGTCGAAAAACATTTGGGCGTGAAAGCGCTGAAATATAAGACCCGGAAGGGTCAAAGGGCAACGGGCAAAAAGCTCTTGGACCCTTAGCTCATGTTTCCCTTATGAATTTTTTAGTAACGGTTGATGCATTTTAATCTCTGACTCACGAGACAGCGTAAGTCAACGTGCGAGCTAATTGCAGCCAGCAGGGCGGTCGTTAATGCGCGAGACACGTTCCCTACCGGAGCCTGTGTCTCTAATTAGTGTCTGTGAGGGACGTGACGGCGGTTCACGGGCCCCCAAATAGGCCCTAATTCGTCAAGCGGGTCTGGGCCAATGGCAGCTTTCTGATCGGCTCCCTTGCCCGGACCCCAAAGCGCCTCCGAAAGCTTCTCCCATTGATCTGCCGTCGGAGGCTGACGGAGGAGCAGACAGCCCCGCCGGGAAGGAAGACGGATGGGTGCTGCGTTGGCATGAAAAACGCCCGCCCGTCATGAAACGCTTCCTGCTTCTAACGTGCGTGTACAAACACATGCACATCGGGGCGGGGTGCAGAGCAGGCCCTGGAAATGAAGGGCGATGCATTCGCCTCTCGTTCTTCCATTCCTCTCACATCCGCTGCCCGCCACGCGCCACTGCGAGATGCTAAGCAGGCTGTTGGTTGTACGTGATGTCTCATTTTGTGCCTCATGACCGGCTTATGCGTTTCAGAAGACATATCACGTGAACACCACGTGGTGGGGTTGTTCTTGGGATAAACCAAACATTGCCCGATGTGAATTTATTAAAAAATATTTTTTTATTGATTTCAGAGAGGAAGGGAGAGGAAGAGAGCGAGAAAACATCAATGATAAGAGAGAATCCTTGATTGCCTCCTGCACACCCCCTACTGGGAATTGAGCCTGCAACCTGGGCATGTGCCTTTGTCCAGAATTGAACCCAGGACCCTTCAGTCCGAAGGCCAGTGCTCTATCTGCTGAGTCACCATCTGAGGCTGTAAATTTTGATCTTGTTGTAGGAGAGTGTAGACCCGATTAAATCCTCCGCGTGATGTCTTGTGACACTATCCTTGCGATGCCAAGGGATGCTGTCGCCATCGTTACCTATCAATAACATATTTGCATTTTTAAATCATTTGTAGCATGAAAAGGATCCCAGAAAAGTGGCGGCATGCATTCGTCAACTGCCTTTTCATTTGTCAGGTTAACAGAACGTATTGCTAAAGATGCCATTGTCCCACCCACACCTGTCCAGGGCACCACACAAGGGAAACATTTAGCGACTTAAAAAGGGCACGTTCTCTGCCGTTCCGGGGACCAGTCATTGCAAAATGCCGTCACCCCATCCGTTAGGGACCAGCCATTGCAAAATGCTGTCACCCCATCCATAAGGGACCAGCCATTGCAAAATGCCGTCGCCCATCCATAAGGAGAGTGGCCACTGCCCAGCCTCGCTGCTCAGATATTTTCTCTGTTATAAGAAGATCTTGAGAATGGTGAGTTGCTTTGCTCTAACGTTATCTCAGGATTATTTCCGAGCGAATTGTATTTGAGATAAATTTGGGGGGGAAACTGCATACCGTGTAGCTGACTGTCACGGGGGAGTGCAAACTGCACATGAGAAAAGCTCCTCTCACTCCCCATCCTTATGCTGTTTCCGCCTCACAGTGTGAGAGGGCGTCCTCACAAAGGTCAGAGGCCTGGGAGCGCTCCTTGCCCTCCTCCCTCCCACCCGCGCCAGAACCAGAGGCGGACTGGGGACCTCGGCCTGAGGTCCCCGTGTGTGAGGCGGGCACAGGGCGGGGAGCACCGAGGTGGGCAGGCCTCCCACTCCCTAGATGCCATCAGCCGGGGACAGGGAGAGAGGAAAGACGGGTGCTGTGGAACCTACGCCTCAGGGGCAGGGAGAGGCAGGAAGCGAGGAGCTGGGGGGAGAATGAGCCTCGAAGGCACAGACCCCGACGTTGGAGCGTGCAGGCTGGCGACGCTCGTGTCCTGATCCGAGGCGTGAGTACAGCGACACGGTCCCTGACTTGGCAGGAAGGATCTAAGCAGAGCAAAGAGGAGGACATGCAGGGAAGCCACGGCCAGGAAGGGGGGTTGTGGGGATGACAGCAGGAAAGCGGGGAGCTGGCCGGGCGCCCCGCGGGGAGGGGTGCGTCCAGTTTCACTTACAGAGATGAGGACCGCCGTGTCCCTCGGCCGCTTTTCCCTAAAATAAACCGACGTGTTTCTCATAAAGAGAAATCCCAGGGTTTCTCCTCAGAGACATTCTAGCAGCCTTCAGAGGCGGCGAGGGGGCTGCCATTCAGGGGATCCGAACGCAGGCGCGTGAATCGGAAAAACAAAAACAGGGAAAGCCTGAAAGGGCCGCGCGGAAGGAGCGGAGATTCCAGCCGCTGCTCTTCCAGGGGCTGTGGGTGCAGATAAGGAGCTTGGAGCTCTAATTGCCTATTAACTGGTTCTTCCCGTTTACCTCCTTCCTCCCCCAGGTCGCCTGTCCCCGACCTGGCCAGGGAGGCCTCGCTACCCGGGCTCGGATCCGCCAAAAAAATAAAATAAAAAATCACAGAGTCATTTAAGCTGGAAATTTTCGTTAAATCCAGTCAGTTCCCCCAACCTCTTTTCAGAAGGACGGAGGTTTTAATCAGTGCAAAGGAAGCCGAGGGAATATGGGAGCGACGGGGTCGGCATGCGGGTCAGGGGGACGATAGAGACGGTGCTAATGGGATAAGGACGGCTGAGCTTTTTATCTTATTAGCGCTTCCCACGTCAAATTAGCAAAATGGTGCTGGCACTAAGGTGTCCAGATGAAATGCGCGTCGGGTCTGTGTGCCCCCGAAGGACGCTCAGTGAGCCTCTTCTAAGGAGATCAACGTTTCTGCTCGCTCCCTTTTCATCTTCGGAGGGAAGCGTCCTTATGTCAGCCGGCCATGTCGTTGCGCCGAATCCCAGTGACCTCGGTAGAGATATGGCTGCATCAGCCAGGACACTGCCTTACAGGTGCCAGGGGGCCCCATTGACGGAGAAAGCAATGTGCCCAGTACCCCTGGAGTGGGCCGATAAAGGGGTCCTCTATCCAGACAGATGTCCTTGTTGCCACTGTGAATAAATGTTAAAAATAGACGCATTGCCTGGACGGCACGGCTCAGTGGTTGAGTCTCGACCTATGAACCAGGAGGTCACGGTTTGATTCCCGGTCAAGGCACATGCCCGGGTTGCCTGTGGGTTCGATCCCCAGTGTGGAGCATGTCAGAGGCTGCCGATCCATGATTCTCTCTCATCATTGATGTTTCTCTCTCTCTCTCCCTTTCCCTCCCTCTCTGAAATCAATAAAATAAATATTTAAAAAAGAATAGAATAATTGCTTAGAGCAGGGGGAATTATTTAAATATCAGGGGTAATGTCCGTGTAATCTCAGTATCTCCTTCCTACGCTTTACCAAGGTAAAATGGGCAAGATAGCATTGTGTTAGTTCCGGGGTACAAGGTGATGATTCGATGTTGGTGTGTGGCAACATGCTCACCACAAGGAGCCCAGTGAACAGCCTACCTTATTTCATATCCACATGCCTGGCCCTTTCAAACCCTGTATTTAGCATCACATGGATAAGTAATAGACTATTATAGGATGTAGGCCAGTGGTGCCCAACCTTTTCTTGGCCATGTCACATCTAAGGATCTCTGAAATCCTGATGCCCCTCCCACCCCCGTGAACTCCTGTTCACGTGGAGGAAGCCTAAAAGGCCATGAACTTGGTCTAAACAAGCTTCCAAAGAACATGGCATCCATGAGAGAGAAAAATAAAAGGATGAAAGGACTGTTGAAGTACTGAGGAAGAAATCACTAAGAAATTATTAAAAATAATAATAATATGAAGTGATATGAAAAATAGCAAATAAAGTTTTAAAACATACCATAGAGAACTGAAACGCATAAATATGTCACAATATATATTTACATACTGTATATGAGGCCCCTAGAACCATCAGAAATACAAAAAATTCACTGTTAATAACTCATTCTCAAACTGCCCCCCTTAAAATCACATTGCCCCATGGGGGGAGGGGCCTGTGCCCCACGTTGGGAACCACTGGTCTACATCCTATAAAAGCCCAATTACTTATTTAGATGGTTATTTTTAAAATCTGTTTACTCAGTAAATATACAGGGCCCCCCCCCCAATGTACACATGCTTTAACAGCTGATAGCTCAATTCTGAAAATGAAATGTGTTTTAACAAACACAGCCTTTATAATTATTCAGAATGTGTGTAGACATTTTTGGGAGGACACACTATAATAATAAAAGCTTAATATGCTAATTAGACCGGATGTGCCTTCTGGATGACCTCCCGGACGAAGCAGCGGCAGCGGGGGCCGAGGCAGAGGCGCCGCTGTGACCGAGCCCCTTGCATGAATTTCGTGCATGGAGCCTCTAGTATATGTATATTAAGTCTACATCATAGAAGCAAAGCACTTAGACCAGCGTTAGCGGTGAATATCACTTGTTATTCCTCAAGCATACCATAAGCCTTTCTTGCCCCAAGACCTTTACATTTATTTATTTTTTTAACCTACTGTTTCCCTCTGGTTTAAAATGTTTCTCTCCCTCTCCAAGCCCTTAACCCCATAGCTAAATTCTTCCTGCCCTGGAGGTCTCAGCTTTAAAGATCACTCTCTACCGGTTCTCTCCACAGGAATGTCCCTCCCGTCTCTGTATGTTTGACTCTCTCAGACCACAGTGGTTTCCCACAGAGCACTGACCACGGGCGATGAAGGGCGAGGACTGGTCAGTGTGCACTGTGGAGCCGCCACGATCCCCATTCAAAGAATATGCGAATAACTGGTCGACCACCACACCTTAATTTCCCCAAGAAAAGCTCAGTGCTTAGTCCCCAGGAAGTCGACACGCATTGTTTTTCCTGTGTGTTCCGAGTCGAATTGTGAAACTGGCTTTGGCGGCATACAGTCCGTGCAATGCTTACTGGTTTCTTTTCAAATCGGGAGAGGATGTACTAAAGAGAAACAGGTTGGTATGTTAGCAGCTATTTCCTCGTCGTCCCTGGGAGTGGTAGCTTCATGGGACCAGGGTGCCAGCCCTCAGGGTGTCACAGCCAACACCTGGAAGTCTATTGTTTTTAAATATATATTTTATTGATTTTTTTACAGAGAGGAAGGGAGAGGGATAGAGAGTTAGAAACATCGATGAGAGAGAAACATCCATCAGCTGCCTCCTGCACACCCCCTACTGGGGATGTGCCCGCAACCAAGGTACATGCCCTTGACTGGAATCGAACCTGGGACTCTTCAGTCCCCAGGCTGAGGCTCTATCCACTGAGCCAAACCGGCTAGGGCAACCTGGAAGTCTAAACTCCAAATACGGCACGTTCCATTCTTGTACGTCATGTCCCTGGTTCAACCACACAAGCACAGCCTGTGAAAGCTACGACATAAATGTGCACGTGTCCTCATGGTGTAGGAAGACGTGTCCTTTAGGGCGCTTCGTCTACTGAGTTCACTGGCCCAGCCAACAAACAAGACGGTGATGCCCTGTGTAATATCTGAAACGTGTGCAGCATGGCTTTGTTGCCACGAAGATCAGTGACTCTTACACTGGTTGGAATTTGACCACCGATTGATGTTGAGACCAACTGGGCCATCGAGGAAGTCAGCTGATTGCAACTAAACAACACACTGACAATGTCTGCGCAGGTGCAGCGGTTCAGTCCACGTCCGCTCCCGGAATTCTGCACCTGGTGCCGTCCCTAGTCGGTCTTGCTCTCCGCGAGTAGCCCATTTCCATGGAAAAAGGTGAATGAGCCATTTTTGGGAAGGAGACAGTAAGATTCTGTAACTTAACCAAGACTCTAATTGCAGAGAAAAGGAAATGCTACACGTTAGCTAAAAAACACAATTTACTGGAAAAGCATGGTGCCCTCAGAGAAAGAAGCTGTAGCCAGCTTTTGGGGGACCAGAGGCTCAGGCAGAGGCCCCCCCGCCCCCGCCACTTCCCTCGTCTCCGCAGCGGCCTGTGCAGCTCTGTCGTCTGGCGTGTTCCCGCTAGACAGTGGCATGGGCACACGCTGCTGCCCGTGTCTCACGTGATGTGACTTTCATTGTACACGCCCCCCCCCCACACACACACACATTATGTTCTGAGTGTGTGATTTATTGAAAGCCACTCATAGTTGCCGGCATGGGCGTGGATTGGCTCCCCTGGGTCAGATGTTCAACTCTGACCGTCCGGCATGGCCATGGCCATGGGGCCACGTGGTGGACATGCGTGGTCTAATCTGACCCTTAGCAGAGAAACGGAGAGAGACCTGATTCCTCCCGGGGAAGGTTGCGTGGTCCACATCCATCTTCTACATGTGCGGGTGCGCACACACACACACACACACACACATCTGCGGAAATGAAAATAAGAGCAGAAAATGTGAAGTCACTTTTACAAAAATAGAAAATCGTAATTTGGAGAAAATACATCTGACTTCCTGTATATTTTTTATCGAAATCCACACCGTCTCACTCTCTCCTTAAGACGGTTTTCATTCTGTAACGGGCGTTCCCTGAACCACGAGGAACCACAGTTTGGATGTAAAGACGCTCCCCCGCGTTCATTGTCCCTCCCGCGTGCCCGTGGGAAGCGTTTCTGGGGCGATGTGGGCAGCGCTCATTTCTGCTCCCTCTTTCCCGGTCCTCAGGCCCTCGCCCTCGCAGAGCTCGGGGCAGATTCCCTGACTTCAGAGTCCGGAAAACGAAGGCCCAGCCCCGAGGGCCCTTGGTCCACCGCACTTATCTCTCTCTTCTCTTCTACCTCTTCCTTTTATCTTCCGAAGACCTGTGATTATTTTCTCTAAACAACAATTCTCCGCTTCTTGGTAGTCGCGCCGCTGTTGTGAATATTAATGCTACCCTTCAAGGGGCATCATTTATAGCAGGAAATCAGGGGCTTTGATCATTGTTTTCTTTTAAATAAAAGCCGCGTGCATTGTGGGTAGCCTGCGCCTCTTATCTGATGGTGAGCATTTCCTTGCTTATTTCCATCTCTCCTTACATTACGGAGTGGGAGGCCGCTGGAGACTTCTAAGTTGTTCTTTTTAAAAAGCCTTTTTTCCCTTTATTATGTGGTCTCCCTCATGCTGGCCCCGCGTGTGGCGATGTCCGCCCCGGCTGGAAGCCCTTTCGCTCGGCTCCCTAAAGGCAGCCAGCGCTTGGGGGAGGGGGCGGGGGGGTGATTTGTTTTGTACCCCGGAATGCCTGCCATGCCTGTATGTATTTAGACCACAGGCCAACCAATAAAGTTGTCATAGAAACAAAGCAGTTCATGAATAAATCAATCCATAACAAACTTGTAAACTTCACATAACCCACTGGGCCTTGGCAGCCCATCCGTTACTTACACACGATAATCGTGTTTGTAATGAGCCACACGCCGTACTGTTCTCGCCCATACATTCCGTCCTGTCTGGCGTCTTATGCATATTCCTCCGTGGATCTGCGCGGCCTGTGGATTCCCACCGAGGCTTTCCAGCTGGCAGGAAAACGCCGGAAAAGCGGACTTTCATAAGTGGGGCTCCCGGGGAACCCCATGGAAATGAGACGCTTAGGAGACCCACTGCGATGACCAGAGGGGGTGGAGACCACGGCTAAGCCACGCTGCTTCATTCTGATCGTCTCCAGTATGTTTTCCTTTTCACTTGTCAGTTGTCTTGTTCGGCTCTCAGCACTCGGTTCCACATACGGTGGTGTCCTGGGGGCAGGTGGCTGTCCTGTGGGGCGGGGGCGGCGGGAGCAGATGAGCAAAGTGGCGCTGAGCATTGTGGGAAGGTCCAGGGGTCCCTGCCAGAAACTCTGAAAAACAGAGGGCGCTCTGAGGAGGAAGTTTCATTGTGTAAAACGTGAATTCCTTTGCAAACGGTGAAAAGGCGAGGTGAGGGCGACAGAGCGAGGTCAGGGCAGCACAAGGCTGCGGGGCCTGCATTGGCATCCCGACCAGGAACTTGCCTTATCTTCCTTCTGAGGCCAGTCCTCTCGGCGGCCACGCGCGGTCCTGCCTCGCAGACACGGGGACTGGGTCTCCCGTCCAGGCCTCCTCCTTCCTCGACCCCCGGGCGCTGCTCAGGCCTCTGCCCACCTCTGCCCATAGTTCAGGATGTAGATATGAGTTTGTTTTCCTGTAACTGACTTCCCCTTTGCTACGTGAAATCTCACCGTCGGTTCCCTCCTGACAGCTGGGGGGATTCTATAACGTTTCTGCCGCTGCTTGTTGTTAAAATTTCATCCAGGCCCGGCCCGCGTGGCTCAGTGGTTGAGCATCCATCTATGAACCAGGAGGTCACGGTTCCATTCCTGGTCAGGGCACATGCCTGGGGTGTGTGCCCAGTAGGGGGCGTGCAGGAGGCAGCTGATCAATTGATTCTCTCTCATCATTGATGTTTCTGTTTCTCTCTCCCTCTCCCTTCCCCTCTGAAATATATATATATATTCGTCCAGGATGGTATATAACCTTAATTCCATATTGAAGTAAATTTTCCAGGGTCACCCACTGAGCAAGTGGCAGGAACAGGATTCAAACCCACGTGTGCCTGCAGCTGCAGGTCAGGATTCTAGGGACTAAGTGTGTCCTCTCTGTTGCACAGGCCGGATCGAGATGGCGTGTCTGCCGGAGCTGAGGAGGTGCGTCCGCAGAGCGCAGCTGCCCCGAGGGGAGCCCCGCGCCTGGAGCTGGTAGGGAGTTTCTTCTGCCCCCGCCTCCGGCCCGTGCTTTTCCGGTCCTTGCCCCATGGAGAGTGTGGTGAGCCTCCTGGGGACTTCAGGAGGAGCTTTTGAACGCATGCGCGGCGTAGCTCCGTGAGTGACACAGGTGTTCTGGGGGCCTGCTGGAAGAATTAGGTGAAATCATGCAAAAACGTTCATTTCCTTGTCTTTTTTGCCTCCAGCCTTCCCTTGAAATGAAAAGTTCAAGGAATTTTAACGGTGGCTTGCACAGTGCCTTAGGATTTATGAAAACGCCTTTATATGTACTTAATCTCATTGGGAAAAAAAGGCCCTGTACGATCTCATGTGCTGGGCAGGTGAGATACGTTAGTTGTAACTCACCCGCCCAGCACATATGGAGGCTGAGAAGATACAGCCGCCAGGGGGCCTCGTCCCGGGTGGGGCCAGGTACCCCCGGGGAGCCACCAGTTCTGGGCGAGTGTGTGCTCTCCACTCCCCCAGCCACACAGTGGTTGTCACTTGGCGGCCAGCTGTGGGCCTCCGAGCGCCGAGCGCCCACCCTGATGCTCAGGGAAACGGTGTGGGCTGGGGATGGTGCACAAATCTCGCTCTGGCTTCTTGCTGTCCTGGATCGAGGTCTCAGAGAGTCTCACTCAGACTCACAACTTGTGAAATTCACGGAGTCGAAGCAGCATCCGTAGGGGACTCTTGGCCAAGGTGCCTGTGAGCGTTTTTGGTCTCTGCACAATGGCCATAGGGGCCCAGGGTTTTCCAGGCTCGTGGTTAGGGACGTTTTCCCTCAGCGTCATTCCGGGGATTCTTATCAATGCCTGGGTCCCAAGGAGTTGGGCTCAAGTAGATCCCCGTCTCCCCAGACACACTGAGAAGCGCAGTGAATTCTAAAGCCCTTTCGAGGGGTCTTAGGCTTGCGCCGCCCTAGGTTCATGTCAGGGGATCACGGTAGCCTCTGGCGCCGGGAGGAGGCAGCACGCGAGTGTGGAGCCGGGCAAAGCCTGCCTGTCAGGAAGCTTTCAGCATCTTCCCCCGGAATCTCTGTGCACACGGAGTTAGAAACACGGCTCACCTAGGGAGAAGGGGAGGGCATCTTTATTCACTTAGTTTTTTTTTGGTGGGGGGGCGGTCCATGGTCCATTGTATGCATCTAAGACATAATCCTAGTCGGGGTTCTGTGGCCCGAGAGACCCACGTCCTCATTTCGCGCCCCCCCCCACACTCGCTGCTTGACTTGGGGGACAGATGGGAGACAGAGCATCTGATCCTCTGCAGTGAGGACCCCACGACTGGTTGGTGATGTTCGTGCCTGCGCTGTTGGTTCCAAGCATGGTTCTTAGAGCGTCACATGAACGATCTTAAACGAATTCCCCCGGATAACCTGTGCTGAAGGGAGGAAATGAAGTCTCAGGGGGGACAACGGCGCAAGGCCCCACGCACGGTGAGTGACAGCGGAAATCCTCCGGCCAGGACACTACCCTGCAGACGGCACACACTTCACCTCTCACCCGCTTCCCGAGAGGCGGAGCCCCGGGCTGGCGTTCGGCCCTCTTCCCGCTGCCCCTGCCTCTGCCCGCCCTCCCCCGGCTCCATCAGAGAGGCCAGAACCCACTGGAAGGCACCGTGGACGTTACCTGGTCATGGGCTCGTTCGTGTCAGAGGAAACCCTCTCCTTTCCCACGGGGCCCTGTTCTCGACACGCATTATCTCCCCGATGGGACTGGAGATGGGAGGGAAGGTGCCTGCTGGGAACAGCATGGTTTTCCGGAAGTTGCATTTCGTTGTCCTTAATAATTAACCATCGCTGGGACCAACCCTGGCCCCGCCCAGTGCCCACCATCTCCCCGAGGCGCGGGCCCCGCTGGAGGAGCTCCGGGGTTTCAGGAAGAGACGCGTGATGAGAGCATTAAAGATTCAGAGGCTCCATCCGGACGAGGGGGAGTCACAGTCAATAGAGCGCCGTTCCGCGCTAAATGGAACGTGTTGTTCTTGAAACAGTTGTTCATTTTGACATCAATTATTCAGGGGACCTGACAACTCGTTCTTTTAATTCGCAAAGAAAGATACAATTTCTTAAGGTATAAATACAACCCAGGAGCTCAGAGGGACGGCCCCTCTGGATCGTCGGTGACCCGTGTTTCTTCCCCGGGAGAATCTGTGAACGAACCCGAGCGGGTGTTCTCCGTGGCCGAAGCCAGGCCTCGCTGCCGGGAGCTGGCGCTGCCACGGGACGGAGCGATCCAGAAGGAAGTCGGTCGCGTGGGGAAGTGTTTCAGATGCTCCTCGTGACTGTGACTGGAGGCGGTTCTCACAGATGCGCCACGTGAGGGGCACCTGAGGCGAGCTGTGTGCTTCATGTTTTAAATCGTTTTCTCCGTTTGCCTTTTTCATGGGAGACGAAGAGCAGATAGGAGTCGGGTCAAGAGTGCATTGCCCAGACCTCTGTGTGACATTGATAACGGTTCACATTGGACTTCGGATCTACTGTCCATAGAATCTGCACACAGCCCAGCTGGTGTGGCCCAGTGGTTGAGCATCGACCTATGAACCAGGAGGTCACGGTTCGATTCCCGGTCAGGGCACATGCCCAGGTGGCGGGCTCCATCCCCAGTGGGGGGCCTGCAGGAGGCAGCTGATCAGTAATTCTCTCTCATCACTGGTGTTTCTTCCTCTCCCTTCCTCTCTGAAATCAATGAAAATATTTTTTTTTAGAAAAAGAATCTGTAGGCCGTTCGGGGAGTGGACCGTTGGGGGAAGTTCGTGATGGCCAAGTGTACCTGCAACGGAGAGGAGGGGAGGGACACGGGGAGGATTCAAAAGGGCAGTTTCCATTCCTCTTTCCGGTAAAATACGGTACAAGCCATGAGTGTCCGGGGTAATTGTGGTTTATTTCTCCCTCTGAAGAGTATGGGTTGGTATTTGAGTTCTCAGTTTAGCGGGGTTGGAGGCCTTTGCTCTGTGGTTGAGGGTATAAAACATGTAGGACGGTGGTTAACAACCTCTGAACTTTCTTTAAAAATCAACTGCAGATGGAGAGTGACGGGCGGGTGGCTTCCTCGGCGCACGTTTCACTGTCCTCCGGGTTGTCCATCCGGAGGAAGAGGACCTGTCCCTGGTGGGTGGGCGGTGGCTCCGTGTTCTCATCGCACTGCCGTGAGCGTAGGCCCGGTTATGCTGCAGGGACAGCCACCTCACCTTCACCGTGGTGTAGTCTCCCGTGAGTGCGGCTCTGCCTCTTCGTTCTGGGCCTCGGGCTGAAGGAGCACCGGAATCTGGGATTCTGTCAGGGTCATGGCCAGGGGAAAAGGAAAAGGGCAGAGCCTCCGGATTTAGGGGGGCATCTTGCACCCATCCTCCCTCTGATGATCGTAAAGGGAGACATGTCCTGCTGATTTCACAGTAGAAAAGTATTCAATAAAAACGACATTTTCTTTAGAAAAATCAGTCCTCGATCAGGGTGCTGGGAATACAGAATTCTGTCCACTGTGTGCAGGAGTGTGGGTTAGAAAATCGGGGTGCCCCGTGGATTGTAGCACGTGTTCCTGCCACCCTCCAGGAGTGCACGCCCAGCCTCACACACCCAGCCTCACACACACCCAGCCTCACACACACCCAGGCTCACACACACCCAGCCTCACACGCCCAGCCTCACACGCCCAGCCTCACACGCCCAGCCTCACACGCCCAGCCTCACACGCCCAGCCTCACACGCCCAGCCTCACACGCCCAGCCTCACACGCCCAGCCTCACACGCCCAGCCTCACACGCCCAGCCTCACACGCCCAGCCTCACACGCCCAGCCTCACACGCCCAGCCTCACACGCCCAGCCTCACACGCCCAGCCTCACACGCCCAGCCTCACACGCCCAGCCTCACACGCCCAGCCTCACACGCCCAGCCTCACACGCCCAGCCTCACACGCCCAGCCTCACACGCCCAGCCTCACACGCCCAGCCTCACACGCCCAGCCTCACACGCCCAGCCTCACACGCCCAGCCTCACACGCCCAGCCTCACACGCCCAGCCTCACACGCCCAGCCTCACACGCCCAGCCTCACACGCCCAGCCTCACACGCCCAGCCTCACACGCCCAGCCTCACACGCCCAGCCTCACACGCCCAGCCTCACACGCCCAGCCTCACACGCCCAGCCTCACACGCCCAGCCTCACACGCCCAGCCTCACACGCCCAGCCTCACACGCCCAGCCTCACACGCCCAGCCTCACACGCCCAGCCTCACACGCCCAGCCTCACACGCCCAGCCTCACACGCCCAGCCTCACACGCCCAGCCTCACACGCCCAGCCTCACACGCCCAGCCTCACACGCCCAGCCTCACACGCCCAGCCTCACACGCCCAGCCTCACACGCCCAGCCTCACACGCCCAGCCTCACACGCCCAGCCTCACACGCCCAGCCTCACACGCCCAGCCTCACACGCCCAGCCTCACACGCCCAGCCTCACACGCCCAGCCTCACACGCCCAGCCTCACACACACCCAGCCTCACACACACCCAGCCTCACACACTCCCTGTGGCTGTCAGGTCGGCCGCACCTCCCAGGAGAGAGTCACCTGAAACAGTTGCTGCGAACTGGAAGGCCATCCCCCCACGTGGGGAGAGGGGTACCTGCCCCTGAAAGGAGCCGCCCAACCTCCCTTTCACAGAACAGGACGGTGAAGCGTATTTATGACGACAGAGGGCACTTTTGGAGAATCTCTCGCATCGTGCCATTTGCAGAGTGCGTTTCCAGGAATCACCATTTGCAGCGTGCAGGGAGTGTCGTCGGCCTCGTTTTCAGGCACCGGCCCGAGGACATGGCAGGCCTGAGACACGGACGGACGCCCACTCAAAGCCCAGTAGCCTCCTCTGGCATCAGCGGCCTCCCAGCCCCAGGGCACCTCCTCTGCACTGTCCACAGGGCATTAGAACCGGGAGAAAGTGGAAACGATCACGGGAAGAACCTGCCCTGAGGGAGGGCTGGCTGGCTCCTTTGGTGGATGGTAAGTTGTGCTGCTCCGTGACCCTGTGGGCAGGTCCCCTCGGCCACAGGACCGGGACTGGAGTCTGGGTTTTCTCCAGCTCTGCCTCGGCACTGCCGTTCTACGAGTGTAAGATTGCACAGTGTCCTGTCATCCACCCCGACCCTCAGCACCCAGATACCGACCCGACGAGATGAGAGGTGCATTTTCCCCGACACGAGATCTAAATCCGCCAGGCACTGTGGGGCCAGCTTGGTGTTGTGGTTAGTGCCAGAGACCTAAGTTAATTAAGCAGAAGGAAAGGATGCATTCAGTCATGGATCAGAGAAGTCCAAGGTGACTCATGCTTTAGCCATGAGCAAGTGCAGCGATTCGGAAAATCTCTCTCTCTCTCTCTCTCTTCTCTCTTTCATCTTCTCTCTTTTCTCTCTTCTCTTCTCTTCTCTTCTCTTCTCTTCTCTTCTCTTCTCTTCTCTTCTCTTCTCTTCTCTTCTCTCTCTTCTCTTCTCTTCTCCTCTCCTCTCCTGTTCTGTTCTTCCTTTCTTCCCTGTTTGATCTGCACACTTTACTCTTCCCCATGAGTGCCCATCGCATATAGGAAAGCAAATGAGCTTGTGTCCCCTCGAGTCTCGGGACCAGACAGGCCCTGGTTCGTCGCTGAGAGGATCTGAGTTGAGAGCCCACGGGACCCCTTTCTCGCATCCACGGAGCGTGTGACGTAGGGGAAAGACGCAGGCTCTTAGCAAGAGAAATCTGAACTGAACCCCTGGCTCTGAATGTTATGCGAACTGGAAACATGACTGACTTTCCCTGAGCCTCGGTTTGACCGTGTGCAAAACGTAACCAATACATCGTTATGGAGACGAGAGATTATATATTAAACACACATGGCTCAGGTCTTGACCCGTTAAATGCCCAGCAAATGGCACTTGTTTCTTTTTGGTGGATTATTTTCCTTCTTATGAATTATGAGCATCCGTCTGCCTGCCTGTTCTCCCGTGCACCCATCTATCCGCTATTCATCCATTCGTCTGTCTGTCTGTCCAGAAAATCCCGGAGGCGTGTCATGTTCATGCTGAGTCTTTGCCGGGTGCGTTTCCTAGCCGCTGTGTTTTCTACATGTGGATCATTGGAACGAAGCACGTTCTTTGTTTCTTCCTGGAAGAAAAATTCTGTATAAGCTTTTGTGGCTTCGTGAGAGCCTGGAGACCTTGACTTACACCCACTGAGTTTTGGAGGCATTATGGTAAATAACAGGAAACACACACACACACACACACACACACACACACACACACACACACACGCATACGCATGCTAGCTACAATGTGCTTGAAATGGAATTTATCAACTTGCATATCCTGTTAGGTTTCTCTTTCTCTGATGCACTGACGGCGTTTTTACATAAGATCCTTTGCCTACACGCTATGTCCTTATTACGCTTAATTGACAACTCAGAGGGGAAACAGTGTGGGTTACCAATTTGAGGGAATTAGCATTTCAGCAAATAAGACTCAAACGAAACAAACCAACAACAACAGAAAGTCTCCCCAAACCCTCAGTCTCGACAAGATGACCCAGTACAGATGCCCTTTGGTTATGGATTCTGACCAGCGCCGTTTGGGCTTAATTATTGATGATAACCGAGTCCCGACGCAGGCACCGGGGCTGTTTGTGGAGTAATGGAGCTTCGGTAATGGGAGCACATCTCTTCTGAGAAGCCAGATGCGATGTCTGATGTTTTAAATGGATCGTTGCGTTTGCGGCTCCGTCAGGTGGGAGTGCGCACCGGGGGGCCGTTTCCTGTCTCCGACGCCGTTCTTTGTTGTCAGCGACCCTGTTTGTGCGTGTGAATTATGGATGACAACACGGATCAAATCTCCCCCGAGGTGGACAGACTCGTGCGACACGGCCTCGCTGGCCCCTAGGTTCCCCTCACTGACGTCTCGCTAGTCAACCACGTGGGTGGCGCCAGGCTTTGTCCTGTGAGGACTCTGTGTCCTGGGGAGGAGGTGGGTGAGTGGACAGACCCTGAGGCTCCCCGTCCCAGGCTCCCCATCATCATGGCTGTTTCTCTCTCTCTCTCCTTCTCCCTTCCTCTCTGAAATCAGTAAAAGTATATTTAAAAATAAAAATAAAACAAGGCTGGGAAAGGGGTGTGATAATAACAGTATTATTATTCCAGCGCTTACACAGTGCTCGCTATGTGTTAGGAACTTTTCTACGGGGAGGAGTATTGTTATTATTATGGCCAAGAATGACATAATGTTTTCTATATTAGCCACTTCTCTTAGCACTTCATAGCTAGTTATTATGATCCTCATAATACACACTCCGCAGAGCAGGAAGGATTATGGTCTGCATTTTACAGAAGGAACTCGGTCGCCACGAGGTTAGTAACGCCTCGGGGCCCCACATTTCGTGAGCGTGGGGACTGCATCCTATTTTTCACTGAATCCCCAGCGCTTAGCACAGTGTAAGGCCCGTTGTTGGTTGCTCAGTAATTGTGAGATATGAGTAAAGCTGAACAAGTTGGGTTTGTTTTTGTGTGTTTTTTCAGTTCACTGTCCTCACTTCTTCCTCGTCTCTTGGCTCCCGCCTCCGCCTCCGCCTCCACTGTGTCCTCCTCCACCCTCGGCCGCCTGCACCCTGCTCTAAGGCGGGGCTGGAACCCGTCACTCCTGCCCCCCTTCTCCGCTCCCACAGGACCCGGCAGAACTTGACCACACACCCACCTACATTCCAACCATGCTTACATCCCACACCCTTTCCCCTCTGACCCACAAAGCCTGGTGCCTCATTTCATTTCTGCCACAAATCAGATCGCCAATATTTGTTTGAAAATCGAATGAGTGAATAACGTTAATGAATCGTGGTCAGTGGACCCATCTGTTGTGACAATGAGTGACAAAAAGGCTAGAAGTCTGTCCAGGCATTGTTGGCGTTAATCCACAGGAAGAAATTGGTCAAAGAATGCATTGACCATGGGCAGGAATGAGACACAGAGCAGCCAGGAGGCGGCTGCATCGGGCAGCAGAGAAGGGGGTAAAGGCGGTGAATCCAGCCCTTGTTCCTCACTAGCTGTGTGGCCCGAGGCGGGTTGCTAAACCTCATGGCGGCTGAGTTCCTTCTTCTGTAAAATGCAGATCATAATCCTACCTGCTTTGCGGAGTTTTTATTATGAAGATCATATTAAATAGCTATAAAGTGCTAAGAAAAGTAGCTAATATAGAAAACATTATGTAAGTCTTGGCTATGATAATAATAATGCTCCTCCCCACAGAAAAGTACCCATACCTAGCGAGCATTATGTAAGTGCTGTGATAATATTATTATTACGTCCCTTTCCCAGCGCCTTTAAAAAAGTTGTTTAGTCATCATGAGCACCCTTGTTTGTAATTTAATTTCCACAGTGTTTTCCACGGGGGCATGGTTGGCTCAAAGGCCCACAAGCTGAGATACAGAGGAAGCTAGGGAGAGAGGTCATGTAGGAAGGGAAGATGGGATGTCATATGCGCATGGTTCATCGCATTCTTTAAGCTTGAAGCCTTCAGATTGGAATCCACTCAGTTCTACAAACAGTGATTTAATTCTCACAGCTCTTCCTGGAAAAGCTGCTCTCTTTCTTGGTCCAGATTATAGCGCCATAGAAATGACTGTGCTGTAGTTCCCGAGGTGAGAATCTGCCAGGGTTGCGGTGGGAGGCCAGTGCTGGGAGCTCCCTGGTGCTCGGCGTAAGAATGAATCAACAGCCCAGCCAGCTCAGTGGTTGAGTGTCCACCTATGAACAAGGAGGTCACAGTTTGATTCCTGGTCAGGGCACATGCCCGGGTTGCGGGCTCAATCCCAGTACAGGGCGTGCAGGGGGCACCCGTCAGGGCACATGCCTGGGTTGCAGGCTCAATCCCAGTACAGGGCGTGCAGGGGGCAGCCAATCCATGATTCTCTGTCATCATTGTTGTTTCTATCTCTCTCTCCCTCTCTTTTCCTCTCAGAAATCAATAAAAATGCATTTTAAAAAAAGAATGCATCAACAGGACATCCATTGAGTATCATAATTTGTTGAACTCTGAAGTTCACACACCCCAGACTTCAGGAGCAGGTGTGCCTTCTCCTCATTCCCTCTCCTCCTCTTCCTGCTCCTGCTCCGTGGGAGCCCTCCCCAGAGTGAGCAGCGCACTCTCAGTTTCTATCTCTGGTGGGTTCCGTTTCCGGTGGGTTCCGTTTCCGGTGGTTATTATTTATGTAGTTGGGGAAGGCTTTGCATGGTGTGAGGAGGTCCTAGTTTGGAGCTTAGGGACATTAGTCTTCTGCTTGAAGGGGTCATGGAAAAGACAGAAGCAAAGAAGAGGAGTGTGCGGACCAGGCCCGAGATCATGGGAGCAGGGAATATGGCCACCGGAAGGGGCAACTCTGCCCGGTAGTGAATTTTTTACTCATCTCATGTTCGTCTTGGAGAAATAAAAATTTTTTTAAAAAGAAGTGAGATAGCAAGTGTCTGATCTTGAAAAGAGGTGTCTGTGTGTTAGGGCCATGGCTGAGGGATAAAACCAAGAAAATCAATTAGATCTCTAAGCTTTAGAGAAAAAGGTCTTGTCCAAAGATTTAATATTTCTAACTTGAGCCCCTAGTGCCTCCCTCTTCTTATTGATCTCTGGTAGTCTCAGCCTCGCTTGCTTTAACAGTCACCCTAGCAACCCCATCTCCCAGCAGATGTAAGAATCCCCTTTATGTTTTACACACAACCTAGTCGGGAAAACAAGGCAGCTGGGACTCCTGCCTCGGAGAGGTTTTCCTCTGTAAGGGCTAGTTCTGCTCTTTCCAACAAAGATATGGGACTCGGGATGGAGGCGGATAAAAACTGTAACCTGCTTATAAAGTCGGGGTTCCTCTTTGGGGTTCCCAGACACCTGGCTGTACTCCCAGGTACATGAAACCACCGGCAACGTCTCGACCATCTGCATTGGATTCTGCCCATCGAATG
This sequence comes from Myotis brandtii, assembly GCF_000412655.1. Classification (NCBI taxonomy): domain Eukaryota; kingdom Metazoa; phylum Chordata; class Mammalia; order Chiroptera; family Vespertilionidae; genus Myotis; species Myotis brandtii. The sequence goes on along the minus strand of NW_005370105.1, from coordinate 2,253,285 downwards.
GGCCATAACATTTGTCAAGGTTAGTATCGATTTTGAGGTTCAAGAAATGAGCAAAGGGAAAGGCATGAATTGGAAGGATTTCAACTCCGTCTGGAAGCCACTTCCAGTCGTTGTAAAGTCATATCCAGGAGACACCGAGCGGGAATCGATCAGGCAGCTGAATGCCCTGGGTAATAATGCATTTTATAATAATAAACAAGGGAACGAAATGAAATATTTCCCATGGAGCTTAATTGATGAGATGAAAGGTTAAAATACAAGTCAAATGTCTGAGAGTAGGAAAGCCTGGACATGACTAGGAAAAAAGAATAATTTATCTGCCTCATTGATAAGTTGCCCTTCTTTGTTTTTTCAACAAAAAAACACTGTGACAACACCATTCAATGTCAACATGAAACACGCAGGCCTTGGTGTCCGCCGCTCATTTTTTGCTTCATTTCCCTGGAAAACCCTGGAAACTTACAGTAGGGTTTGGGGTGGGAAATATTAGGACCAGAGCATTTGACTCCCTAGTGAATCAGATTGTTTCCCTCAAATGTAATTTGAATGACATATCTCGATTTGTCAGGGGCTGGGCTTGCTTTTGGAACTGTAGGGTATATAGGATGTATGGATGGGAAAAGGAAATGGGATAAAATACAAATAGGAGGTTGAGGGGAAAGGCTTCCTTTTGGAACTGTAGGGTATATAGGATGTATGGATGGGGAAAACATTGGGAAAAAGGAAATGGGGTAAAATAAGAATAGGAGGTTGAGGGGAAAGGCTTTGCTGACGGTCTGATTTCAGGGAACCCTGCATCCAATCCCGGGAATGAGCTGGTGCAGTGATGGCAAACCTGTGACACGTGTGTCAGAGGTGACACGCGAACTCATTTTTTTGGTTGATTTTTCTTTGTTAAATGGCATTTACGTATATAAAATAAATATCATGCGCGTGGATACGGGATTACAGTGCTCGCTCAGTACTTGTAAGGCGCTCCGCACTCAATTTAAAGGAGCGCTGTTTCCACTATTGTCGTGGTGAAAAGTCAAATGGAGAACATATTTTGCACCGTTTCTATACGGACATAAGTTAGCAGACCCTTCTTTCTCCTGTGTTCTCTACATTCAGCACTTCCCCTCCTTTTCCCCTCAAACCCCCATCGCAGGGTAACGCAGCCCGAGGTCACTGCTGCTCATTCCTGCTCTTTGAGTTCCACACACATCTATGGAATCATCAAAATCAGATCCCTTCTTTTTTAACAAACCCCCATCGCAGGGTAACGCAGCCCGAGGTCACTGCCGCTCATTCCTGCTCTTTGAGTTCCACACACATCCATGGAATCATCAAAATCAGATCCCTTCTTTTTAACGTACGTCTTCCTTGTTGTTTTCAGATCCATGACAAATCCCCAGATGATGGCATCTCCTTGATACTGTCTTTATTTTTCTTGGTTTAAAACTCCTTGGGCTGGGCCAGGCTGGGGTTTCTCAGTGGTTGAGCGACGACCTAGGAACCAGGAGGTCACGGTTCGATCCCCTGTCAGGGCACATGCCCGGGTTGCGGGTTCCATCCCCAGTGTGGAGCGTGCAGGAGGCAGCCGATCCATGATTCTCTCTCATCACTGATGCTTCTATCTCTCTCTCCCTCTCCCTTCCTCTCTGAAATAAAAATATTTTTTTAAAAGTTCCTTGGGCTGGAATTTCCTTGGGTTCCCTACAGGTATGCCCTTCCTCTGTGCAAAATCATCTAGTGACTCATCATGTGCAGTCAGAGCGCCTCAGAACAACACCACAGCTCTCACGGCGTTATATTCAGTTTGCATTTTTTTCCCTTTATTCTTACGAGGTCAGGCTGGTGGACGGGTTTCTTTAGCTTGCTTGCAGGGGCGTGGGGCCTCGGGCAGTCATTCTTCTTCCCTTCCTTGCCTACTTCATTGTCTTCCAGTCTTGGGGTGGGTCTTCTGCAGTGTCCACGCCCATTGGGCCCCTCCATCCGGGACAGAATCTCTGTGTAGCGCTGAGCCTCCCGCACACTTCTCTGTGGAGTCATTTCTTCTGAAGCCTCCCTTGAAGTGAGGTTCAAGTTGGATGGCGAGTGGCGCTCTGGTTGAGAGTGGAAACGGATAGTTCTGTGGGGCTCAGAGGTGGACCCCAGGAGCCACTTGGAGTAGCAGCATCACAGCTAACAGCTTCAATGTTAGCCGGAGTCCCGTAGTGGCCCCTGCCCACCCACCCCCAGCCAGAGCTGAACATACAGCGTGATCAGAAATAGATGCACATGCTTTGGGGAACCGTGCTGAGGCCTCCGGGCAGATACATTTCCCAGCATATCCCAGCCTACCTGAGTCACGCCCTTGCTCATTAGACCAGCGGGTAATGAGCTGAATAGGAGGAACCGGCAATACCAGCACAGGCGGTCGTGCTAACTGGGTGTCGCCATGTCTCTCAGACGGTCCAGTTGTTTCTAGAAATGGTTGCTTTCTTTATCAACAGGGCAGGAGACACATGCACGCCAGCGGTGGGAGTGGCACACAGCTTTTAGGGATTCTATCGCCACAAACAGCACATGGTTGGCAATAAAGAAATGGTTACAGGCATGGCTTTTGAACATTTGCAATTTTTAAAAAATTTATTGATTGATTTGAGAGAGAGAAAGACAGAGTGAGACTTCAGTTTGTTGTTCCACTTATTGATGCATTCACTGGTTGCTTCTTGTATGTGCCCTGACCGGGGACCAAACCCACAACCGTGGTGTATTGGGTCGATGCTCTAACCATCTGAGCCACCCGGCCAGGGCCCCATTTGCAATTTGAAGGTAAACAGCGTGTGCATTGTCTAGTGTCCGTGCCATCGGCTTACTGCATTACTATATTTTGTGTCAGTTGTATTTTTTCATACCATATTTTTTTCACATTTGACCCAAGTTCTAAATAAGAATGTGTGATTAGCAGATGCTACATCTCTTAGCGTGTTGCCTACTTTTTACTGCAGAAAAAAAGGAAATCAACTCTCTTTTCTTTGATTCTTCAAGCTTAATTGGAATGGAGCACTCATGCTCAGATTAAGGGGCTTTCACTGAACTATTCTTCCTCATTTAAGGAAAAAAAAAAAGCCTTGTTAGCTAAGACAGGACGTTTGTGAATCCATAACTAAGACAGCGTCCGTCACACAGCTGCGAGGCACAGTAGGTATTCTGGTGAAGTTATCTCTGTCCTCGGGATCTGCAGGGTGAGAAAAGGAGACAGAAATAGGACCAACTAAATAGAGACCGGCCCATGGGGGCTGCCCTTCCCTGTTCGTCTTACCTTCCAGGGGATTAATGAGCTACGGGAACTGGTCAGTGGAAAACAATCTCACCAAATATTCAAAACAGCAGTCACATTAGCTACTCTGTCTACCGACTCTGCAGAGCAGGCCTGGCTCTCATGGAGATCTGCAGTGAGCACAGCAAGGCTCTGTCGTGACGGTGTGACTTCCACAAGGTGCCTAACGGATCTCAGGGCAGTTTTGCGTTGGCTTCTCTCTCAGGAGCACACACGCCGTGGAAAACTCTGGAAGGAAGACACTCTGCTGTGATGCTAAAGGCGGACGTCATTGCACAGAAGCAGGGGGGCGTCTCCGTGTAGCCCTGGCCACGCGGGTTTTTGCATTCTCTCTCCAAGGGAAGCCGCTCTGAAGCAGAAATGTTTAAGGTTCTCTTAGGACAGAGTCCGGGCTTGCAGATGGACGCACCAGCCTCTTGACTCCAGATACTCACCCTCTCCTGACACTCACGCCATCCTGGACTCCGTGATCTCCTTCACGCCGCTCAGGTGTGTCCATCCTGGGCTCCGTGGCCTCCCTCCCTGTAATCCAACCCCCCCTTACCTGCCGCTCAGGTGTGTCCATCCTGGGCTCCTTGGCGCACCCGCGTCTCACCTGCATGCTGGCAGGCGTGTCCTGGCTGATAAAGAGTGTCCATCCCCACTTTCCTCTGCTCTGCTCCCCGAATGAGTCCAAACAAGTAGCACCACATCCCTCCGGGTGACTTTTGATTGTTTTTAGAATAGAGGGAAACTGCCGTCATGGGCCTAAAAACAGAACCTGCCCTGGCTGGTGTCCTCAGTGGGGAGAGCATCGGCCCTCAGACTAAAGGGTCCTGGGTTCGATTCCGGTCAAGGGCAGGTGCCTGGGTAGGGGGCGTGCAGGAGGCGGCCGATCGATGATTGTCTCCCATCAGTGATGTCTCCATCTCTCTCCCCTCCCGTCCTCTCTAAAATCAATAAACTATATTTTAAAATAATAATAAAATAAAAAAGAAGGCACCTGGCAAGGCTTGGAAACCCGAGCGGAGACGCTTGGCCATGTTTGCTGTGTGATCGCCGTTGCTGGCGGAGCCGCCTGACTGGGCCATTTCCGAGGGTCAGGTCACCCATGGTTCCCGTGTCACGTGGAGATGGGACACGTGCGTGCATTTGGCAGAACGTGTCCGAACCTTCACCTGCGTTTCTGGAGGGAGAAGAGGGTTCCTGGTGGACGTTTGGACGTTCTCTCCTCCGCATCCACCTGGTGGAATGGGCTCTGTGACTCGGGGTTTTATCAATGAGCGACTTGGATCCCCGTCTCACCTGAGACGTCCGCCGTGCACGCTTTGGGGACTCCCTGGGGGTCTCCCCCTCAGCCTCGCCTGCTCCTTCAGTCCCATCGTGCTCCCCGGCCGGCCAGGCACTGCCTGTGTCTGAGCCTCTGTCTCTCCGCTCCTCTCTCTGCCCCGGAGTCTCTCCGCAGCGGACTCTGCGGTGGAGTTCCTCACCGACCACTTGAAGCCGCTCCTCCTAGAAATCAGTGGGTGACACCCCTCCTCCCACCTCCCCTCCCCGAGGCTGAAACCCAACGCAGCCTGAGAGTCTGCAGGGGGGGAGGGTGTAATCACTTATTGGGGCTGGACTGAGCCCCGTCCTGTTAAAATGTCTGGTAATACGTCCCGGGCCTCCAGGAGAAGCGGCGACTCGGAGGCTCCAGCTGGAAGGAGAGCGATCCAGTATAGAGGAGGCCAGTGGTCTCCAGCTGTGACCATTGTTGCCTTCAAAGACCCCACTCGCTCTGGCTTGAAGCCTTGGTGGCCGGGCTGCTGGTGCGCTGAGCCACACGTCACTCCATCACTCCGTGACAACGGCAGTCAGAGACCCCGAGAGGCGCGCACGCCCCGAATGGGCCTGGTCCCGCGGGCGCCTCCTTCCCCTCCCGGGTGAAGGACAGAGAAGTGCGAGGGCTTCAAGGGGGGTGGAGAGGTGCAGGTGAGGTACACACACCACGTGTGCCCACTTAGGGACGTGCACGCAGCGGTAGCAGAAGCAGAGTGCTGACAGCCTCCCGGGTGTTTGTGGTCAACACCAGATTTTTCTGAATTTCTACTAATTCTACAAATAGACCGTCTGTTGGCAAGAAGAGGGGATGGAAAGTCGAGCCCAGTGAGGGGGGACGTACAGAAACCCACCAGCTGAGAGGCAGGCCCCCGGCCACAGTTGGGGGCACAGTTGGTTAAGCGCCGCCCGTGCACTGGGAGGCTCGGGGTTCAGTTCCTGGTCAGGTCGCAGACCTAGGTTCTGGGTTCAACCCCTGGTCGGGGAGCGCCGCCCGTGCACTGGGAGGCTCGGGGTTCAGTTCCCAGTCAGGTCGCAGACCTAGGTTCTAGGTTCGGGGAGGCAACCAATCCATGTTTCTCTCTCTCCCTTCCTCTCTCTCTCTAAAAAAAATGGGGGTGAGGGGACTGAAGATGGGAATATTCAGGGAATAGCAAATGGTCCAGGTAAATTGCAACCAAGTTGTCTACCAGGAGGACAAAGCCACCGGTGTGCCTGAAGTCAGAGCGCCGCAAATGGCCCGACAAAGGAGCCTTCTGTCCCCGTTGCTCCCGGGCGTAAACAGACTGAGGAGGACCCGGCACATCTGGAACAGCTGGCCGGGTGTCCTTCATCTCCCAGCCCAGCAGCCCCGTGTGTCCTGGCCACACCCTGGGGTGCTGGTTTCCAGCAGAGTGCTGTCGGGCACATGCCCACGGCCCACTCAGGAGCTCGCCTGGTCTGACTTCGGGGACACACGTCGCATAGGGCTCTCCAGGTGTCGCGCGAGGACACAACGCCCAGGGGAAACGAGACCGAGACCTGAGTGTCCGAGATGAAGGCGTGTGCTGCGCCTTACAGTTAAGCCTGGGCTTCCATTACCACAGCAGACGATGCCGCTCCGAGAGATGCAGCCAAAATGTGGCACGTTCGACATCCCAGGGGCAAAGAGCCTCCAGGAAATACAGTGCACACACCGCATAAAAGAGAGTTTCAATAAAACACAAATACTGCGGTTCATAGATCCTCTCCGGCATTGAGTAATTGGATAGTATATTAGAATATGCAACTTAAAAAGCACATATTTCAAAAGCTCATCACGAGGCTTCTACATGTATATATATTTTTTAGGAATGCTGTTACACAATTCACTTCATACACACGTTGTTTTTTCAGCGAAATAAATATTCAGATCACGGGGCTGAGAGCTTATTGTGCAGTCTTTAAATAACGACCTGACTCAGGCTTACCTGTAATTCCTCCCACAGATATCCTACTTCACTGGGTGTTTGTTTTGTTCTCTTCTGTTTGTGCTCTCTCAGTAACACTGTAAAAGTCACGCGTGTGGTTCAAAAAGAAGTGATCTTGCCCTTTAGGTGTTTCTCTCTTTGCACATGATGATCAGGGACATCGGAGTGCTCAGCTCTGCCCCGCCACGTCTTAGAAATCGTTGGGCGTCGTGTGCATCTGACGGCTGCAGGATGGGGCGTCCAGGAGGGCCGAAGCCCGTGCCCTCGACCGCACCCCTGGGACAGTGATCGATCGCGGAGACAGCCTGACCTCGGGCTTCTACAGGGACAGGAGTCATCAGACGCTCTCGCCTCCGCGGGCAGAGCCCTCCTGCTTTACCTGGCACAGACCTCCGCGAAGGCGCCAGGCAGCTGATGCTGAGGGTGCTTCTAATCCTCCATCCCTTCAGATACACGTCTTGACTGCCTTCTCTGGGACAGACTCCGGCCTGGGAACTGGAGCAAGAGTGGGAGACAGCGGCAGTGGGGACGAAGTCACTGTCCTCATAAAGCGTAGGTCCCCTTAGGAGGCATCGCAACCTGCGTTTCTCTAGGGACCAGGACAGAAGTGTGAGAACGCAACACACAGGAGGAGAGGAGGAGAGGAGGAGAGGGCAGTAAGCAATCAAGAGAGCTCATTTGCACGGCGGGAGGAAAGGGCATGGTGCCTAACATTCCCTCAGCACAGCAGCCACGCCAGGGAATGTGGACTGTACAACTAGAAAGGTGGGAAACGGGTGTGGCCCTCACTGTCACACAACATCAGCAAGTAAAGAAAGCCTGGGCCTCTTTCAACATAGAAGAGACATTCCGGGAAAGGTGCTGGGTGGTGTATAAAACAGCGTCCGAAGAAACATTGGCCTCTGCAGCTGTACCTGACACGAATCACACCTACATGGAAAAAGAAGTCCAGTCATCGAGAGGGACTGGGTCCCGGTCCGTGTTAGGACCTGCCTGATTTCGCTGTGAAGGAAATGTGTCGCGCAGCCTAAGCGTTTACCTCCCGGACTCAGGGCAGACATGGGAAAGCGCAGACGTGACCCATACAGGACGGTCAGAGGAAGAGGCGCCTCCCTAGGGTGACTGTGTGAGTATTTGCTTCATTCCGGTCAGCTGCTGGCTCTCAACGCAATGCTGACCCACTGGCTTTGCCACCTTGTACCCTCGTACCCAGGGCCGCCCTCAAAGAAGAAGAAGGGGAAGGGGAAGGAGAAGGAGGAGGAGGAGGAGGAGATGGAGCAGGAGAAGGAGAAGAAGAAGGAAGAGAGAGAAACATCAAGTTGTTGTTTCACTTATTGATGCCTTCATTGATTCTTATTGTGCCCCAGCCACGGATGGAGCCCACAGCTTTGGCGTATGCGGACGATGCTCTAACCAACTGAGCCACCCGGCCGGGGCCTGCAGGGTTCTTCTCCGTTGAGCTTCTGAACATATTAGAAAGTGGATGTATCGACTCAAATGGCCAAGCCTCTCTCCACTTCCTCAGTGTGAAACCTCAAGCACACTTCACCTTCTTCCCAAACTCTGGTCCCCTGCGTCCCCATCCTGATGCAGCCATGTGCCCACACCAGCGGGTCCCCACCGCCATCTTCTCTTTTGTGGAACTGAGTTTGGGAAAATGGCATATTTGCACTTGCCACGCAAGGTTCAACGTCGCTGCCTTTAGCCATGACAGACATGCCCAAACCATCTGGAAGTTGGAAGGAGGGTTTTTGATGGGTTGGTTGGTCCGCGCAGTCATTTTTCAGTCTGGTGTTTATTTATTTTTGTCCTAGGTCTAACTAGATATCACGATCTGACAGGTGTGTCATAGGTTCGCCATCACTGGTCTAACTAGATATCAAGTATATGGTTAGAATCGGTTTTATACGAACTGGAGTTCTGTCTACTAGCCCACGTTTTCTGAACTTTGGAATCACCCCATTATATGTGGGGTCCTCTGGCCTGGAGATGGCAATAGTGGAGCTAAGCCGGGGAGGTCCCTCCTTCCTCCGCCCCAAGCAGGGTGGGGCGTGAGGGAGTCAGAGCAGCTTCTGTCCCCTGGACGCCCCCTCAGAGCCGCCTCAGGACACTCCCCTTCAGAATCCAATGTTTGCCTTTGGGGCAGTGCCCAGAGATGTCGGTACATTGGCATGGGGGGCTGAGGGGATCTGGGGAAATGTCTTTGTCATGTTCATGTGTCATGATTTGAAAAGCAAACTGCATTTGAATGCAATTAACTTAACCCACATGTTCTCGGGCCACCCCTCCATTCGGCGGGTAAGTTTTCCAAACTGTGTCATCCCTCAAAAGGCTCCCGGCGATAGGAAAGCCACGTGAGAGTTTGTGGTGCAATTTCTTGAAATATTGAAGCCTCGAATTTCAGAGCCGATAGACAAGGAGGAAAAGGAGGGCTCTCTTGTGCCAACTAGGGACCAAATTGAAAAACCAGGGGTGTTTCTGCGGCGGAGGAGGAAGCGGGGAGCAGCGGGAAGGAGACCCTGTGGACACCACGGGTGGAACGAAGACACTCTAAAGGTTGTCCGCGCAAAACTGCTGAGTCCTACGGTTTGTCATCAGTACGTTAAATACGAAATTGCTAATTTCATGCGTGTGACTCACCAGTTGACTTCCAACGTGTGGAATAATGAGATCGAACGCCAGTAGATGAGCTAGAAATGAGTTTTTTTTTTATTTTCAAAAGAGCAAAAAATAAATAATAATCATAAAGTTACCTCAGAGTCCAAACAACCATTGTCATAGTAATGTGTTCACTTCTAACAAAAAGATGTGTTCTGGGTTTTCTTTGCAATTTTCACACCCAACTCAGACAAAATGTGGGGAGGCCATGACTTCCTCCCCACACGGGCCGGGCTGGGTGGTGGCCCGGGAGCAGGAGGCTCCGAGCGGGCGAGGGGGGTGCACAGCGTCTTACCAAGAGAGGCGTCTGCACGCCGGCTCCTCAGCCTTCAGCTCGGCTGCAGGGAGTACGAGGGCTTGTGTTTTTTCGTGTTTTCCATTGAGCATGAAATTCTGAGCCGTAGGAAACTGGTTTAACAAAAGAGGCTTTTGCAGCACCATCTGGGTCAGCAGAATAGTCAGATCCTGAACCTTAGTACAGATCAGCATCGGAGGGAGTTAGAAATACAGGGAACTCGAGACCATTCTGGTGCAGCTGCTCGTGCTGTGGGTATACTGTGTATAAACACCCTTTGGGTACAGGTTCCCAAAATCTGATGGCTAATAGCAAAAAAAAAATGGGGGCCGGCCTGTGTGGTTCAGTGGTTGAGCCTCAACTCATGCACCAAGAGGTCACTGGTTCTATTCCAGGTCAAGGCACAGGCCGGGTTGTGGGCTCCATCCCCAGTGGGGAGCGTGCAGGAGGCAGCCGATCCATGATTCTCTCTCATCATTGATGTTTCTCTCCCTTTCCTTTCCTCTCTCTCTAAAAATCAATAATAACATTTTTTTTAAAAAAGGCTTCAAGCCCTGGCTGGTTTGGCTTAGTGGATAGCGCGTCGACCAGCCGACTGAAGGATCCCATATTTAATTCCGGTCAAGGGCACATGCCTGGGGTTGCGGGCTCGATCCCCAGTAGGGGGCGTGCAGGAGACAGCCGATCCATGATTCTCTCTCATCATTGATGTTTCTCTCTCTCTCTCCCTCTTTCTTCCTCTCTGAAATCAACAAAAATACATTTTAGAAAAAAGAAAAAAGGCTTCAACCTTATGCTACTCCAAGGCAGCCAAATACTTTCTCTGCACGTGCACAGGATGCCTGGGTAACGCACAGGGACTCCACACTAGACCTTTGTTGTCATCGCTGCCCACGGTCCCAGCGAGCACAGAGCTGCGTTGCAGGTTGAGACCCCACGTAGCCGGGCCCTGAGCCTCGCTGCCTCCCCACCAGAGCCCGCGTATTCTTGCCGGAGCCCCATGTATTCTTGCCGGAGCCCCGCGTATTCTTGCCGGAGTCCGTGCATTCTTGCCGGAGCCCCGTGTATTCTTGCCGGAGTCCGTGCATTCTTGCCGGAGCCCCGTGTATTCTTGCCGGAGCCCGTGTGCAGCAGGGAGCGCTGGGCGCTGGGCGCTGGCCTGAGGATAATAAGAGATGGGAGCCGATGATTGACAGGGGGTGCCTAGGACTCCTTGAACCAGAGGAGAAGACAACGGGGCTGCGATGAGGTTGTCCTGTCAAACTCAAAACCCTTTTTATCCGCCCCCTTCTCTCCAGAGGCCATTTCTCCGAGACAGAACTTGCTTTCTGCCTTCTCATCTGGAAAGTCGGTGGTTAATTACCACGACGCCTGGTCCGCACATCTCTCGCTGTCGGGGGGCTTCCCTTCTGAGCGACTCCTCGTTTTAATGAAGCAGCGCTCATTAGCGGCCTGCACTTAGGAGTTGCACGACGATGGCTTCTTCCTTTTAAAGCCCTCGTGTAGGGAAGCGGCGGCGGCTTAGCGGAACTGCGTGCCTCACTGCGGTCTGTATGATTTGAGATCTTAACAAAGGCAACAGAAAAACACAACAAAACAAAAAACCCATGAAATGGAAACTGAAAATGCCAGTGGATTCTCCGCATGATTTCTTACGGCGCGGCTTTTCGTTCATGTTTCTCTGTGACGCCGAGAGAAGCTGGAGGAAGGGACGGGGCGGGTGCAGGAGCGTGATGGATGGAATGGTCGCCCGATGGCTCATCTGTGTCAAATGAGAAATAGATGATGCACCCAAGACGGCTCTTTTTTTTCTTAATAATTCTAATATTAATAATTCTAATAATTCTAATATAATCTCGAGATGCAAGCACGATCAAACATCGCCAGGGATGGAAAGTGATTTATTTCCGGGCTCCTCGTGCGCCAGATGTTCTCTGGAACAACGAGTTGTCGTGAGAGGTGAGCTCTCCACGCGGCCCAAGGAAACCAGCCCTGGCCTCTGTCCCGGGGGCCGGAGGGTGAGCAGCGACGAAGCGCACTCTGTCGTCGCCCAGGTGAGCACGGCTCTCAGCCCCGCCACCGCTCGCTGCGTGACCGTGGGCGAGGGATCGGACTCCGGCGTGCCTCAGTTTCCCCATTTGGAAACAGCATAACCGCAGCACATACTGCACCGAGTTGTCGCGAGGCTCCGCGGGCCTGTGCTCCCTACCCCTGAGCTGGGATGCCGGTCCCCGGGCGGGCGGGTCCGGGTCAGAGGGCTTGCATCTGGAAGGGCTCTGAGGAGATACAGGCCCTCCTGGGGGAACGGAGCCTGACCCAGCGCCTTCATTTCTCCCATTGCTCAGTCCAGGCGTGGACCGGGCAGGAGATGCCAGGGAAGAGAGATGGCGAGACGAAGCAAGAGTGCGCGTCCCTGTCTGCGGGGCAGTGCCCTGTGCCAGGCAGTGAGGGCAGGAGGGAGCCCGAGTCCCACGGGCACGCACCTGAGCGTAAGCTCTGCCTCCTGCAGTGAGATCTTCAACAAGTTGCTTCATCTTAAACTCCCAGGCCTCTCTGAAGTGACCAGTCCTAAAGATTTCTGTGTGATCAACCCTGGCTGGTTTGGCTCAGTGGATAGAGCATTGGCCTGTGGACTAAAGGGTCCCAGGTTCGATTCCCAGTCAGGGCAGCTGCCGGGGTTGTGGGCTCGATCCCCAGTGGGGGGCATGCAAGAGGCAGCCGATCAGTGATTCTCTCTCATCATCTCTCTCTCTCTCTCTCTCTCTCTCTCTCTCTCTCTCTCTCTCCCTTCCTCTCTGAAATTAATACAAATACATTTTTTTTAAATAAGAAAGAAAAGAAAAGGCATGGAGGAGGTGAAAGGGGACTGGGCCAAAGAGGGGCCAGGAGCACGGGGACCTGGGAGGATGGTCCTCACTCGGGGTCCCGCACATGGAGGCCTGGAACTGGACGGGACCCCAGGCTGTTCCCAGGCCCTGTGACTGTGGCCGGAGGGGGTGGCAGAGCCCAGGTTGTGGAGACACTTGCGGGCCATGCAGGGAGCGGGGGACCCAGTGCTGTGAGGCCGTGCTGGCCGCTCTGGACAGCCCAGCAGAGACGCGATGGACTGGCCGCAGGGCTCTTGCCAGGAGCTCACAAAATCCCCGACATGCAGCCACGTGGAGTTCCCAAGACCCGTCCCCATTCACTGGCTCATGACAGCAGACGAGGGAGGGGACGGAAGTAGCGGGTTCACTCCCCAGGTGGAGAAGGAAGGGCCCTCAGGTGCAGGCCCGGCCCCGCCCACCGCACAGTCTGCAGGTGGAGGCCGAGTGGGGCCTCCTGGGCTCGGCTCCAGCCTCAGCTCTCCTACCAGGAACTGGCAGGCATCGTGCTGGGCGTAGCCTTGCGTTTCTCCTGGTAAATGTGTTGTTTAAGTTTCGATGACCTGGACCCGCTTGTTTTCACACCCGGTGATTCCCATTTGACTTCCCACCAGGTCCTGCCCGCTCAGGGGAAGCCCCTGGCATGTCAGGCCCCGGTGAGCGTAATCACCGCGGTGCCACCACAGTCCCCGACGCAGAGCTGTGACCTGACCCGCTTCTCGCTGCTCCCTCCGTGGGGGCCGGGCTGAGCGTGGCCGGTGGCCAAGCACACGAACCCTCCCATCCACACCCACACCCTCCACACTGTCCTCCGACCCATCGCTCAGTGACCGGCGGGCGCATCATTCACACTGTGCCGAATTCCAGCACTTGTGAGTAAACGTTTTTATTTTTTTTTATTTCAGAGAGGAAGGGAGAGGGAGAAAGAGACAGAAACATCAATGATGAGAGGGAAGCATTGATCTGCTGCCTCCCAGGCCCTGTGACTGTGGCCAGAGGGGGTGGCAGAGCCCAGGTTGTGGAGACACTTGCACGCTCCCCTACCCCCACCCCACTGGGGATCAAGCCCGCTACATGGGCATGTGCCCTAACCAGGAATCTAACTGTGACCTCCTGGTTCATAGGTTGACGCTCAATCACTGAGCCACGCAGGCCGGGCTGTGATTAAACATGTGATGTATTTACAGTTGCTCACATTACCAGACAAATGCACTGGGAGACAGCTTCCCGTAGGTGCTCTGACCGGGAAAGTAAAATGAGTGTCTTAGAATTTAATGAGGGGCGGGCAGAAATATCGGCCGCTCTCACCGGTGCGGGATCCGCACCCCTGGCGAGGCACCTGCTGCGGCGAGAGGCGAGCTGGGAGCGAGTCAGGAGATGGAGCTGCCTCCATCAGAGCCGGGGAATTTCCATGTCGCGCTGTTTGTTAGGGGGATGGAGGCGGGCGCTGGAAGCGCTAATTCTAATTATTACTGTAAGTGGGAGTGTTGGCACGAGGTCAGGAAATAATGGGAGAGTGTGGATCCCTGGTTGCGCTGCAGCAAGCCTCGTTGTTTGAATTCAGCCCGTTGCTCCTCCTCGGAGCGGCTCCGGACGGGGCAGCCCAATCAGGCTGTGCTCGGGGGTGGCACCACTTCCTGCTGGCGCAGGACCACGGCTTGCTCCGGCGTTTATTAGAAAGTGCAACATCCCTGTCCTGGCCGGTGTTGCTCAGTGGATAGAGTGCGGGCCCTCGGACTGAAGGTGCCCAAGTTCAATTCCTGTCAAGGGCATGTACCTCGGTTGCAGGTTTGATCCCCAGTAGGGGTCATGCAGGAGGCAGCTGATCGATGTTTCTCTCTCATCCATGTTTCTAACTCTCTATCCCTCTCCCTTCCTCTCTGTAAAAATCAATAAAAATCTTTTTTTAAAATGCAACATTCTGATTAAACCCCCCCCCCTTTTTTTTAGTGGTGACCAAATATACATTAGTCATGACATGATTGAAACTGTTTTTGTTTAACATGAACATTCACACCGCGTGTGGCACCGCGGCACAAACAATCCGTCTCATGTCGCTGGGGATGGTTTTAAGAAGCCCGCAGGCCCTGGCGCTGGGACGGAGGGACTCGACGCGCCATGCAGGAGACGATCTCAGTTTTTGCAGCCATAAAAAATGAATGCTGCTTCCATTACTCCACACAGCCAGCAATGCATAATTCATGGCTTTTCATTAACATGCAAATATGAGATAGTGTCTTCTGTGTTTGCATCTACTAATAATCTATTAAATATTTAGGAGCATAGTAAAGAATACTGAAAATATTTGGCCTGGGTACTTTTAAGTAGTTTTTCCTTTCCTTTTTTTTTTTTTATTTCTCCATGTATTTACACATGTAAAAACGTAGAAGAAACCGACAAGTGAATAACGAACACAGTGCCTGTTATTTGTAAACTAAGCCGGTAACGCTAATGGGCTTATATTCTGGTGCTTTCCACAGCGATGGCACACAGAGGTCGCCGCCATCGCCACAGCCCCGGAGGCTGACATGGTCCCCATTTCCTAGATGAAAACGACAAGACAGCCATGCCCTGGCCTTTCTTGGGTACATGGCCGCCCGGCCAGGACACCATCCCAGGCGTATCGGTTTATAATCCGTTACCTCTTGGGCGCACAATAGAGCCTCAGGTCTGAGAGCATAAAGTCCCAAGTTGCTAAACATATTCGGCGAAGACCGATCCGCACGGCTCACGCCGGCTGAGGGCCTGAAACCGGCACTGCCCCCCCGGGAGGCCGGGTTCCTCACCGGCTCATTCTACACGAAACCGCTGAACACCGCGCTGCGCTCCCCGCCCACACTGTGAAGGTTCCCCAGCGAGCCCTGGCCCGTGCGGCTCCGTGGGTTTGGCATCGTCTGTGTACTGAAAGGTTGTTGGTGCGATTCCAGGTCAGGGCACATACCTGGGTTGTAGGCTGGGTCCCCAGTAGGGGGCGTGCAAGAAGCAGCTGATGGATGCTTACACCACGGTGTTTCTCTCTCTCTCCCTCTCCCTTCCTGTCTCTGAAATCAATAAAAATATATGTATTTTTAAAGACACGGGGAAGCCAGATACCAAAAGCGATGTGGTTGAGACAGTTTCTCAGGTGAGTTGAACAGCCTAGTAGACAAGTTGAAAAAATACTCCCAGTTTCTCGTCCTGCAGCTGTATGATGGCCCCCTCATCGCCGTAACTGCCCGTGGGACAGCACCGACGCGGCGAGTCCACTGTCCTGAGCTCTGACTCTCGGGGGACGCGGCTCCTGCCCGGCGTGTCGGACCCGGAGTTCCCCGTGGCTGCGTGGGCTCCGGCGGGTTCTGATTTGCACACCTGTCCCCACCGAATCCCAGCGCACGGCCCATTCTCCAGTGCCCCGCGCATTGGCGGCGAGACCACAAAGCTCTCTGATCCGATGCTTTGTTTGATTTTTGTGTGTTTGTTTTAATGGAAGAGCAGAAAGGGAGGGGGGAGGGAGGGGAATGTTTGATTTGCTGTCGAGCCAGCACAGCTCGGAAAAGCATTAAGCTGACCCGGCGGCGCGCGTCTATTTTCTGACGCTGGTAGAGTGGGGAACAGTCAAGATCGGGACACGCGTCGATGGAAGGTTTGTGGTTTTATGATAAGCATGTCAGCCAGTGGACAGAATAAACCCCAGTGACCGCTCGGTGGTTCCTGGAGTCAGACATCCTTCCGTGCCAGGCTCCCCCGCAACCTGTAGACACTGTCGTGGAACGGGGTCAAGGCCGAGGCCGGCGCTGCATTTCTCTGAGCTCTGAAGACTTCTCTCTGCGGATCCGCGCCCCACAGCCATTACATCCAACCACAGGTCCAAGGAGCCTGCTTCCCTCTTTGACAAGACACTGTGGTTACCCCAGAGGCAACGCCTCGTGCTCTTGCTGCTGCAGCCGACCCCTCCCTGAAAGCCAGAGCGCAGACGCAGAACTGGGAGCAGGTGGACTATTTCCACCATCAGCATCAAGCAGTGACTGTATCCAGCACAAACCCCGCAGCGCATTACACTACAGTGTCTTGGAGTGGGGATGCCTTTAAATAACGTTGGCAACACCAAAAAAGAACAATGTCTGCTGTAGAAATGTCTGCGATGTTAGCACGCACGTGCATCATGGGTTTGATGCTACCCGACTCTTATCTTTGTTAGAACAGTAAAGACTCATTCTTTGCATAGAAAAACGTACTTCTTACTGATTGATTCATTGAGCGACATTTTGTCCAGGTTAACTAGAGAAGAAAGTTAGGGAGCTGTGTGTGGCGTGGATCAGATGGCTGCCCAGTATCAGGGGAATTCCATAATCCTTACTGAACTACTTATCATTCTCCAAGAAACGCTGGAGGAATAGAAATTCTCCGGGCGCTGTGGGGAAAGTGAAAGAAAGACAAAGAAAAATGTCTATACTCACGGGGCATTTTTAGAGAAACTAAGTTAGGAGTGGTGTAGGAAAACGCACGAAAACAGTAAGAAACAGAAATTAAGGGAGGTGATCTAAATGACTGATCATTTTAATATGAGAAGTAGCACCTTAACCGTTTAGAGAGAACATTGCTGCACTTTATCTCATTTAATAGTGAAGATCGCATGGTGAATTTCTTCTCGTCAACAACATTGCTCCCAGCAGATTCCAGACCATAATCCTGTCTCCTCCCCTCCCCCCAAAAGTACCAAGCGTTCTTCTCTCCCTAATTTTCTGTGTGTGAGCTGCAGGGTGAATTTAGAAAAGTTCTGTAGAAAAATGCTCTTGAAATTTGGTGATGGGTTGTCAATGCCTTTGACCTTGACTATCGGATGCCCTTCAGTCTCCAGCGATGGTGAACCGTTGATGGGAAGCCCTCTGTTGGTCCTTGTGGTGACCATGAGTCTGGAGAGCGTGGGCTGTTGTCCAGGGTCCCCTGAGGAGAGGAGAGGACACCTGGCTGAAAGGCGGAAGAACTTTCCCTCGGCAGGTTGGCCTCCTTGCCTCCTGCGTGGGGGGAACCACCGTGTGTTCTCAGTCTGCCCTCCAGTCCCATTGCAAGATGTATCACCACAGTCATCAAAGAAAAGAAATGGCCCAGCCTGTGTGGCTCAGTGCTTGAGCGTCGACCTATGAACCAGAAGGTCAGGGTTCGATTCCTGGTCAGGGCACATGCCCGGGTTACAAACTCGATCCCCAGTAGAAGGCAGGCAGGAAGCAGCCGATCGATGATGTTTCTATCTCTATATCCTTTGCCCTTCCTCTCTTTCTAAAAAATAAATAAATTAAAACTGTTTTTTAAAAGAAACGAAATGGATCTATGTCCAAGAAGCTGCTAGAAAATAGGTATCTTGAAAAGGCAACAAAACCTACTCTGCATGATATGTTTCTATTTCACTTTTTCTTGACGCTGTGGCTGGTTCTTGCTTCTGCACGCACACAGGTGCACATTCCTGTGGCTATTCTCACTGGCCAGAAGCATTTTTTTTGTCTATTTTTTTTCTAAGCAGAAAGGAATGTTTAGTTGTTGTGGTTGTTTGGTTATTTGTTTGTTTTTTCCACTGATCTCTGATATGTTATTTCTCACACAAAATTATATAGTAGTTTACATTTTGACATTTCTTGGTACTTCATTATTCTGAGTATTTGTCATTCTGAGTGGGAAAATGAGTCATTGCACAGCACCACATTGGAATAGTTTAGCAACATTAACCAGTTATCTCAAAATATTATTATAAATTGAAATTTTATGTGACCATTTACAAAAGAATTATGCCTTTAAAGCTACTAACAGGAGGAACTCTATGTAGGTCTGCTGTATTCCCATTAGCAAAATTTTCTAATTCTATAAATTAATAGACTTAGAAACCAGACTAAAATTTTAGTCCTTTTCTAAAAACATAATGATACATATGTAAAATTTTTATCACAGTTCATCTGATTCGCTAAGCAGCATGCTTTCAAATTATTTGTGGTTTCGTGACTTGTAACATGATAATTTGGGGTAAACCCAGTCAGTTTGTTTAAAATCCAGCTGTTTCCTTGGTTTTTCTTTTTTAAGTTTTTTCTTTGAAAAAAGCGTTTTCTTTTCCTTGTATTGTAGCAGCGCTCCTTTCATCTGAGGCAGATTTCAGACCTTCTTCCCGGGGCGATATTTCAGGAAAAAGGCTCTCACCATTCAGACCAGGAATGCACAGAAAGTGAAGTGGAAATTCAGCATCCCTCTCATGAATCTGATCTCCGTAAACATGCCAAGGCGTGAACTCAGTCTGCAGTATGCACACGATTTCCACATATTTCATGTTTCTTAAAGAAAGACACACATGGAGGACAGTGCCGGCAACGTGGCGTGGCCTCCCTGCCGCAGGAATCAAACTATTGGGGTTGGTTATCTACATCGGTCCCATTAATAAAGGGTCAGAACACCACGTCCCCGCCGCACTTGGCGCCGCACAGGCCTGGTCTTTGCTGTGTGCCCCTGGGAATTGGAGGTGGAAACGAGAGCAATTAAAGAGTTGCGGGAGCTATTTTGTTAGTACGAGGGCGTGCTCATGTGCCTGGAAGAGAAGTGATGGTAGAAGCCTCGATAATGGGAATGGTGGTGGCTGTCCGCATAGTGCCAAGAAGCGTAAGTTTGATCATCAATTAAACACGTTTATTTCCATTCCTTCACTCAAAAGCACTGCGTGCCCACCAGGGTCAGACTCCGCTCCAGACACTGGGAGTACAGAAACGAAGAACTTCGAGTCTCCACCATCACGGTGCTCATATGAGGGAAGATTCCAGGAGATCTTCGATTGCAGTAGCGGGCTATGGGGGATGTAGAAGAGGCGGGATAGTGAAAAGGGAAAGCCACAGAGAAGAGGCCCTAAGGGCCTGCAGCGACGTGGGAAATGCTTCCGAAGACAGCGACGCTGGCCCTGCCGTGGCGGACGGTGCCAGGAGGTGGAGAGCTCCGGGCAGGGGAGGAAGCAGTGCTCGCAGGAGGGAGAGGCTGCCAGGACCTGGCATGTTTCAGGAAACCCTAGTGAGGGCGCCTGCAGGGTGGTCTTCATGCAGGAGACTGACCAGCCAGAGGCAGGCCATGGAGGAGCGCCTATGCCCAGGTTTGAACTTCATGCTGAAGGCGACGGGCGGCCATGAGTGACTTTAAGGTGCAGAGCAGCGCGGTTAGGTTCTGGATGATAACCCAGGACTCACACTGCGTGTCCCTTAGTCACGAGTGTGTGTCAGTGCTGTCCATCGGCTCCTCCTCCTTCCCGGTGGGACAGGGAAGTCTCGGTAGATTCTGGAAGCTACCACGGGAGCCCGCCAGGAGGCGGGGCCTTTGAAACTGCCGTGAGCCAGCTCGTGTTCTCCCAGGCGCTCGGGGGACAGGGCCTGACTGGAACGCTCAGGGAAAAGAGGGTCCAGTGACAAAGTGGCCTCGGGAACACGCGAGCCACGCAAAGCCGCTCAGGGGCCCTGCGTTCTCTGACTCGCCACGATTTCTACACTCAGACGAACGGCCCGAGTGGGTCGGGCCTCACCGGCTCTAGAAGTCAGAACCACTTAGACCGGAAAATGGGACTCAGCGTGTCAATGATCCCCAGTTCATTAGGCGAAGACCAGCGTCTCTCAAACATCATGGTGCATGTCAGAGAAGTGGCACATCGAACCCTGCTTCCCTGTGAGGCCCAGGGTGGCAGCCAGCAGTCGTAAGCTGCATGCAACACCCAACATGAACGGCGTTTGCAAGAAAATTGAGTGCGAATCAAATTATGTTCCCTTTGGTTTGAAGAACTAAGAAATAATTGCCAATGAGTATTCATGTATAGGGCCCGTTTTGGGGAAACAAGCTATTTTAATTACTACTCGTGTCAGGAGTACGTGAGGGTGAGTTTATTAGCTGTAATGTGTTTAGCGGAGCTGCCTGACTGTAGCTGCTTGGTCTTGACAAGACATTAGAATTTATTTCATATTTGCATTGTTCGTCACAGACCCAGGCCATAAAAAACTAGATTGTAAGCTCATCTCTCACTTTCCAGGACTTTTAAAACTTCTGCTGAGAAAAACCACGCACAATAGAGCTGAATGATGAATTGCAAAGCGTTATTATTTACAGCTGCCGAGTGGCGGCCCTGGCCGCGTAGTTCAGTTGGGTAGAGCATCATCCTGATACATCAAGGTTGCGGGTTTGATCCCGGGCCAGGGCACATACAGGAACTAAGCAGTGAGTGAATGAGTGCAGAACTAAGTGGAACAACAAATCGATGTTCCTCTCTCTTTCCTCTCTCTTTCTCTCTCTCAAAGTCAATAAATAATAAATAAAATGTAAAAACATAAAGCCGCAGAGCATCTACCGACATTAGGAAGAAGCAGCTAAAATGGAGTTAAGTGCCCGAGCCCCTCCCTATATCTGTGTTGGCTAATACCATCCTCTCCCCTTGGACACAGCTCCAGTCATTTGAAACTTCCTGATCCTTTAAGCACGTCTCCCCGATAAAGGCCCTCCCCCTCCATGGCAAACAAACGCTCAAAATGTGTCTAAGAAAAATGAGATAAAGGCCAAAGTGCACATCAAGCTGCCGAAGGCAAACAAAATGAACCGGCGCCTCTCACCCTACACACAGCGTCCTCCGTGGCGGCGGGCAGGTTGGAAATGCGGGATCCCGGGGCGACGCTCGGGGACTTGCCTTCACCCCATCTGCAGGGCACCTGCTCTCCCTCGGCTGTTTGCGCCCCTCGGCCTTGTACATTCGCTTCTCTCTGCAGACCTAAACCTTGGCCAACATCTGTCTAGGTCCCTGGGTGTCCTCGCAGCCGTGAACAGGGCAAAACTCAGAGGAGACTTGGTATATTGGCGTCGTATGATGCAAATTAACACTTTGCAAGGTCTCCATTGACTATTAATTTGCAGCTACTCTATCATAGAAGAGCTTTCAGAGGGTCTGGGGTTTTGGAAAAGTCAGGACCTGAAATAGAAGTGAGCCGGTTACAAAAATCAATCTCCAGAAAGAAGAGAAAGAAGAGGAATCGTATTCTAATCGTGCCTTCATCATAACCTCATTAGCATGTCTAGTGAGTCGTTCAAGTACCAGTCTATAGTCTTCTGACTCCGTCTCATAAATATGTCAGGAGCAAAGTATAGTTATTTTAATAGTCTGTGTTGGTGGATCATCATGGATTTAATTAAGAGACAACTAGTGTATGAAATACGACACAAAGGCACCAGACTTAATGGAGAAATGTTTTACTGCGGATTTAAATCAGGGCGCAGACTTGATGGTCCACTCAGAAGCCCTGCGCACGTTTAATTAATGCAGACGGCGCAGACCGCTCAGACTGGGGGAGAAACGTCCGTGATTTAGGATTCTCGCAGCACCCCGCCTTACTTACAAGGGGACGTGCGTGCGGGTGATTAAGAGCTTGTTTTGAGCTTTATTATATGAGATATTTAAAATGTAAGCTGTATAAAAGTCTCTTAAAACATTATTTCTCGCCTCCTTGTCTTCTGTGGTGAATCTCCACCCCCTCTCAGCACACAGACTGAGGGGGAGTTGGCCGTTTGGGTCAGATCATGACTAAGTGGAGAGCGCTGGGTTCTGTGTCCTCGCGGAGGTGGGACGGCATTTCTTTAGCTGAGCCATATCCATAGACATGAACAGAGGATGGATGCAATAGTAGATGTCTTCATATTTCATGAAATATCCCTTTGCCTTTTCCTTAACCCTCACCTGAGGGTATTTTTCCATTGATTTTTAGAGAGAGTGGAAGAGAGAGGAAAAGACGGAGAGAAATATCCCTGTGTCCTCGCGGAGGTGGGACGGCATTTCTTTAGCTGAGCCATATCCATAGACATGAACAGAGGATGGATGCAATAGTAGATGTCTTCATATTTCATGAAATATCCCTTTGCCTTTTCCTTAACCCTCACCTGAGGGTATTTTTCCATTGATTTTTAGAGAGAGTGGAAGAGAGAGGGAAAGACGGAGAGAAATATCCATGTGAGAGAGACATCGATTGGTTGCCTCCTGCACACGCTGCGACCAGGGTCCAGGCCTGGGAGGAGCCTGCCGCCCCGAGGTACGGTCAAGGGCATGCACCCTGGTTGCAGGCTGGATCCCCAGCCCTGGTCGGGGTGCGTGTGGGAGGCAACCCATCCACGTGTCTTTCTCACATCCGTATTTCTCTCTCTAGCTGCCACTCTCCTTTTTCTACTCTCTCTAAAAATCAATGGGAACATATCCTCGGGTGAGGATTATTTTTAAAAAGACTGTTTACTTATCTCACGCCGCTGTCTATCCGCTAAAAATCAATGGGAAAATATCCTCGGGTGAGGATTATTTTTAAAAAGAGTGTTTACTTATCTCACGCCGCTGTCTATCCGTTATTGGTACATGTTTCACCTTTGCTAACTGTCATGGTCTCTAATGTGTCTGAAAGCTGCTCTCGTTCACACCCACACGTTTTCCTCAGGGAGCCGGCTGTGCTTCCTGCCTGTGAGCACCTACGAGTGCCTTTCTCTGTCCAGGACAGATGTTCCCGCTGGTGCACTGTTCTGTGTGGGGAAAGATGGGGTTATTTCTTCTTCTCTTTTTATCTTTTAAAATCTGTCCTTGGCATATTCGTCTTTAGAATGTGCTGGAAAATTTGCATAGCTGGGCGTTCTGTTTTATTTAAAAAAATAAATAGAAAGATGGCCTTCTGTGGCTTCATAAGTTATATCCCCATTCACACCTTGAGTGTCCATTTGTTTGATCTTGAGCTCTTCTAAGAGCCAAATGCCACCGGAGACGTCAGGTTTTCACTGTTGATGTGAGCAGCTTTTTGAGATTTTGATGAGGATAACCTTTAAGAGGTTGGTTGTTTTAAAAGTCAGTTAAACCAGATCATCATGGGTGTTTTTTTAACCAGTCGTTGCTTTAAAGAACAGTCATTGCAGTGGGACTTGGATGGCGAGCAAGGTCTCAGCCGCACTCGGCTTCCGAGCGCGAAACCGCCAGAAACCAGTTCTCCTGCACCAGCAAATATTTAATCGAAGCAGAAAGTCATCTGAGGTTTTGATGAATACTTTTAAGTGGTTGAAATATTTATAAGACAATTACCAGATGCTTACAATTCTGATTTTTTGTTTTTATAAAAAGAATTTCAAAGTATATTTTAAAATGTGTCCAGCCCTAACCGGTTTGGTTCGGTGGATAGAGCGTCAGCCTTCGGACTGAAGGGTCCCAGGTTCCATTCCAGTCAAGGGCATGTACCTTGGTTGCGGGCACATCCCCAGTAGGGGGCGTGCAGGAGGTGGCTGATCGATGTTTCTCTCTCATCGATGTTTCTAACTCTCTATCCCTGTCCCTTCCTCTCTGTAAAAAATCAATAAAATATATTTTAAAAAATAAAAATAAAATGTGTCCATCAGGCCTGGCCAGTGTGGCTCAGTTGGTTGGGCGTTGTCCTGTGCACCAAAAGGTCACCAGTTCGATTCCCGATCGGAGCACATGCTGGGGTTGCGGGCTCGATCCCCAGTGGGGGGCATGCAGGAGGCAGCTCATCAGTGTTTCCCTCTCTCATCGATGTTTCTCTCCTCCCTCTCTTTCTCTCTTTCTCTCTTTCTCTCAAAATCAATTGTAAAGTCTTTAAAATGCATTGATCAAAGGTATAACAACTCTCCCGTGATATGATCCTGTTGCAGAAAATGGGTCAAGCCCTAATTTTCTAAGGCAGCAGTTCTCAACCTGTGGATCGCGACCCCTTTGGGAGTCAAACGACCCTTTCACAGGGGTCACCTAAGACCATCGGAAAACACATATATAAACACATATGTAATATATTGTTTTTGTGATTAATCACTATGCTTTAATTATGTTCAATTTGTAACAATGAAAATACATCCTGCATATAAGATATTTACATTACAATTCATAACAGTAGCAAAATTATAGTTATGAAGTGGCAACGAAAATAATTTTATGGTTGAGGGTCACCACAACATGAGGAACTGTATTAAAGGGTTGCGGCATTAGGAAGGTTGAGAACCACTGTTCTAAGGTGTTAGTCACTGCCTTCTGCATAAAGTGTGTAAACGTTCAGTATATTACTGTTTTATTCCTTCATTTGTTTGTGAATCACCATGGACCTATTTTCCTCCTCTATGAAATGAAAATAACAGTATTTATCTCACAGGATTATGTGAGGGTTAAATTAAATAATCTGAACAGTACTGAACATCCAGCGGCCTAGAACCATGGAAACACCTCCTGTGTTGGAACTAGTTCTGCGTGAACGCCTTCTGAGGAATCAATATAGCCCTTGAATTTCAACTTTATAGAGTAACCAGTAACGAGCAAAAATAGAGTATACACCTTCCATAATGTCCTCAGGGGGGAGCAAAATAGAATAAGGAAGGAACCCGCCAACGGTTTTTAAAAAGACGATAAAGGAGGAAAATAGGAGACAAACAGAAAACGATAGAAATGAACCCATTTAAATGGTGATTGAAATAAATAGACTAAACACGCCATTGAAAAGTCATAGTTTAGAAAAACAAGTCAGCGAATTGGGAGTTACAAGATTAGATTCACACTTAAAACATAAGGAAAAAGAACAGTTTAAAATTTTAAGAAGATACTAGGAACGCACTATCTTAAAGGTCATAGAGTTATTTTAACAGTACACAGTTTTCTCTAGGGCAAAGGGCATTTATAATGGAAGGGTCAAGTTTCAGTTTACCAGGTGCATGTAATCATTCTAATCACAGAACTCTACACATAGACATTTTTAAACCGATAAAGTAAAACCTAACAGCAACCTTCAGAGCCCTCAGGACGCGGCCCACGCTGGAGCTCCGAGCTACCTCAATCCCACGGGGTCTTGGCGCTACTGCTCGCTGGCTATGGAATCTTGGGCAAATTTCAATTTTTTCTTGCTTCATTCCCCCCCACCCCAACCCGCCCTTTCAAATTGGGAAAATCAGGGCCTGTGCTTCGCTGGTCACTAGTCACTCACCAGATTATAGAAACTATTTTAGTTATAGCGATAACTTCCACATGCCTTCTATGGCGATTACATGAGATAACACGGGACAGGAGCTGTGCCTGTCACGCAGCGGGGACTCCACGACCGTTAACACCTGGCATGAGAGCTGTACCAGAGATCCGCCCGAGATGCTGTTGGAGCCCTCGGGAGAACGGGGAGGAAAGGGCTGAGGGTCAGGTTCACGGTCTGAATGACGTCGCCCTTCAGCGGGTGGAGTCTTGGTGAATAAGCAAAAGCCAGTCAAAAGAAAGATGGCTGTAAACCAGCCTGGGTTAATAGTTTAACTACACTGACCAATCAAAGCCATCAAATCGGGGGTTGATTTGCATACACGGTTACTGGGCCCGGTTTAATCTCTGTACCTGATCTGTTCTTCCATCATTTTTTCATGTGAAAAATACTACATTTGTTTTCTCGCGATTTACATTTTCAGATTTGGATTCATAGAATCCCTTCCCTGTGAAAAGAAAATGATGTGAGCTGTAATATTACATTTAACTGACTATAAAAATAGCTGTTTTAAACAACCGAGTACATTACAGTGGTGTAGATGGATAATCGTGGAAATTGCTTTACAAAGAACATTTTCATCTCCGACCGTTATCAGCTACTGGGAGCTTTCTCGCCCTGCATTTTAGATAATAATCATACCAAGCACTGCAAGGGCGTGTGTGTGTGTGTGCGGTGTTCTGTGCTCCTGCCTGCACGTCTCGGAGCTCACTGGCTCGTCCCCTTCGGAGCTGCTGGGGAATTCATTTCCTCGCTCGGTTTCCCGTGGGTGCTGATCCCCCGGGGCCTGCTCGCCTCGTCGCTTCTCACACTTGGCAGCCACAGGCCAGGGCTCCCAGTCTTATTGGCACGTGGAGCTATTCAGGGGCTTGAGGTGGATTTGGAAGCACAACATGCTTCACATGAAGTTTAGCTTCTGCTCTTCTCCAGCCAGTCCTGGCCATTCCGGAAGGCCGCCTTTAACCTCGTAACCCGCGTGCGCTCTGGTCACGCATCCATTGAGCCGCTTAAAGTTGCAAGGAGCATAAAACCCACCCCAACTGCTTGAATGGAACAAGGAATTTGTCCCTCTAGCTGAGGGCTATCAGGATAACTCGTTTCAGGGGAGGCCTTCTGAGATTCAGTGAAGCACACCTGAACACACACACGCACATTCACATGCACACACACTCACATACATGCACACACATGCATACACACATATACTAAGATGCACACACATATGCACATACATACACACATATAGGATAGCATCTGAACCTAAGAACATCCCCAGGATAAACATTCCCATCCATTAGAATGATGTTCATGAATAATTTCTTCAGGATGTTTTGATGATAAGTGAAAAAAAAATTAAGAAATTAAATAGGCTTGGAGGGAAATGCAAATAAAATATGCAAATGCATAAATACTGAAATTCTTCAAAAACGTAGTGGCAGAAACGACTAGAGTCTAATTGTTCAATTATTTTTGCCTTTAATCCACTTTGTTTTCTCAGCTTGTTTGGAATAAGTGTAACAAGTTTATGACCATGAAAACATACATTCCTCTGAGGCCAAGTGTCCTGTTCAACCTAAAAAAAAGAGGTAAACTGAGGCCAGCTCAGGTTATGAGAAACTGAGTTTATTGGGGAACAGCAGAAGCCTTGCAATTCTGCAAACACAGGCTCTCACAAGCTCTGAGCGAGTCCCCTGGGGGCTGGGGGCAGCCGTGTTTAAGGGCAAGGACGGGGGAGGCCAGCCAGGCTCCAGCAGCGGGTTCATGGCTGGACGATGGGAGAGGTTCTGGGCAGATGCTCACTGGTCCAGAGAGAAGTCTCCGTCGTCTGTACAGCACGGGCCGAAGTCGGGCTCAGTTCCTAAGGCCTGTTCTGGAAGCGCACGTGTGAGTTTCTCCATTTCATATCCTCTGGTTCCCCTGAGGTTGGAAACACTCACAATCCCTTCTCAGTGTAACCGGGACTTCCACCCTGGCCGGGTGCTCAGGTGGTTGAGCGTCGCCCCGTACACCAGAGGTTGCAGGTTCGATTCCCCATCAGGACACACACCTAGGTTGTGGGTTCCATCCCGGGTCAGGGCGCATGCAAGAGGCAACCGATCGATGATGTTTTCCTCTCTCCCTCTCTCTCCTCTCTTCTCTCCCTTCTTCTCTCTCTAAAAACCAATCAAAACATATCTTCAGGTGAGGGTTATAAAAAAATTAGAGAAGTGAGTTTCATGGGCCTCAGATTCCTTGGCACCATCGTCTTGACATGGAAGGACTGGGTGTGAGTCGGATGAAGCAGGGAGGGGAACAGGCATGATTAGAGTGGCCACAGGAGCAGCCACGGCTCCACGAACACGCTCCGTGTTGGAGCCTCCCCGCCCCTCCCTTTACTCTCACACGTTGCCTGGTAAGGTGCCCGGTAGCGTTGTTCTCAGCTTTTGGTGGGAACGCTGGTGAGCTAGAACATGCCAGGGTCACACAGGGACAACACACAGCCCGGGAGAGCTGTCTGGCTTCCAAGCCCCAGCCTAGCCCCCGACACTCCACCTCCATAGCAGCGTCAAGTCCGAGGCCCCGGGAGTCAGCCCCATGACGTGAGGGTTCGTGGAACCAGAACCCGAGCCATCAGGCTGGTGGGCCCCTCGCGTGGCCTCTGCGCGCTGCCACGCAGGCGTTCGGGGCGTCCGTGGGTGAGACATAGTCACGGGGCCCGTATCTTCACGGGTGAGTGTTAGCTTTGTGTGCAGGGCCTGAGCACTCACCCAGGCACCGTGCCAGGTCAGGAGGCGCCCCAGCGCGGCCCTCGCTCGCAGGGTGACGATTTGGACTTTGTCGTTCACTGGTTTGCAAGTGGATCGCGGAGAGGCTCTGGTGTTCGGCTGTTTGCTGCCTGTTAAATGACGTGGTGCTGATGGGCCCCAGCTGTCCCGAAAATGCTCCCACCCTCCCCGTGGCGCCCTCCACACGCTCATTACAGCGTTAGCGTGGCTGAACGTCTTTACAAATTCTAGGTCACCATCTGCAAGGATCCTATGTTGTGCCTCTTTCAATACAAAGTGTACTCTTGCCCTGACAGTGTGGTTCAGTGGTTGAGTGTCAACCTATGAACCAGGAGGTCAGGGTCAGGGCACCTGCCCGGGTTGCGGGCTCGATCCCCAGTGTGGGGCGTGCAGGAGGCAGCCGATCCATGATTCTCATCATTGATGTTTTTCTCTCTCCCTCTCCCCCTCCTCTCTGAAATCAATAAAAAGGTGTTTTTTTTTTAAGTGTGCCCTGGTATTATGAAGACTGTGATGCCCTTTGGGAAATGTGACATATGAGCATCATGGTCCTCAGTACCTCAGCACTGAGAAGTCCCAGCATGGAGTCAGATCCGACCTCCTAGCTTTTCTGCGCGTCACTGGGTGACTTTGAGCAGATCACATAACTTCTCTGAGCCTCAGTTTTCTCATTTGAAAATGGGAAAATAATAGCTTTCCAGGTTGTTAAAAAATAACTAGATGAAACAAGAGTTATGTCAAGAGGCCACTGCCGAGCACATGGCCAATGAGGAAGAAGTGACCGGCGCTGGTAGGAAAGCTAGCAGTGCAGTAGGGCAAATGTTAGACAACAGACAAATGTTCTTTAATCTCTGCAAACCATCGTCCCCTTAACCACTCACCTCTGAGGCCGGTCCATTTCCCAGGGAAACCTGGGTGTGGAAGCCAGGCATCGCGGAGAAGTGGTCTGTTACCGCATCTCCCAGCTCCCCTCTCGCAGAACATGTGCAGGTTGTTGGGTGGGACGGAGGGGACGCAGCAGGAAGAGCACGCTGGCCTCGGTCCCACCGAAGCTGAGCAGCCTTCTCTCTGTTCGTCCAGCCTTAAATGTATTAACAAATTATCCATCTCCAAGAAATCAATGTTTCGTGTAGCTTTTCCCCAAAACAACTAATGGACCACAAAACCCCTCTTTTGAAGAACGGTTGTCTTTCGTCATGCAGAGTTCCCAGGCGCCTGGGCACCCAGTTTGGGAAACGCAGTGGAGAGGGATTTAAAACTCCCGGGAGGGTGGATAAGTGAAGACCCGGAGTGGCTGCCTCCTCAATGGAGAGCAGAGGGAGCCCTTCTCCCGGCTGTGCGAGCCCCCGCTCGGACCCGCGGCCGCTGCTTTACTCCCTGAACTGCAGAATTCCGTCTGCTCCACAGATGGGCCGAGCAGCTGCGCTCGCCATCAAGGCGACGCCAATGCGGATGCTCTGCCCAGCTCCGCACACGCTTCCCTCGGGGGCCAGGGGACCCAGCCCTCAGGAGTGGATGTCCTGGTTCCTCTCCCCCTCACTCCCCTCCACCCCCCCTTCCATGCACTCTGTGTGGAGCCAGATCATAAAAATAATCCCCCAAACAAACAAAAGCTTGTGCTTGCTGCCAGATTCCAGATCAATAGACACGCTGGGAGGCGCCAGGAGGCAGAGGTTCGCGTGGTGGGGGCGCTGTGGGTCGTTAGAGATGAAGGAGCCATGCGACACCAGCACAGTTGGCACAGCCCACGCGTGCTCCTGGCAGGCTCCGCGGGGCCGCAGACGGAACGCCCCACGGCTCAGTCACCTGCCAGGTCTGCGGACGGGTCCAGGTCCACGGGGGCCACGCGGGGGAGCTGGTCTACCCCTGGATAACGGAGGCTGTCGGGGCACAGTGCTCGTCAGAAACAGTCCACTGAGGCCCTGGCACACGTGTCGTGCCTGGAGAGAGTCGGCAAGTAGTTGAACACCTTGAAGCAGGGGTTAGACATCACAGCTCATCGCCTGTCTTTTGCGTGTGCTGTGACCAGTTTGCTGGGAAATGGCTGTCTCCACGCGGGGGAGGTGATCTCTCATCTGTCTAAATAGAAGTTTGAATGACTATGTAAAGGAATGAGTCCACCCCACCCTGAAGTACAGAGGAGAGACAGGAAAGCCATGCACGCTAGGATTCCCCCAACTGGCAGGTTGCTACCCCTTGCTTTAAGCAAACATTGGGTTCCAAAATTAATTAGTAAAGCCCGGCCTGTGGCTGAGGGTCGGCCCAGGCACATACATGAGAGCAGGTGCCTGCAGGTCACTGCTCTGTGAGTGTCGTTCCTGTGACCCTGGACGTGAAGGTTCCATTCAGCTCTGGTTTGTGAAGCTTGGATAAGGCGGCCCTCACTACAGTCATACCTTAAACCACACGGGCCCTAAAATAACCGGCGAGATTGAGAATTAGTAATAATAGTAAGACCCAGGCACAGACTGTCCGGGTTCAAAGCCCAGCCCCACCACTCACCCATTCGTGACCCTGGGTAGCTCCCCTTCCCGGGCCTTCATTTCCCCTCTGTTATTTGTCGTTTATGCAGCTCTTTCTTTTCTCTTTTTTTGTAGTCACAGGAGGACCCACCTGCCACAACCTAGTGCATCCTGCATGGAAGCAAATGTTTTACTTTCACTCTCTCCTTTTGCCAAAGTCATCAGTAAAAACAGGCATATTCTTACTCCTGTCATTTGTATTTTATGACTAACTAGAGGCCTGGTGCACGAAATTTGTGGGGTGGGGTCCCTCAGCCTGGCCTGCATCCTCTCCCAGTCCAGGAGCACTCAGGGGATGTCCATGAGCCCGGCTTCTGGCTGAGCACTGATCCCCCTGTGGGAGCGCACTGATCACCAGGGGGCAGCTCCTGCATTGAGCATCTGCCTCCTGGTGGTCAGTGTGCATCATAGCAACTGGTCGTTCTGCCATTCAGTCAATTTGCATATTAGCCTTTTATTATATAGGATAGTAAGATCAAGAATCCTCCCTTAAATGTATTGTCTATTTAACTTCTTTTTAGATCAGTTACCCTTTACTATCATTTGCCCAATTTTCTCTTGGGTTGTGTCCTCTTTTCAAAAAATTTTGTTGTTGTTGTTATTCAAAATTAGATGTAGAAAGGGTAGGAAAGGAAAAATCCTCACCTCAGTCTTAGGTCTTCTGGATAGGAAATCCTTTTATAATCCAATGTTAAAGAAATACATTCCTTTAAAAGAACCCATTTCAAACAGTTTCCATGAATAAAAACATAGCAATTGTGTTCAAAATTGTGTTTGAAGTCACTTAGGTTACATATGGGTCACACACACTGGAATGTTCTAGATCAACGCCAGGTGCTCCAGCAGCGTTCGCATCCCATGGAGCTTATTGCCCGATCCCAGACCCCACCTCCCAAAATACAGTCTTTGTTTTAACAAGATCCCGGCTGATTTATCCAGAGCTTGAGAGATACTGGTATAGATAGCGCATTAAGATATCATCTCAGTGTCAAAAGCACCTTCCATCTGCTAATATCTATCAACCCTTCTTTTTAAAAAAATATTTTTATTGATTTCAGAGAGAAAGGGAGAGGGGGAGTTAGAAACATCAATGATGAGAGAGAATCATGGATTGCCTGCCTCCTGCATACCCCCTACTGGGGATTGAGCCCACAACCCCGGCATGTGCTCTGACCGGGAATTGAACCATGACCTCCTGGTTCCTAGGTTGACGCTCAACCACTGAGCCACATCGACTGGGCTCTGTCAGCCCTTTCCATGTCATAGGGGTGACAAATATGTTCCCTAGTTCATAAGCTGGTGTTGTTTTAAAATTCACGGTATCTTTGTGAGACACTGAAACACTGCTGTGTATTCGGAGCATCTACCCGGTTCGTTATGAATTCCGAGAGCTGGGGTTCCCTTGGAAGAAACTCATGCAACTCGAAATCATACAAATATTTTGCCATATTTTCTTGTGGTATTTTCATTAAAATACACTGCTTCCACAAGCGATTACCATTTTAAAGAGGAATCCAAACATAATACATTTAAGAGGTCTTAGTGTGGAGTTAATTGGTGATGGATGGCAGGCTGCTTTAGAGCGAGGCAACATTTTTATTCCTCGTAGTCACTGGATTATTCCAGGGGGTTTTCTGGAGGCTTTCAAAGCGTCCAGCCGAGGGCCGGATGCCTCCTGGAGAATAACTGTTAGAACGAAGCAAAATAGCCTGCTGGCCTGGCTCAGTGGTCGAGCATCAACCTAAGAACCAGGAGGTCATGGCTTGATTCCCATTCAGGGCACGTGCCCAGGTTGTGGGCTCCATCCCCAGTATGGGATGTGCAGGAGTCAGCCAATCAATGATTCTCTCTCATCATTGATGTTTCTAACTCTCCTTCTCCCTTCCTCTCTGAAATGAATACAAAAATTTAAACAAAAAAGAATGAAGCAAAATATTGTACAGGAATAGATCAGTGAGATAACAGCACAATAGTAGCAGAATGGCTCTGCCCCTTTGGGTGGAAATTAGGTAAATGTGAGAACTGTACAGGCTTTTGCTAGTCACCAAAGTAGCATCACAGAATCATGGCTTGCGTGTTCCACACGTGGACACACAGTTCATTGCTGTTGCGTTGTCTGAAAAGGTAGAGCAGAGCATTCTGGGACACATCTGCCTTCAAAGGCAGCATCTGTTGTCACAGTGAAGAGCTCAGATTCCGAGTGCAACGGCCTCGGTTCACATCTCGGCTCCACCTTGTAACAAAGTTGTGTGACCCGCCAGTGAGGTCATGTTCTGGTGCAGTTTCTCCACCTGCAAAACGGGGTTAACAACCGAACTACACCCCGTGTGGCCGGAGGGTTAGACCAGTGATATTCACAAAGTGCTCCTTCAGGCACTGGCATGAGTATGCTCTAAGGGCTACTATTTTGTCTCAATAGAAATGCAAAGCATATGGAGACAAAAAATGGTTATTTAATATGAAGAATAAGGACTTTTTTTTCAGGAAATTTCCTGCATCAGAAATTAAAGACAAAAAACACATCCCCCCCCACCCCCTGGTACATTTATCCTATATAATAATAGGCTAATATGCAAATCAACCGAACAGCAGAACGACCGGTCGCTGTGACATGCACTGACCACCAGAGGGCAGACGCTCAATGCAGGAGCTGCCCCCTGGTGGCCAGTGCACTCCCACAGGGGGAGAACCGCTCAGCCAGAAGCCTGGCTCATGGCTGGCAAGCACAGTGGCGGTGGCGGGAGCCTCTCTCGCCTCCGCAGCAGCACTAAGGACCCTTCAGGGGATGTCCGCGGGCCTAAGCTGGCAGTCAGACATCCCCTGAGGGGTCTCAGACTGCAAGAGGGTGCAGGCCGAGCTGAGGGACCCCCTCCCCCAGTGCACAAATGTCGTGCATGGGGCCTCTAGTGTAGAAAAAAGAAGTAAGAAGTTACTAGTTTCTCTGTCCCTCTGCCCAATGCACACACCATTTCTTTTCTTTTTTTTAAATATACTTGTATTGATTTCAGAGAGGAAGGGAGAGGGAGAAAGATATAGAAACATCAACAATGAGAGAGAATCATGGATCAGCTGCCTCCTGCATGCCCCCTACTGGGGATCGAGCCCGCAGCCCACGCCTGTGCCCTGACCGAATTGAACTGTGACCTCCTGGTTCATAGGTCAACGCTCGACCACTGAGCCACACCGGCCGGGCTGCACACACCCTCTCCATTAGGTCTGCCCTCCCTCTGTCTCACCTCCAGTTGAACCTCCGGGCCTGTTTGTCACACAGCAAGTGGGTTGGGGTATTCGGGGCATCTTCACGTCTTGTGCTGCACGGTCACCACTGCAGCTTCGATAATAAAAACAAATGAGGGTTTTCCTGTTAAACCGAGCGTTTACTTTGGTAATGAGGAGACACGGCTGCCTCTGACTTGACCACTTTGTCTTGTTACCATCTCTCTCCCGCTCCCCGCTCCGTCCCTCGATCCTAATGAAGCTTTTACTGGAAGGGACGGGGCACCACCAGCAATAACAGACTCACTCGGGCTCTGGAGGGA
>NW_005370105.1:2212797-2219032 GCF_000412655.1 Myotis brandtii | reverse complement strand
GGATATCAGCTGGGAAGCAGGTTCCATGTCCGCTGCTCCGGCAGCAGTTCATCGTGGAGAAATAAACACTGGCTGCTGGCGCCTCGTGAAAGGACCTCGTAGCCGCGTAAATCGGCTGCGACTCGGTGATCCAGCTCTTTCTGGAGAAGAGAACACCCCGCGGGAACGCAGACGTCGCCTGTGACAGTCCCCGGGCTTGTGCAGCTCCGGGCAGAGCACCTGGAAGTAGCTCTAAAGGGGGCTGTACCCACCGGCGGCCATCGCCCCATCTCCTGTTGCTTCCCGGTCTTACCGCGCAGGCCGGCCCATGACGCCTCAGGCCGTGAAGTCATTTCACTGAACGTTGTCACCACACTCCCTGGGCACAAGCGAGAACGGCCTTTTACTTAAAACCAAGCGGAGCAACACGCCTGCCCTCGGACCCCGTTATCGCTGTCTTTCCTGAAACTGCGAGAGAAAGCGGGGATCGCTCCTCCCCTTGACGGTGCAGCGTCTCCCAGGCCTGTGGCTCAGTGTGCGCCCCCCGCCGCCCTGGAGCAAGTGGCCAGTGAGCGAGCCGCTGCCATTGCTGACGGCCGTGGCCCCGCATCAGAGAACGAGATGGGAACAGGACGAGTGCGGCTCGTGTGGGAAATAGGACGCTCACCTTCCAGGCCAGGGACGTGGCCGGAAGTCACACTGAAGAAGCCCACCCGCTTCCTCGGGTGTTGCTGACGTGCAGTGAGGACACTGAGAACAGCAAGAGAAAAACACCTCCCCTCTGCTGTCTGGTGTGTGCTTCGTAGACCAGGACATAAAACACCCAGCTAGCCCGGCCCGCGTGGGTGAGCCCCGACCTATGAGCCAGGAGGTCAGGGTTCGATTCCCGGTCAGGGCACATGCCTGGGTTGTAGGCTTGATCCCCAGTGTGGGGCATGCAGGAGGCAGCCGATCCATGATTCTCTCTCATCATCGATGTTTCTATCTCTCTCTCTCCCTCTTCCTTCCTCTCTGACATCAATAAAAACATGTATATTTTTGCCCTGGCTGGCTTGGCTCAGTGGATAGAGCATCGGCCTGTGGACTGAAGGGTCCCGGGTTCGATTCCAGTCAAGGGCACATGCCTGGGTTGTAGGCTTGATCCCCAGTGTGGGGCATGCAGGAGGCAGCCGATCCATGATTCTCTCTCATCATTGATGTTTCCATCTCTCTCTCCCTCTCTCTTCCTCTCTGAAATCAATCAAAATATATTAAAAAATAAAAGACCTAGCTAACTACATTGAGGAAAAAACGGCACGTGTAGGGTTAGGTAGTTCTGCTCCGTGAGTGCCAGAGAGCCTTCAGAGCCGGACAGCTTCTCTGGGAACAATGCTTTTATGGAACCTCTCCTGCTTCCCTTTTTTTTTTTTTTCCTTTCTTTGTCCGGGTTATTTATTTTTTTAACTGTTTCCTCTTTGGCGATTAGCGTGTAGCTCTGTCGTTCCGGCTGTTGTGTGCTGTAACTCTACAGCCCGTCGCCAGGGAGTTCTGTGTAATTGCCCATCACACGCACCGCATTATCCATCCCGGGAACCGCGCTGAAGGACGGGCGGCGAGGGGCTCCGAGAGGCAGTCTGGTTTGCACTAATGGACCTCACAGGAAGGAAATGCAATTTGAAAGAAGCTGATGCATATGTTCTATTGCCGAATATAATGTTTGATTTAATTATTAACTGTCAGTGATGGAGCGGCCACTCCTGCCCAGGCCGCCTGTGAGTGCCCGGCTTTCTAAGCAGGCCCACCAGGGAGCCCAGGTCTGTCTTTCCGTCCATGACTTAACAAAAGAAGACAGTGTCACCCCAGCCGGTTTGGTTCAGTGGATAGAGCGTCGGCCTGTGGACTGAAGGGTCCCGGGTTCAATTCTAGTCAAGGGCTCATGCCCGGATTACGGGCTCCATCCCCAGTGCGGGGTGTGCAGGAAGCAGCTGATCCATGATTCCCTCTCATCATTGATTTTTCTATCTCTCGCTCTCTCTCCCTCTCCCTTCCTCTCTGAAATCAATAAAAATATTTTTTTAAAAATACATTCTGAACAGGAGTCCCCAGACACCCAGACAGCCGCACAGGTGTGGGGCCGAGGGCTCACAGGGAAGAGAGGCGTCTGGAATGTGCACCCACACACCCGCACCTGGGCCGGCCGGATGCGTCTCCAGGGCCTTCCCAGCGCGGGGCCTCCTCTCCCCTGCGGACTGTGGGTGCAGTTCGAATGGGGAAGGACCCCCATCGCCAGCCACTGGGGACCCCCTGCTCCGCGTGCAGGCGAGGCAGCCGGATGCTGACGCCACCTGACAGGCTGGCCACGCTGAAGGCAAGGGGTACGAGTGCGCAAGGTTTCCTGGAAAAGCATCGCGTCCCCTGACAGCAGGACCGGCTTTCGGGGTGGCGGGGGGCGGGGGGGGGAGGCAGAGGTCAGCGCTGTCGGAAGGGACGCGGAGAGATGGTGATGGTCATGCAGAAGTGTCCTAGCTGGGCTCCTGCCTTGAGTTCTGGTCACTTTTTACATTTTAATTCCTCCCTTTTCCCTCCTCAGGGACACTCTGCTCTTCCTCTCTTCTCACCGGGAGAACTGAAGTTTAGCGGATGGGTTTTCAGAATACGAAAACGTGGGGAGCTGGGTTCATTAGAATATTCCTCGGAAAACCTCGCTGCCTTCACTTATCCTCTTGACAAAGATAAATGCAAATTCTTACCGACTCACAAACCCGAGTGGCATTTTCTAGATGTGTCCCTATAGGTGCCAGACAACCGCAGTGGCATAATAAAGAGGCGGGCGGCAGCGAAGTGAATAGGCGGTGTGCTGGGCCATGTATGCGCGGCCCCTAAAGTGCGCTCAGTTCTGAATTTTCATTGGGTCCACCTGCCCTACCATATAGCACCATCATTTGCCTCATACATTCCGATATTTAACTGTTTGTTTGTTTTTTATTACATGTTTTGGGGTGGCACTGGTCAACATGGACATACAGGTTTCAGGTGTGGGTTTCTATTACGAGATCTGTATTTTGCACCGTGTAGCCACCACCCAAAGTCAAAGCTTCTCCTAAATACTTAACACCAGCCCCAGCCGGTTTGTCTCAGTGAATAGAGCAGTGATGGCGAACCTTTTGAGCTCGGCGTGTCAGCATTTTGAAAAACCCTAACTTACTCTGGTGCCGTGTCACATATAGAAATTTTTTGATATTTGCAACCATAGTAAAACAAAGACATTTTTGATATTTATTTTATATATTTAAATGCCATTTAACACAGAAAAATCAACCCAAAAAATGAGTTCGCATGTCACCTCTGACACGCGTGTCATAGGTTCGCCATCACTGGGATAGAGCATCGGCCTGCAGACTGAAGGGTCCCGGGTATGATTCCAGTCAAGGCACATGTCTGGTTGCAGGTTCGATCCCCAGTAGGGGGCGAGCAGGAAGCAGCCAATCAATGATTCTCTCTCTCACTGATGTTCCTCTCTCTCTCTCTTATACACACACATATATATATATTTTTTAAAGAAATGACTGGGCTTATGCTGGGGGTTCAGGCGGATCCTCCGACAAAAGGTGTTGTGTGACCCTCTATCTGGACCGCCCTCGCCTACCACTCCCAGGTCGCTTTCTGGATGACCAGGCCTACGGGTGTGACCCAGGTAAATGTCTTTAGACAGGTGTGTGGCCAGGAAGTGCTTTCCTATGACACTGTTAGGACGAGGGACAGTCACCTGTGTTGTTTGGCAGCCCTGGAATTGGCAGGTAGCGGGAGAAGTGATTATCTGCCAGTCGAAGAGTATCGATCGGGGCTATTTTGCTGGTAACATGCGCAACTGACATGGTTGGACTTAACAAAACACAGGTTTGCGCTTCTGCGAGACGCGCTGAAGGTGCCGTGGGAAAGCCCGTGAGGCTCACGGGGGACCCCCGAGAGGCGTGTGGTCGGTGAGCAGGTTCTGTAAACGAAGACATGACCCGCATGTACGTGCCTCCTCCTTTTGGCCTCGTCTGTTCACGTAAATTAATTAGAGGAGAGAGGACTTGAAATGAGGTCATCATTTTCTTGGAAATCGCCAGTGCTCTGGGGCTGAAGAACTGAAACCCCCTTCCCCAGCCTGCCGGGCCGGCCCTCCATCAGCCAAAGGAAGTTTTAAAACAGAGTCAAGCACAAGAAAAAGAGAAAAACAGTCAGCATTCCAGAAACCCCGTAAGGCTCTGCGGGGTGAGGAGATGCGTGTCGTTCGGGGGCTTTGCCGGGAGCAGAGGAAGGAGACGGAGGGTCTCGGGGCCCAGGGACCGGTGTCTGGGCGCCGCCGGCCGCCTCCCGCCGTAGTGGGGCCTTATCGAGCGAGTGACCTTTAGGAGGTGATTGTTTGTGATCACTCGGTGTGCACCCAGAGTCTCGGGGAGGAATATTCCAATTTATTTCAAAGGTTACACATCGACATTGAATATGCAGTGCAGCCGCATTATCATATGCTGTAAGTTTACACAAGGAGTCGGCCTGCGTCCTGCCATTGTTCCCGGCCGCCTGGCGTGTTTGGGTTTCTGTTCTGTGAGGTTTGCTCCTTCTGGTTCCGAAAACAGAACTCCGAGCAGCCGGCGGAGAAGGGGGCACAGCGCTGTTCTTGTCGCTGTGGTTGAAACGACGGAGAATCCGGTTCGAGTGCGAGAGCTGGGGATGGTCTTCGCCACGTACCCCACCCCGAAGTAATAACGTCCAGTTTCCATTTCCGTGGCTCAGCCCAGGACCACTGCCATCCAGCCAAATGCTCCTGGGAGTTGGAATCACAACCCAGACCAGTCGCCCGGGCGCAGCGAGAGAGAACCCGGCTTCCGGAAGGGCAGGAGATGGGCCCGGGGACCATAGAGGGCTTTAGGGAGAGGCTGCTGTGGGTTTCCCTTCCTGTAGTTTTCCTGGCCGTGCAACTCACTGTTTCAGTCCCAAAAGGCTGCTCACCCTCAGCCTTAGCAGGTGGCACAGGGCGCAGCATAAATGGGGAGGCTCTTCCGTCTCCTCCTTTCTTCTCGGGTGTCAGATCAGTTGTCCAAGAAACTGCAGGACGGGGTTGCCTGCAGCTACCTCCTGTTTTCTTTTTTAAAATATATTTTTATTGATTTCAGAGAGGAAGGGAGAGGGAGAGAGAGAAGCATCAATGATGAGAGCCGGGGTGCGGACTCGGCCGTGGGACCCGTTTGAAACTGTTTGTAGTTCATCCAGACAGTCCTGCTTCCCAAGTCCCCGTTCCCCAGGGAGGAGGCACCCCGATCTCTCCTTGGAAGGCCGGCCTTCAGGGAGCCGTGCGCCTCGCATCTGTGACTCCGGGGGGCCCGGACAGGAGGTAAAGGGGAATCAGACGTGTGCCCTGTGCATGGGTGACTCTGCTCCTAGGATGACGTCAGGGAGGCTGAGCTCCAGCACCAACGGGGCCGAGGGCCGGGCGGACATTAGGCAAAAAATTTGCAGATTGGTCTCCTGGTGGGAAGAACTGTTTCTTCACCTGAAAATCCTGCAGGGATTTCCTTTCTGCAAGTTACAAACATAGATAAAAAATAGGAGAGCTGCCGGCCGGCGTGGCTCAGTGGCCGAGCGTCGACCTATGAACCAGGAGGTCACGGTTGGATTCCTGGTCAGGGCACAGGCCCAGGTTGTAGGCTCGATCCCCAGGGTGGGGCGTGCAGGAGGCAGCGTATCCATGATTCTCTCTCATCATTGATGTTTCTACCTCTCTCCCCCTCTCCCTTCCTCTCTGAAATCAATAAAAATGTGTGTGTTTAAGAGAAAGAGAGTAACTCCAGTGGCAGAGACAGCTGAGGAAGCAGAGTAGGGGAGGGCGGAGGGGGAGGCCCGTGGAATCTGTGACCGTCAGGCCAGTGGGTGGGAGGGCGGGTACAGGGCCGTGGTCCCGCGCTCCGTGGGTGAGGAGGGAGAAGGTGTGGGATTGAAGAACGGAGGCTGAGTTCTGAGAACGAGGAGGAAGGGCAGGTGCGAGGTCATGCCTGGAAGGCCTGGGCGTGCGTGTCGGGTTCAGAGGACGAAGGGCGCCTGAGCCGGGCAGGTGGGCCAGGTGTGCCCAGGGCGACCTCCCAGCTCAGGCTGGAAGCTGGAAGAAGGAAGACGCAGGAGGCAGAACAGCCCTGAGGTCCTTCTGGCTGCAGGTGAGGCCGCCATCTGGATTGGGCGCAGGCGTGCGGAAAGGAGGAGGTCCCTCCAGGGTCTGCCACTGGGGGCGCTGTCCCTC
>NW_005370105.1:2211123-2212206 GCF_000412655.1 Myotis brandtii | reverse complement strand
GGGCGGCAGCTCCTGGGTCCTGGGGCGGCAGCTCCTGGTCCCACAGGCACAGTCACCCTGCCCTCCTCGCCAGCCCCTCTGCCCAGCCAGCCCCGCAAGCACGGCCTGCGCCTGGGATGCTCCAGCGCCGCTCGGTCCAAGCGGAGACGTAAATGGAACTGACACGCTCCACTTAGAGTTTGGGGACTGGTTTCTTGTTGCTCCGGAGCGGTTACTGAGTGGGATTGAATACGTCACGTGTTATCTTTTCCTACCTACAGCCCGTGTCCAATGGACCTTTTCAAGCCTCAGCAGCCCCCGCTCATTAACCCTGCCAGCATCTCAGGGCGGGGGAGGGGGACCATCCACAGCCCCAGTTTGCAGGAGGAACCCAGCAGCAGGAGGCGTGGGGACGTGCCCAGAGCCCCCTGTGGCCCAGTCCTGGGGCGGGGGGAGAGTCAGTACGAGCATTTCTGTGGCTTTCGTGACGCGTCCTTGCTTTCCACGCAGCCCCAGGGGAACTCCATTCACAACTGAGGTCTGCATCCTGAGTGTCATGTCATCGCATAAAATGCTGTTCTCGAGGCTAGTGATTTTCAGACCGTTGCTCAGGAAAACTCAGTGGGTCGCCCCAGCCGTGGCTCAGTGGTTAACCTGTGAGCCAGGAGGTCAGGGTTCGATTCCCGGTCAGGGCACAGGCCTGGGTTGCAGGCTCCATCCCCAGTGTGGGGTGTGCAGGGGGCAGCTGATCCATGATTCTCTCTCCTCACTGATGTTTCTCTCTCTCTCTCCCTCTCCCTTCCTCTCTGACATATATATATATATAATTATTATTATTTCTTTTAAGAAGAAAACCGAGGTGCGGTCTGTCGCTTCCCTCTGAGACTTGCCGCCCGGCTTTGAGTGACTCCCCTCAGGCCGGGCTCCTCCTCAGAGATTCTGGGTGAACAGCAGGAGTGTCTCGGGCATCAGTTCACGGAGGAGTCAGTCAGAAGGAAGGCTAACTCAGGGGCTGCCTCAGAGGTCCGAGTGGCGGCTCCGACTGCATTTTCCAGGATAATCTCCGTGTCCAGAGGCTGCCGCCCGGTCCCAGTGCTCACAGCT
>NW_005370105.1:2200417-2211043 GCF_000412655.1 Myotis brandtii | reverse complement strand
AGCGTTCCTGAGGCTGGAGTGCCCCAGGGAGGCTGTACGGACCGGGTCCTTTCCTGAGGTCGGGACCGCGCTCAGGCCAGAATCCGGGGGGGAGGAAAGAGAATTGAAATGACAGGACAGAGGAGGAGGACTGGGGAAAGAGAGAGGGCAGGAGAGAGAGAGAGAGAGAGAGAGAGAGGAAAAAGATCGCTGACAGGCGCTACTTGGGAAACCATTATTCGTACAGTTATTGTCACTCGATTTCAAATGGCACAATGTGAAATTCATAATGAAGTCTGTTTTAACTGGGAAAAAATCCAGGTTTTGAAAGATCTTTCTATTGT
This sequence comes from Myotis brandtii, assembly GCF_000412655.1. Taxonomy (NCBI): domain Eukaryota; kingdom Metazoa; phylum Chordata; class Mammalia; order Chiroptera; family Vespertilionidae; genus Myotis; species Myotis brandtii. The sequence continues at coordinate 2,210,720 of NW_005370105.1, read as the reverse complement.
AAAAAATGTGATTGCTGGGATATAGATATGTTTCTCTTTTTTTCTTTCCTTCATTTTAACCTTTGCGGGTAACTTTACTCTAATTATATGAAGTTGTAGTTAGCAGCCATATCCAATTAAAAATGCTAAGCCAGTTTCATCTTGAGAGACACTGACATATCTAAATATATATATATGAGATAAATTGGTTATTGTCACAGCCGGCCTCTCGCTATCGGGCTTATACAACAGTGCCCTCTAGTGGCTGCTGGGCAGGCCGGCTGGCGTCAGGATTCCAACAGGGGCCTGTTCAAACCCAACCAGTATCACATGGAAATAGGCTCTGTCCTCTTCAAGCTCTGGAGCTGAAGCAATTTAAATAATTATTTGTAATCCAGGCCATCATCTCAAAATTCCTTATTTTTTCCCCAGAAGAGTACAGGCAGTGAGAACTTTTCATGCCTGCAGAAAGAAACCTCGTTTTAAGATAATGTTTCTTTTCTAAGATTAGCAAAGAAGAACAAAGGAAAATAACTAAATGACAATAAGAGGCAGGAGTTATTCTGTGCAGAGCGATTCGGAAGAGGAAGCGGGAGCTGGAAGGTGACTGAGCGCCTGCCGTCTGTACACCTCAGTGAGGACTCGCTCCGTCGCCAGCAACCAAAAGTGAAGGGGCTTCGCTGTCTTACTCCCGAAGTTCTGCCATTCCCCAGTCACCTGCTCTGTCCATTTATACCAGCGGTTCTCAACCTGTGGGTCGTGACCCCTTTGGCGGTCAAACGACCCTTTCACAGGGGTCGCCTAAGACCATCCTGCATATCAGATATTTACATTAGGATTCATAACAGTAGCAACATTACAGTTATGAAGTAGCAACGAAAATAATTTTATGGTTGGGTCACAACATGAGGAACTGTATTTAAAGGGCCAGAAGGTTGAGAACCACTGATTTATACAGAAATGTAGCTCCTTTGAAACGGAAATTTCCAAAAGCCTCACCATTGTTGTTTTTTCTAGAAGCAGAAGATGTCATTCATTCTGAGTGTTACATGTCTGTTCCAGCAAAGCCTCTCAACTTTTATTTCTCTCCAAATACTCAAATCCTGGGAGACCCGTAATGGACATTGCAATGCATTCTGTAATTTTGACGATTCCCTGGATTTTCTATTGACAAAGGTGGGAAAACTGCATTTGCTTAAAAAGACACAAAAGTTAGGCCCTAAAGCATTTCATCACCAAGATAGGTGGACAGTAACCTGTGGAGCCGCAGTGCAGCACCTGCGCGTGAATGTGTTCATTAAGCGGCTGTGGGCGCCTCCAGGCCCAGACCTTGCCCGCGGGTTTTGAAACACTGGAAGATTGGCTGTTGTTTTAAAGCTCTTTTGTTTCAGAGAAAGAAAAAAAGAAAAAAAAACAAGCAGGCACATGAAGGCTGTTGATAAGTATAACGTTTCTATTTTCCAAGTCTCTGGTTCTAGTTTCGTATTCCAGAGCCTCTAAGTGATTTGGGGGAGGGGGCGGGGGGCAGTGTGATACCTCTAATAGTATCGGACCATTTGGTCTGAGAAGCTACGGATGCTGTCAAAACAGATGCTTCTCGCCCTTTGGACGCACCGGTGTCTCCTCGCTGCTGAAGGTGTGGAGAGCACGGCTGGGTGAGACACCCCCCTGACACGGCGCGTGAACTGTGACCCCCGGCTGCGCGGATGTGTTAGACGGGACGTTCTTGCCCGAATGCGCGTCCACATCATTAAGAAAACACAGGGTGTCCCCAAAAGGCACACACACTTCCGCAGTGGAGAGCTCCGTTGTGGAAATGAAATGCCTTTTAATAAACCCACCTTTATCACTATTCAGAGTGTGCGTGTGCATGTTTGGAGGGCGCCCTGTACTTCATTTGCCAAGTGGAGGTCATGCGAACACGTAGTGTCTTCGACCATTTATGCGACCGTTTCTCTTCTCAGTCCGTAGGAAGGGCTCGGCTCTCCCCTGAGACTGTGTGATTTTGCCTTTACCTGTGACCGCTGTGGGACCAACAAACCAAGTAAAAATCCCATCTGCCTTCTGGGTGTAACTTTTATTGAATATTAATTCAAAATTAGGGTTTTTGCGTGTTTCAAGATACAAGATTTGCATTGATTGGCTTGTAATTCGCATGTAAAATTCACTCGTTCTCGGTAACATAAAACCCGTCTTAGGTCAGAGTGCCATATTTTAAAACCTATTTGCGGGGTGTGTCTATTTGAAACACTGAGTTTTAAATGACGATACTTGTCAATTAATGTAATAGAAATGTGCACATTATCTGGGCCTTGAAGGGAGAAAGCAGATCTAGGATTTTGATGTCACCAGAAGGAGATCGATTCTCTCTAATATGCGCGGTGTTTCATTTTGCAGGATAAGTGAGTACTTTGCACTCATTCAAAATTAAATTTGCAAGTCATGGGATTGAACTGGCAGCTGAGCGTCGAGGCCCCGGGTGGGGTGTTTCTGCTAAATCTTCTCGATCCATCAATATTTATTGAGTACCTACCGGAGGCTCTCAGAGGCACCGGGCTGGGACAGGAACCGGGACACGTGCTCAGTGACCTTCCCGAACCTCGGTTCAGTGGGAGAGATAACAGGTACATCAGTGAGAAATCAAATGGCAGTGCGAGCCCTGGCTGGTTTGGCTCAGTGGATAGAGCGTCGGCCTACGCGGACAGAAGGTCCCAGGTTCAATTCCAGTCAAGGGTACATGCCCCGGTGCAGGCTCAGTCCCCAGTAGGGGGCGTGCAGGAGGCAGCCAATCAATGATTCTCTCTCGTCATTGTTTCTCTCTCTCTCCCTCTCCCTTCCTCTCTGAAATCAATGAAAATATTGTTTTTAACTGGCAATGCAAGATTTAAGTAAGAGTTCAATTCGATAATAGACATGTCGAAGAGACGTCCATGCTCATTTATCATAGGAACCATGCAGATGCGGAGAGCGCCCCCTCCTGGGGAGGAGGGGTATTTGTGATACATCCCGGAGCACAGATTCCTCACACAGGTCTTCATAGGGCAGTTGTGACTCACGGTCCTTCCCCTGCTGCTTCCCACGGTGTTTTAGGGACGGGTGAAGGCCAACACTCTCGTAGCCAATGTGTCCCTGGAGGCGAATGGAATGTACCTGCGTGATATGAGAACATCGGCTTACTCTCACTGCCTGTCCCTCTGTAAATGCCACTCGGGATCAGGAGCAGAGTCCGCTGCTTTGCATCAGGAGACGCGAACGGCATTGCTGACACCGTGACAGGACCCTGGCCGCTGGCGCCCAGGAATCTGGGGGACTGGACAGCAGCCGGTCATCGGCCTCAACATCGGTACCAGGCACTCTTTCTAATTATAGATGAGTTTTGTTGTTGTTGTTGTTTTAACATATTTTTATTGATTTTTTTTTTTTTAGAGAGAGAAGGGAGAGGGAGAGAGAGAGAAACACCTATGAGAGAGAAACATCAACCGGCTGCCTCCTGCTCGCCCCCTACTGGAGATCGAATGAACTTCTGGAAGGTGGAGACCATGTCTTTGTAAAGCTTAATTAAGAATATAAGCTTTTATGTAATTGATTTTATAAGTACGCCATCATCCTGGAGTCATGACGTGGGGGTGCTGTAAGCAGTGAGCACTGTAACTGGAGTAAACATTCCACTCACTAAAACCAGGCAAACCCGTCTTCGCTGTTACAAGTCCGGAGCGGGGTCCACAGGAGCCTGGCTCTGGGCTTCGCTCCGATCTCCCTTTCCTGGGTGACTGGCCCCAGTCCCTTCTCTCAGAGGGTGCCTCTCCGCACGTGCGGCTGGAGTGGGTGGCAGCGTCCCCCGGGGGCAGCGTGTGAAGAGTTCAGTGTTACCACTCGAGGGAAATGCCTGCATGGTGCCTGCAGTGCGATTCTAACTGGGGCTGCCATGAACAGTTGGGGTGACCAGAACCTCTGGTCTGGCGAGAAAGAAATGCCGCCAGGTGAACAGGAGGTACTGCGATCTGGGGTCCGTTCGCTTTGACGCCGGATGTAAGTGGAGCGTGACCATCTCTAACCTCTGCTGACACTAAACACGCAGTGCAGCCCGCCGGGCACAGGACACGGGCCCAGGCCGCACCCTCTCCGGGCGCCTCTCGCTTCCTTCTTCACCTCGCAGTCTTGCTCACAGCCCTGGAATGGCCAGTTTCCCACTCAACCCAGAAGGAAGGACCCCGGGCCTCCCAGGGGTGTCAGAGGGGCCCCTCAGAGCCCTCTGTCCACGCTGGGGGACATCACCGAGACGGACGGCAGGTCCTCTCCGGGCGGAAGAAAGACGAGAAACATCCATCTCCTTGGCCTGCGTCTGTCTTCGCAGCCGCCACGCCTTTCCGGGCGATGCTTTTCCAAATGTCACGTCAAAGTGAAGCTCGGGGGAAAGTTCCCCTGTGCGTGGGATCTCCATGGCAACCCCCAGGGTCCCCATCGGCCGGGCCCTGCGCCCTCTCCCGGGAGCTCGCTGTTCAGCCTGTGCGGCCACGCTGGATCCTCCTCCGTGTGAGCCTCCCCTCGCCCCGGGAAGTTAAACACGGAGGAGACGCTGGGAACTAGCGCAGGACACAGAAACCTGCATGTGAACTAGCGCAGGACACAGAAACCTGCATGTGAACTAGCGCAGGACACAGACCTGCAGGTGCCGCTCCAACGCCGAGGGGATGACCATCCAACACTGGCCTGGGGACCTACCCCTTCCCTCCCTGGTTTCCAACTTGTGCGCTGACCAAGTACCCAGCGCCTCGGGCCGAGCAGAGCAAAGGGCACGGAACTCGCCTCCTTCCTAACGTGGCAGCAATGTTATCACAGAGGCATAGCGCCCAACGGGGTGTGCGTGTGCATGTGCATGTGTGTGTGCGTGTGCACGCGTGTGTGTGTGTGTGTGCGTGCGCGTGCATGTGTGTGTGTTCAATAGCTAGGAAATGAGTCTCTTAGGTCTTTCCTAACCAAAAAAACATTATATTTGGGGAGGGTGGTGTGTGCAGGAGGCAGCCCATCAATGATTCTCTCTTATCCTTGATGTTTCTCTCCCTCTCCCTTCCTCTCTGAAATCAATAAAAATATATTTTTAAAAATTAAAGAAAACACTTTTTTCAAAGTCACTCATTCATGGCACTTATTCATCTGAGTCCAACTCTCATCCCAGGCTGGTCCTGTCATTTTTCCTATCACGGTCAAGGGACAAGCCAGAGTCCTCTCACCCGCATTACCAACTGTCACCATCACCAAAGGAGGCCACCTGGTCGCTCACGAGACAGACAAAGTCCTCGGGCCAGGCGCCTCCCCCATCCTGTGACTCCTTGGAACTGTGTACAGAGCACGTGATGGAAAGCTTAGCATTCAGCCCGGGGCTGCAGCGCTTACCCAAACAGGGAGGGGCGGGAGGGAGGAGCTCCAGGGTCTGCAGTGGACCTCTAGTGGCTCCTGAGGGGCGAGCACGCACGCCTTCCAGATTATTCCTGCACAGTTGCTCCTGCGTTGTATAGTTCTTACTTATCTCTGTTGTTGAAAGTTATACAGATGCTCCCCTTTTTCCCCCTTTGACCCCTCCTCGCCTCCACCCCCACCCCCACCCCACCCCCAGGCCTTCATCACATGTGTCCGTAAGTTACCCATATACGTATCTACTAGAAAGTTCTTATTTTTAAAAGCTTTGTATTAGAGAGTTTTGCATTAGAGAGTTTTGCTTTGTGGTAAATCTAGTCTTTTCTTTCTTTTTTTATTGTTTTAAAACAAGAACTCTGGGACAAGTAATACTATACATGAAATGGTTTTTAAAAATATTCTTCCAAAGTTGCAGCCAGTGTTTCTTGGGACGTCTCCTTTTCGTGGGAAATGCCTGATGAGAAGGGGGCCTGCGGAAACGTAGGGAGTGTGAGCACTGAGGGGCCCTCTTTCAAAGCGTCATCTACAGGCGTTAATTGAAGTCAGCTGTGCGCTTAGTACAACTGAATCACATATTCTTCACGTCGCCCAATAAGTCGTGTGCGTTGTGAACATCTTGCGTGTGGCAGAGTAAGGGTACACATGCTCATCCGGCACGGAGCGCTTAACCCGTAAATAAATGACCCTGAAAGGGAGCCGTGCCATCTTTCCCAGCAACGGCTGCTGCAAATCTATCCTCGTGATCAAGGAATACAGGCTTGAACGACAAATATGAATTCGAAGACTAATTAGACACTCGGCGCGCATAGCATTGTTACCTGGAATTTACAGAATCGGTGAGAGAGAAGATAGCCCTGTAGATGTGCAGCCTTAGGTCGGTTGACATAGTTTTTAGATAAAAAAGAGATTTGAAACCACTTCTAGTGCCTAAAAGTAATCAAAATCTATTCTTTTCCAAAACAAGTATCTACGGGATTCGTTTGACTTTGGAGTGAGGCCTTTGTTTTATACGAGAGAACAGAGCGATTTTATGAAACGTTCGATGTTTCCTCTCTGGCCTTGAAACAGATACAGCCACGCCATCGACACCCTGTCCCAGCCCACGGCCAGGTGCCCTGAGTGCTAACCGCCACGGAGATTAATTCTCTTCTTTAACCCGCGCGCCCACCCCCTTCACTCCTCCGTTCCTTCGCCCGGGTATTTATTCCGCTGCTGCAGGCAGGGACACGTGGAGATGAAGCTGTAGGCATTCATTACTCTGTGCTTTTGCCTCGTGCCTAACATCTTCACTTGTGTGTTAGGAAGTAAAGCTGTCATCACAGACTGTTCCTCATGTGGTCTTGACCTCGTGGTGATTAGATGTTATGAGGGTTTGGCATGAAGATACCAACTAGTGCCCAGCGGCGTGGCTCAGTGGCTGAGCGTCGACCTATGAACCAGGAGGTCATGGTTGATTCCTGGTCAGGGCACAGGCCCGGGTTGCAGGCTCGATCCCCAGTGTGGGGCGTGCAGGAGGCAGCCAATCGATGATTCTCTCTCATCACTGATGTTTCTATCTCTCTTTCCCTCTCCCTGCCTCTCCCACGTTACAAATAATTTTCTCAAATAGCAAAAGCCATACATTCCACGCCGTTCATAGCCTCCGCCACATTGGCCAGGGCTGGTCACCAACCTGAAACAGTGCTGTGACGACGGTAATAACGTGGTAATAGTATCCAGCGTGTGCTGAGGGCGGCCACTGCTGGGCAGTGTGCCGGGGGCTTTCTGTGAATCGCAGTGTCTTCATCACCGGGACAACTGCACCTTTCAGATGAGCAAGGGGAAGTTCACGGGGTGACGCCCAGCTACTGGGGCTGTGGCAGGCGGTAGATCGAAGCAGTCTGATTTATTTCTCAGTTATCATTTCAGGAAAAACAAATGCATGCACTTATATTTCTTTCCTCGGCTATAATTTTGTGATTAGATTTTATTTTTTAAGGGCACTTGAAGTATTGTGAAGACAGACCATGGCAGAGCAGAGAGACTGAGGTCACACGGACTCATTAGGGGCTTCCGGCCCTATAACCTCAGCTTTTTAGAAATTGAATATAGGTCACTTCTCCCTGGTTCGTAGATGCCTTTTGATAAGCAATTAAAACATTGGGCTAGCCCTGGCTGGTGTTGCTCGGTGGTTAGAGTGTTGGCCTGCACACCATAGGGTCTCAGGTTTGATTCCCAGTCAAGGGCACAGACCTGGGTTGCAGGTTCAATCCCCAACCCCAGTCTGGACACGTGGGGAGAAGCAGATTCTCAATTTCTCAGAAAATAGATGTGCTTTATAAATGTGGTAACATTAATATCTCTTAGTGGGTCCACCTAAAATAATTCCTGCCAGAACATGTCCTTGATCATTTGTGCTTATGCTAGACTCAAAGACACTTTAAGCATTTTCACTGTATGAAAGAGGTATATCCATTTTGTTTAAATAACCACAATAACATCAGGTTCTTCAAAGAAAACCCTTCTCGAAAATTCATTATTTAATTTTGTTAATTTAATTTAACTGACTGTGGAACAGAGCTTGAGAAATAATTAGATAAAGCTGAACAAAATGCCATTTTGGTCTTCTCTATTTAAAAAAAAAAGAAATCAGTTCTAAATCCAATAATGCCTCCGGCCTGTTTGAATTCTCTGTCACATCAATAAATGTATAATCCATTAAACGCAGAAAACATATTTCCAGAGGAGACAGTCACATTTATTTCCTTGGCATGGCAGCATTCTGAATTGCCTGAGACACGGGGACAGAGGCCAGATGACTTGGCATGTTCTAGAAGGGACCAAGAGATCATCAGTTGACTATAAGTAAATAAACGTTACAAAAAAATAACATATTTCTCCCAGCCGGCATGGCTCAGTGGTTGAGCATTGACCTATGAACTCCTGGTCACAGTTCGATTCCCGATCAGGGCACAGGCCCAAGTTGTGGGGTCGATCCCCAGAAGGGAACGTGCAGGAGGCAGCCGATCAATGATTCTCTCTCATCATTGATGTTTCTCTCTTCCTCTCCCTCTCCCTTCCTCTCTGAAATCAATAAAAAAAATGTATCCCCAGAAGGGAACGTGCAGGAGGCAGCCGATCAATGATTCTCTCTCATCATTGATGTTTCTCTCTTCCTCTCCCTCTCCCTTCCTCTCTGAAATCAATAAAAAAATGTATTCTTAAAAAAAGTAACGGATTTCATATTTTAGGGGTGGCCGCCACCCTTCCCCCCTGCATTGGGCCACCGAGGGAAATGCTATAGTTCTGCTGATAATGAAACTCTTACCCCTGGTGGGAAGTCCCGGCTTTCGGTACCTCGGGGCCTAGTTTATCTATGGCTTTGATAACTCTACACCTTTAAGCTGCTCTTTCCAGGACAGAGTCTGCCCTCCGAGCGTCATTGGGCAGCATCCATGCTGACTCAGTGGGAATCAAATGCTCTCGAGGAGACCGCTCACCCATTCATTTTTCTCGAGGCACCAGGTCTCACTCAGCACCTGGAAGGAGGTAGCTGACCACGTGGTCCCTCACAGGAGCCCTGGGAGGGGCAGCTCTCGGGGTCCCTGCAGCAACAGCCTCCTTACAGTCAGGTGACTGGCCCGCCGGGGCCGCGTTTAGGAACGCCCTGCGCTGGCAAACACCGTGAGGCTCACAGCCTGGAAACAGGAGCAGGGTTTCTCCTTGGGTGTCATACTCACTTATTACTGGCTCATCCATATTCAGCGCGCGTTTCTCCAGGGAGCTGGGGGCATCTCACAGACTTGAAATAGCTCGTGGGCCTACATCCGTGCCACTGTCTGTAGAGCTCAGTTACTTCAAGAATAAGGAAAACATTCTGAGTGTGGAGAGCCGGTGCCGCTATTAGGAGAAGGAAAGGAGTTCAATGACCACAGAAAATGCTCAGGGAACTTTTGTTTCTTGTTTTGTTGTTTCCTATGGAGTGAACTAAGTTGGTGAGTTCAAGACACGCATTAACCCAGTACTACAACCTATTTGGAAAGGCTAATTAATAAATGCTACTGGCTGACTACTGGATTACATCTGAGTTGTATAAAGGGTGTGAAATGTCTTTTACCTAGATTTCCCCCCACTAGTTATCCCTGAGTCTCCAGCCTAGTTATCCCTGAGTCTCCAGCCTAGCTGTTCCTATGTCTCCAGCCTAGCTGTTCCTATGTCTCCAGCCTAGCTGTTCCTATGTCTCTAGCCTAGTTGTTCCTAAGTTTTCAGCCTAGTTATCCCTAAGTCTTGCTGATGTTCTCATGGGGCAATGAGGTCTTGGGTGCTAGCTTTGCCTTTGTGCCCCAGCACCTGGCACAGACAGGTGCTCAGTAAGTCCGGAAGGAAGGGAAGGAGGGAGGGAGGGAGGAAGAGAGGGAGGAAGGAAAGGAAGAAAGGGAGCAAAGAAACACCTCTCGTAGGATTGGAGCGGATCTGGACCGTGAGCACCTGGCACAGGGCTGGGCACGGAGCAAAGCCCACTCCCAGCTGCCTCCACCTGAGCCTGGGCCCCAGCACCGTCTGCCTCCTCCGATTTGGACCCGGCTCGGGAGTCCTCTCCACACCCACAGGCCTGTGTCTGCTGCCCATTAGGATGTGAGGTCATGACACCAGGATGCAGACTGCACTTGACTTCATAGGGAGCTGGTGTGTTTGGGAGAATTAGGAGAAAGGCCTCCATTCTCCAAAATCCAGGACCAGGCAAGCTTGCCAGGCCTGAGGGCCGACCTTGAGCAGGGGTTTTCCAATGGTTTTCCCCCTGAGTACTTTCTGCAAACAACGCCTTACCTGAGGCCATTATGTAAGACAGATGGAAGCTAAGCTGCTTGGGGCGAAGTGAAGGCACCTGGGAGATGGGACCAGGTCCCCTTCCCCCTGTAGCTCTGGGTCC
>NW_005370105.1:2187624-2200338 GCF_000412655.1 Myotis brandtii | reverse complement strand
TGGGGAGAGTCCAGGGCTGTCATTTACAAGTGGTACAGAAGGGCTTCGGTATCTTCAGAACTTCCTGTTTGTGCCTGTGAGGCTGGGCCAACGAACTCACCTTCCACAGCAAGTCAGTCTATACACACAAAAGTGAAAACACATCCTTGGAGAAAACCATGACTTCAGCCTTTGATGTTCTCACAGTTTCTTTCTTTTAACCTTGAAGGGATATTTTAGGGGAAGTATCTCTTGTCTAGAGAAACATTTCTGTGAATTCAGCAATTCCATCAACTTCTCTTTCTTTTCTTTTGTGAAATTCTAGTAAAATTAAATTTAAAATTGTATCCGAAATATGATTGTTATGATTTTATAAAAGTACCTCTGCCCATCGGTTCCTTACCCAGGCTTCTCTTTGTGTGTCTGCACATTAAGTTTGTGGACGGAAGGGGCCACATGCTGACCTGACCAGCTCAGGGGAGGCCTGCATGCCGGTCTTGCAAACTCAGAGACCTAAAGTCACCACAAAGGATGGTCTGAAATTAAACTTTAACTAAAAGCAGTGATGGTGGGCAGTTACATCCTAGGCCGGTATCTTCACTGACAAGGTCAACCTTTACCTTAACTGAGCCTATCTGTCTTTTTGCATCTATGATAACATACCCTTGAAATGTCTGGGTAACTTGTAACTTCCCTTTTTCTGGAGCCCCTGGGGCACAGCCTAAGGTGCTGAGAGCCAGGACAGAAGCCACAAATTCCTTCATTATCATGTTAATTGATCCTGCACCCATCTAAGTGTGTGTCCATCATTTTACTTCTTATCCAATCCCAGGGGTTTCTCTCCCCACTACCCCTTTGCTTTGTCTCACCTCTCTAGTCTATCACCAATTCCCTTTCCTTTGATTGCAATGTATAAATACACATGTAACCCGCCATTCTCCGGAGCATTTTCTTAATTCATTGAGGTTCTGCTTCCTGCCATATGTCAACAGTTTGGCTCAAATAAACTCACAAAAATTCTTTACAGGTTTCAGTGGCTTTTTACGTTAACAAGTTGTCCAAAATGATGTTCACCGAATGTGATTGGTTATGCTGGCTGCTGGGGTTGGGTTGTTTTTTTTCACTCCCATCTTTGGGATTTCGGCATGTTTTTAGAATTCTTTATAATGGACAGATGCCAGTTTTTATTTTAGTGTGATTTCTTTTTTCTTAAAAGGAAATACAGGAAGAAAACAGTACACTCTGGGGAAGGCCATGAAAGACAGAGAACTATAAGGACATGCAAATCAACCTCTCATTACGCAAATACAAGCACCGCTTCAGGACTTCCCAAAGCACCTGCCTTCCACCCTCTGAGCTTGCTGCCTCGCCTTGGGCCTAGGGAAGTGTTATTTTTCTTCCCACGGCGGTTGGTCTCAAATTCTAGGTTGGTTTGGCCAGTCATCCAGGTGCAGTTTTATATTGCTTTCTGCAGAACGTTTTTAAAATTCCCTTCAAATCTGAAAACAACAGTTGTTTTTAGAAGAAGGATTCCTTGGGGTTTAAAGTCATGGTTTGTCACTCTGTCACCAAAGAGAACCATCCAGGGCGGCCTGCTCTCTCAGGTTTGCTTCTGACGTTGTGTTCGGGACTTTTTTGGCTGTTTCGTGTCTGAGTCCTGTGCTAAGAGCTGTATTTCTCTGCCGAGTTTCAGAACATCTTGAAGGAGAAATGAAGCATGTCTTTGGAAAGAACATATTTTGTTTAAATAAGTGGAAGAAAGTGTTCTTTGGCCACGATAGGTTGAGTCCTAGTTTAGAATTCCCATTGCAGAGATCTTATTTATTTTTTTGCTGTTTTTCATCTGAATGTAAAGATATATTTCTCATAAGTAATTTTTTAAAAAAGCATTCATTAGATTTCCAGGAAAAAGATGTTAGGCTCACTGAGCCCAGCGGTGGTGTCGCCATAATCTCCAGTGAAACAGAAGGGTCATGTGGGTTATCTAAGGCGAGTGTGTTAGGTCGGAGAGAGCCCAGGATCGGATACATGCAGACGTGTGACGAGATAATGGACTCCCCCTGGCATTTCTAACAGATCAGCATGCCAGACACAGATACTGGCTTCTCCACTACCCCCACACAGATACTGACTCCTTCCTGAATAGCTTGCTGACCCCCTGCAGCTGAAACTTCCTCAGCTGAATACCTCAGCTCATGTCCCCACCCCTCACCCAACCGCAGTATAAAAAAAGCGCCCCCCTCCCTGTTGGCGTGAATCCACGTGCCCTGTCCTTGGGGGTACATGGGTCTCCCGGGGACGCAGAATAAACTTTCCTTCCTTCCTTCCTTTTCTGATCAACTCTCTTTATTTCCTTCGCCGCCTCCTGAGCCACCTAACCTAACAGAGTGTGAGGCGCTTAGGGGAAGGGCCTGTGGGTCAGCCTGGCTCTGAATGAGTATCCGCACACCCCACTTCCCTGCCCAGCAAAGGCCCCCAACATCCCCTTCTTACACCTTTCCTTCCACCTTGTTCTTGGTGTTGCCTCGTCTTTGGGTCTCCCCCTGAGCAGGAGCCTTCTCACACGCTGGACCCAGCCTGTAGGCACCTTTGAACATCAAACATGTGATGGCTGGATACAAAGCTTACATTCATTTCCGAAGCAAGCTGGTGCCTCAGGGAGTGGGATTCCAGTGTGGGTGACACCAAGCTTGCTTCAAAGATGTTACCGCCCTAGCCGGTGTGGCTCAGTGGATAGAGCTTCGGCCTGCGGACTGAAAGGTCCCAGGTTTGATTCCAGTCAAGGTCATATGCCCGGGTTGTGGGCTCAATCCCCAATAGGAGGTGTGCAGGAGGCAGGCAATCAATGATTCTCTCTCAACATTGATGTTTCTATCTCTCCCTCTCCCTTCCTCTCTGAAATCAATAAAAAATATATATTAAAAAAGTGTTACCAACATTTTTTTGCCTGAAAAAAAATATATATGTATATGTTTATAAGCAGGTGTATTGGTAATAATTTTTATTCATTTAACAAGTATAGTTTGAGTATTTGCTATGTGTCAAACAGTAGTCTAGATATTAAAAACACAACAAAAAATAAATCAGAGCAAGGTCTCTCTCCGAAGAACTTGCATTCTACTTGAAGAAGACAGGCCACATCATCAGTACGTTCTAGGCATGCGAGGAAGGGTTGAGGACTATAGGGAACAACAGGCTGAGAGGAACAGAGCAGCCCCGGGAGAAGGGCGCGTGTGGGCGGGGATGATGCAGGGCAGGAAAGGATGGTGGGTGAGCCAAGTGCACCATCCTTCCTGGAACAGGACCACTGCTTCCGATGGGATCGCTCATCTTCTTCATTCTGTTTAATTCTCTCACCGGCTCTCCCCGGCGGGCCCTGGGCTGTCCAAAGCCTGCGACGGACTGGACTGCTGACGGACACTTATGTGTTCATTTGTTTTCTAGCAGCGAGTCCCTAGGAACCTCCTATTTCGTACAGAAAATGGCCTCACGCGGATGTTCCCTCAACACCCTCTCAAGGCCCCTCCTGCTTCCCAGGGGCCTCCCTGCCCGCGCCTGGACCTCCAGGCGGTGCTTGCTCTTTCAGGCTTTGCCTCCTGTGCCCCCATTCCCGGGCCATCAGGACTCTAATCTCATGCCACTGACCGGCTCTTCCTCTGCCCTCTCCTACCCTCTCAGCTGCCCCTGGCTTCCTCTGGTAACGCTGGGTGGTCTGGTGACATTCCCACCCCTGTCCTCTGTCTCGGCAGCCCACCCGGTTCTCGGCCCTGCGAACCCTCACGGACTGGCCCAGCAGGGTGTTGGGTCAGAGTTTGTAGAAACAAACTGGTACTGGCCCGGTGACTTGTATTTAAACTACAGGTGGTGTTGGGAACGTGAAATGCAGGCACGAGTAGCAGCCTGCAGGCAGAAATCCCAGAAGCTGTTCCCTGGTTGTCTGGTTGTCTGGTTGGCTGGTTGTCTGGTTGTCTGGTTGTCTGGTTGGTTGTCCAGCAGGGTGTTGGGTCAGAGTTTGTAGAAACAAACTGGTACTGGCCCGGTGACTTGTATTTAAACTACAGGTGGTGTTGGGAACGTGAAATGCAGGCACGAGTAGCAGCCTGCAGGCAGAAATCCCAGAAGCTGTTCCCTGGTTGTCTGGTTGTCTGGTTGGCTGGTTGTCTGGTTGTCTGGTTGTCTGGTTGGTTGTCTGGTTGGCTGGTTGTTGTCTGGTTGGCTGGTTGTCTGGTTGTCTGGTTGGTTAGTTGTCTGGTTTGGTTGGCTGTTGGTTGTCTGGTTGGCTGGTTGGCTGGTTGGTTGTCTGGTTGGCTGGTTGGCTGGTTGGTTGTCTGGTTGGCTGGTTGGCTGGTTGGTTGTCTGGTTGGCTGGTTGGCTGGTTGGTTTGGCTGGTTGTTGTCTGGTTGGCTGGTTGTCTGGTTGGCTGGTTGGCTGGCTGAGAGCAAAGGCCTTCCCCAAACCCTCCCTCCGTGGCACTTAGCAACCTCGCTTTGCTCTTGCTTTTGAGTAACGCGTTAAGATCACGATAAAGTCCAGCACCAATGAGCCTCACAGTACGTGCCCAGTGACTCCACTTTTGACATTTTAGGAATCAACTGGTTCGTTAAAAGCAAATTCACTCATTTCTAAAATAAAATATTTTAGAAAGAAGGAGTCACCGGCTTCCCTAGGTGACTTTGCTGTTTTCTCCTGGAGGAAGGGTAATAGACTCGCCTTAACCGATCCTGGGGTTTCTGTGACGTCTCAAGGACAGCGGCCCTTCAAAATGGTGCCATCGCGCTGGGGCCTTACAAAGCCACGTGATGCCTCTCACTCTCGGTTCCTTCCCCTTTAAAACGTGGGAGATGGACAGCGGGCTTTTAAAGAACCGTTTCTCCCCTGAATCCCACAGGTGCACGGCTGTTAAGTGTGTCACAGCGGCATTCATGCGTTGTCAGATGTATTATTTCAGGCTTCCTTGTTTTCTATGCAACAGTCAGTTCAGCTTTTAGAGAATTAATCATGTGAACTGGTGTTTATGACTTTTAAAAATCCTTACTATTGAATGGCTACAGTTTTGAAATGGATAGAAATCCGATTGATAAGTGCCTTTGATGCCGCTTAAGAATTTCGGATGGATTCTGATCCTGGGAGGGAGTTCGGGTAAAAGCAGCGTTACTGGCACTGGGAGGACACGGCATGTTGCTTGCGTCTCAGATCGTGCCGGTGATCAGAAAAGGAGATCTGAATTTTTAAAATGTACTCAAAAGCTGAAAGCTGAAAACCTAATTAATTTGTAAAGTTGAAAACTGTTTTTATAGATTTGTAAAATTGCAATTCTACTCATCTTTATAAGACTCACTTGAATGTTTATAACTTACATTTTAATATCTTCTCTATAAGATCATCTTTCCAAGTCACCTTAAACTTTTGTGAAATTTGTGTGTGTTGGTATGTAAGAGAAAGAAATAAACAGATTTCAAGAATTCCACTCAATTACCCAAATCAGGTTCTGTGGTCACTTTTTGTTTGTTTGTTTGTTTTGTTAATCCTCACCTGAGGATATTTTTCCATTCATTTTTAGGGAGAAGAGAGAGGGAAAGCCAGAAACTTCGATGTGAGAGAAACACATCGACTGGTTGCCTCCTGCAGGAGCCCCAACTAGGGCCCGGCCAGGGAGGAACCTACAGCCGAGGTCCGTGCCCTTGACCGGAATTGAACCCCAGACCCTTTGGTCCACAGGCCGATGCTCTATCCACTGAGCCAAGCCAGTTAGGCTGTGGTCACTTTTGACATTAACTTTTTTCTGTATCTCTGTATCCAACCAAATAATCAAAGGCCCCTGTGCTATTCTCTCAGCGCCTTCACAGCCTGTCTTTTACATCAGTCCACAGTGGCTCCTTTGATTGCGCACTGAGGTGTCTAAATAAGTGATGGAGAACCTCCTAACTGATCACCTGGCCTCCAGTGGCTCCTGCGCTAAGCTTTTCTTCATAAACATCCAGAGTGAACGCTCACTAAAGAGCAACACAAAAGCAACAGTTCATTACTGTGCTGCTCTCCTGCTCAGTGTCACACAGTAGGTCTCCTGCTTCAGAACCCAGTCCCAACTCTGTACAGCAGCACCTCAAGCAGCGGTTCTCAACCTTCCTAATGCCGCGACCCTTTAATACAGTTCCTCATGTTGTGGTGACCCCCAACCATAAAATTATTTTCGTTGCTACTTCATAACTGTAATTTGGCTACTGATGAATCGTAATGTAAGTATCTGATATGCAGGATGTATTTTCATTGTTACAAATTGAACATAATTAAAGCATAGTGATTAATCACAAAAACAATATGTAATTATATATGTGTTTTCCGATGGTCTTAGGCGACTCCTGTGAAAGGGTCGTTGGACCCCCAAAAGGGTCGCGACCCACAGGTTGAGAACCGCTGACCTAAAGGCACCTGAGGACTTGCTTCCTACTGGCCCCGCCTCCCAGCCCCTCCCCCTCATCTCTGCATGGAGCCCCCTGAGGCTGCCTCTCAGACCCGCTGAGCTGTTCTGATTTCCACAGGAGGCCATGCTCAGCTTTCCCTGCCTGGCTGCACTGCTCTTCCTTGGCACTGCAGAGCCAGAGCAAGCTGCCCTTGAATTAATAACGTATCGGGTAGCTTTTTAAAAAAAATCAATGAATATTGGCGAGTAGCCCAGCTCTATGAGCAAGGCCATGGTGGCGGTAGGTGCCAAAATGCACTTAAGAGAACCCTGTCCAGGGAGCTGGGTAGGACTGAGAGAGAGCAGACACCTCTCAGCCCCTCCTGGCCTAAGACAAGAGAGTTGTAGCAAATCCAGGAAAGAACCCCCTCTTCTGGCCCTTGTACACCCTGGAGCTCAGATTATTGGGGGACGCCTCTTGGTTAGGTGGCCAATGAAAGGTCGGGGTTGGGCCGGGGTCACACGGAACAGACTCAAGGCTCAGTGTCATCAAAATGATACCTTACTCCAGGCACCTGGGTGCAGGTCGTCTGACTCGAGAAAGAGCCAGCGGTGACTTGGGGAGGGAGGGAGCAGGCTTTTATGCTCAGGGAGAGCTGCAGACAGGGCTCGGCTTGCAGGACTGCGACCCCAGCGTAGTTTTACGACCTTGCCCTTTGTCCTCCTGCTGGCGCCAGGCATCCTTCCTGTCCTTTCTGGGGGGCTGAGCAGGGCTGATGGTCCTCAGGAATCTGTAAAACAGCCCCTCGAGGGGAGCTTGTGTGTGCCAGGCTGCGGCTCAGGGACCGAGCTCGCCCGTGACTTCTGTGAGGCTTTGTCAGGCTCAGGCCTTGTGTTCTCCGGTTACCTCTCCAGCCAACAGCCTGAGTGGCGGCCGCTGGCTGGAGGGGTCCCGGCCTCTCGCTGGCAGGAGGCACCTGTTCTTGTTCATAAAGGTGGACTCGAAAGGCTGAGTTTCCGACAGCTTCCGCCACCCTCACCCCCCGACAGGGCCTGTCCGAAGTGGAGAAAACGATCAGTGTTGGGTCGGTGCCCACCTGATCTCCACAGAGAGAAATGGGTCCATTACGTAGACTAAAGCTCAGTTCTGTTTCAAAACCCGTGTTTAGAATTCCGTGTCACAGCGGATGGATTACTAACATCCCATCGCCGCTCGGCTTCCCGGCACGGGAGGCCCAGTCCCTTTCCTGGAGAGAATACTCGGACTTTACCGGCGGCCGCGGGAGAACAGTGATGACTTGGGAACAAGAAGCTGCTCCTTCGACAGAGGAGCGGATGTTGGACTTAAGCGATGGCCTCCATTAGAGAAAAGTGTACCCATTAAAAAAATCAATACCTCCAGCTCCAGGGGGGGCACAGCAAATGCTTTTAGATCCAGACGGAGAATAAATGAAGGACTTGGGAACATTTCACCTGCTACGCATTTTAGGCCTAAGAATTGCCAGCAGACTTTCAACCTGGAGAAGATGTAAAAAAAAAAAAAAAAAAAAAAAAACAGACAAAAAACAACCCTGGCTGTATTGATTGACAAAGGATTTATGGGACCCAAATGTCGTAAAAGTGGTAACTATAGAAACGAGCTGCCTCCTCGTATCTCTGGTAGAACCGCCGGGGCCAGGGGAGAGAGGCGTATTCACTAATGTATTTTATAAACTAAGGACCAAGTGAGAAGACACGAGAACTTCGCTCCCCTCAGGATGCCAGCTGAATGGGTTTTTCACTGATTGGCCCTGACTCCCTGTGCCCCTCTGAGGGGCTTTGGAGAAATGCTAAAGTCTTGCCTTTTTTTTTTTTTTTTTTTTTGAGGCTCCTATGGCGGTTACAGGTGCATCTACCATCTCAGTGGCATCGTTGATAACTCAGCTCAAAATCAATGCCAGTTCCCCGTTCCCCACCAGGCTGCAGAGCTTCTGTTTGAAATTTCAGAAAGCCCAGCCGAGTACACACAGCGGATTTGACTTCAGACCCGGCTGGGCTGGGCTCGTTGTGTGGTGAGATAAGAGTCCTGTTCTCCCAGGCTCCATCAGGATGCCCGCCTGCAGGACCAGACAATTACCAACGAAAACAACACAGGTGGGACCAGTTACCGCGCTGGTTTCCTCCCCCCTCAGCCCACTCATCAGCAGACCGATCCTTCCCAGTAACCCCAAGGGCACCTTCCCCTTCATCCTCCCGTCGCCCTGTGTGCGGAGTCACAGGAGATCAAACCTACTGGGGTGCAAATGTGAAGTGTGTTTAGGGGTGGACGGCAGGGGCCAGGTCCTGTGGGGACAGGGCAGGGGGTGCCCCCAGGGGGCAGGATCCGACTGGACACCCGCCTGGTTTATTTGTTCACGAAACATGAAAGGGTATTAGCAACACGAATGATATCACTTGCATATAAAGTTGAAAAAGACTGAGAGCTACTCGGATATTTTTTGTTTGTTTGTTTGAAAATATATCTTTATTGATTTCAGAGAGGAAGGGAGAGAGAGATAGAAACATCAATGAGAGAGAATCACGGATCAGCTGCCCCCTATTGGGGATCAAGCCCGCAACCCAGGCATGTGCCCTGACTGGGAATTGAACCGTGACCTCCTGGTTCCTAGGTGGATGCTCAACCTCGGAGCCACACAGGCCGGGCTGGGTGTCTTGGTTATAGGAAACAATGAGCCTGGCTCCTGGAGCGAAGGGAAGCCCTGGGTAGGTGTGGCCGCTGCAGCCAGATGCCGAAAGCCTCCCCAGGTGTGAGCTTGTACCTGCTGCTCTACAACAACCCGAGCCTCGGACGTCCATTCTGTTCTTCCTTTCCCCTCTCCCTCTCTAAATGCCCGCAGACATCCCACCAGATTTACAGCCGTTCCTTGTTTTCTTCTTGAAGGCGAGTCTTTTTCTAACCAACTGGTACCTATTAGCTCGAATCCTCACGTCAATTTGATTCCTGATTTGGGTCCGTTTTATAAGCCCCCTTGTATTTCTCCTTGACTTTGCTTATCTTTCCTTGAGCTTCTCTCTCTAAATCACTCTTCCTGGGATTGCTTTCCAATAAACAGAGCCCGGGCCATTCTGTTGATATAAGGGGCGGCATTTTGAAGGCAGCAAATGGCAGTTCGCTATCGATTGTTGAGACTCTGGGACTTGACCACCGTATATCCCACTAATCCCGGGCTTCTGGGCCATGATGGATCCCCAGTGTGTTAATGCTGCGGCTTTAACGCTGCCAAAAGTGTAGCACCGACAGGCAGCAAGGAATCAGAGAGGGCGGATGCACAGATGGGGCCTCAGAGGTCGCCCCCTGTGGGAGCCCCCGTGTCCAGGATACGAGGAGATGCCATGAGTCACTCCTGTCTGCAGCACAGACCTCGCTCATCCCCTAGACCAGTGATGGCGAACCTATGACACGCGTGTCAGAGGTGACACGAGAACTCATTTTTTTGGTTGATTTTTCTTTGTTAAATGGCATTTAAATATATAAAATAAATATCAAAAATATAAGTCTTTGTTTTACTATGGTTGCAAATATCAAAAAATTTCTATATGTGACACGGCACCAGAGTTAAGTTAGGGTTTTTCAAAATGCTGACACGCCGAGCTCAAAAGGTTCGCCATCACTGCCCTAGACTGTAGTCGGCAAACTCATTAGTCAACAGAGCCAAATATCAACAGTACAATGATTGAAATTTCTTTTGAGAGCCAAATTTTTTAAACTTAAACTATATAGGTAGGTCCATTGTTATTAACTTAATTAGGGTACTCCTAAGGCTTAGGAAGAGCCACACTCAAGGGGCCAAAGAGCCGCGTGTGGCTCGAGAGCCGCAGTTTGCCGACCACTGCCAGAATGCGCCGGGGTTTCCCTGCCAACCTCTAAATGCCAGACTGCCCTTTTCCTTATCGTCTCTAAATTCCACATCTATCAACACCGCCTTTAGTGATGTCGAAACACATCAGTTAGGCGTCAGTTTTATCTTGGTTAGAATTTTGAGAATGTGTTCTCTCTGTTTCCTTCAACACAGGCATCTTTTAAGGTTATTTTTTGCAAACTTCACTTAATCAAGGATCTCATGCATTTTAGTTGTTTTTTTAAAGAGTGTTTTTGTCCAACAGTTTCTGATACCCATGGTTTGCCCCCCCCTCGCCCCCCTCACACACCCTCACACACACCCTCACACACACACACACACACCCTCACACACACACTATTAGCATCGTTTACCAAAATAACACACACACACACACACCCTCACAAACACACACACACACACACACACACACACACACACACACACACATAAAGAGCTCTCGTCCTTTACAATGCTGTGAGTCCTGACGCTGATTTGCCCAGTAGGGCCCCCCTCCTGGGAGGACTAAGCAATCATTTCACCAGCATCTAGTGATCTTGTGTGTGTGTGTGTGTGTGTGTGTGTTTGGGGGGGATCACATATAAACGATTTATGGGGGCAGGGGAAAGGGGGTCCTAATATAAGGGGACAGGAGCAGATTTGACTGTGGGTGGTGGGCACACGGTGCAATATGCCGATCCTGTCACATAGAAACCCACGCCTGACACCTATAGGATCATGTCCGCCAATGTCACCCCAATAAATTTAGTAAAGATAAAAAATAAGTAATTTCTATATAGCACATAGACTTTCACATGCCAACAGGGGTACTGAATAGCCGATCATTTTTATGACCACATATAGCTATGGTCTCTGTAATTTTATATTCAAACTGCTACATCGTGTAACATTGAATGTGTCCGCCGTTTTGCATCTGACTACGATGCGACACACGTTTATGAAGGTTTCAGGCACGACAGGTCCTCTTGGTTCAGACTCTGGATAAACTGAGTGGTGGCTTCTGAGAAAAACGGAGATGGTCACAGAGAGTACGGGCAGCCTGATAAGCAATGACGCGCCGGGCTGATTATCCTGCGAGGAGACGTTGGAGCCTATGAGGCTCGGACCGCCCCGTGAGTAGGTCAGGGTTCCTTCCTTTGGGGAAGTGGGGGCGAGAGTCCCAGGCGCTGGAGGCCCTCGGGGGGGAAGGGCACCCAGAGGAGCGTCTTATTCATGTTGCGCGGCTCAAAGAGTCGGTTACAACAGGATTTTTCTGGCTGAGCAGTGTTGATGCCAAGGAGACCTGCCCTCCTGGGTTTTGAAAGGAGAAAGTGGGTGGGCAGCCGGCGGCCCGCACGGGGACAGCGGGGTGTGCCCCTCAGCTCCCCCGTGGTTTGCGCCCTGTCGTCTGGGTTTGTGCTGCCCATTTGTTTTCAGAGCCCGGCTCCGTGCTTTCTGGCAACGCTGTGCGTCCCGTGTGGTGTCCTTCCGAATTCCCCGGTTCAGGTTGCAGCCAGAAAGCCTCGAATCTTCCTCCCGCGCCAGAAGGAGCTTAGCGAGGAAAAATATCTCTTCCAGCTTGTGTTCCTTCCTCAGACCTCAGCAGAGAGGCTCCTAGGGACCGCACCAGACAATGAGGTTTATTAATCAACCATGTGATCCCTAACCTTGACATGCAATCGTTTACCAAAGAATGCAAGGCATTCACATGAAATAAATGCAATCTTTAAAATGGAATAAAATTGTCCGGCCGGTGTGGCTCAGTGGTTGAGCATCAAACCATGAACTAGGTCAGGGTTCGATTCCTGTTCCATGCCTGGGCTGCAGGCTTAGTCCCCAGTGGGGGGCCTGCAGGAGGCAGCCAATCCGTGATTCTCTCTCATCATGGATCTTTCTATGTCCCTTTCCTTTCCTCTCTGAAATCAATAAAATACATTTTTTAAAAAAGGAATAAAATTAAATGCTAACTGGTACTAGAAGGTGCCACTTGTAAAGTTTTCCTGGAAGGGATGGGGCTGCCGTTCATTCCCCGGGGGTGGGGGGTGGGGGTGGCATTCGGGGACCAGGGACGGCAAAGCACAGGAAGGAGACTGCGCAGTCACCGGCGCGGGGGCCACCCTGCCTGAAGAAGGTGGGCAGGCACTGAACCAGTGAGCGGCGCATTGAGTAGTCAGGAGGGAGTGTATTCCTAAGGCCTGTCCTCTAGTCAGAAATAAGGAAATTTTCTATTTCCCCAAGTGATTTTACATATCTTTCAATTTCTTTATTTTTTAAATATATTTTAATTGATTTCAGAGGAAGGGAAAGGGAGAGAGAGAGAGAGACATCAATGATGAGAGAGAATCTCCGATCAGCTGCCTCCTGCCCGCCCCCAACTGGGGATGGAGCCCACAACCCGGGCCTGTGCCCTGACCTCCTGGCTCATAGGTGGACGCTCAAGCACTGAGCCCCACCACT
>NW_005370105.1:2186069-2186431 GCF_000412655.1 Myotis brandtii | reverse complement strand
GCACTTTGACCGCCGCGGGGCAGGGCCGTAGCTCCGTGGAGTTTGCAAAGTTGTGATTTCCCCCTTTGATCTCCTTCCTTCTTCCCCGACGCGGACTTTGGGGACCGTGGCCAAACCCCGCGGCGGTGGCGCCAAGCTCCCCGCCCCTCGCAGATTGGTTTCGGCTGCAGCCGACCGGCCCTCTGGGAGGGAGATGGAGTCCGGGGAAGTTACTTTTGATTTCCTGTAGCCGTTTGCGGATTTGGGGCTTGGGGCACCCGAGGTGCATCTCAAGTCCCCCGGGAAAGGTGCCAGGGAGCCCCCTCTTCGTGGGGGGGGGGGGCCGGTTCCCGGGTCCAACAGGAAGCTCCCCTGCGGAGCCC
>NW_005370105.1:2183068-2186042 GCF_000412655.1 Myotis brandtii | reverse complement strand
CCCCCCCCCACCCTCCCCAGCCACCGGGTCTGTCCTTCCTGGGGCACATCTGGGACCCCAGGCCCTCTAACGTGTGGTGTAGGTGGAGAGAAACCCACTCGGTTCGTGGTGGACTGGGGTGTGTGTGGACTGTGGATACAATTGCTACTTGTAAAGAGAAATGCCTTTCTTGGCGGGGGGTGGGGGGGGCGTTGAATGTCACCCCAGTTTCTCACCTCGCTGCCCAGGGTAGAAGAGATGACAACACTGTATTCATGGCTAAGACCCCTGGGAAGTAGGTAAATGTTACCCTGAGGTGTTAGGGAAAGCAACACATGTATCATTGCTTTACTGTGGGAGGGCGACTGAAATTAGAAAGTGATCAGTTAAACTCAGACCCCAAAGAGGAAAACAGATGTAAGGGGGAAATTCATAAGGGTGGGCAGGGCTGCAGGCCAGGTGTCCGGCGGTGTCAGTTGTGTGCTCTGGCTGGAGTCAGTTGCCTTTCCCGTGTAGCTGGCCTCCTTGGCTGCCTTGGGAGGTGCTATTAGGCTCTAGGAATATGCCCAAGGCCTGGGAGGGGCCGAGTGATGGGAGTGGCACCTGAGTATCAGTCCCCTGGGATCCTCTTGAACTTGTCACATGACTTCTTGTCCCAGATTCTCAGCGCCCCAGCCCCCTCGCATGAGCCCCTGTTGTAGAGGCGGATCGAAGGCGAAGCTAATGGAGTTGGAGCGTTAGGTGTGGGATGGCTCAGGCCCCTGGAGATGTGGACCGTGACCGGGGCTGTGGGTGGCTTCGGAGGGAAGGGAAGGGCAGGGTGCAGCCAGGGGCCTCTCTGTATTTCGTGTTTGTGTTGCATGTATTGGGGTGACTCTGGTTAATGAAACCATCGGGTTTCAAGTGACATCTGACCTTTTGCCACAGCACAGAGGGACCTGGAGAGCCTTATGCCAAGGGAAGTAAGCCAGCCAGAGAGACGAGCACCGTGAGCCTGTGTGGGCTCAGTGAACAAACTAAACTGACGAAGGAAATAGAAACAGACTCCTGGGTACAGAGAACAGACTGGCAGCCGTCACGGGGAGGGCCGTGGGGTTGGGCGAAGAAGGTGAGGCGAGTATATATATATATTTTATTGACTTTTTACAGAGAGGAAGGGAGAAGGATAGAGAGTTAGAAACATCGATGAGAGAGAAACATCAGCTGCCTCCTGCACACCCCCTCACTGGGGATGTGCCCGCAGCCAAGGTACATGCCCTTGACCAGAATCGAACCTGGAACCCTTCAGTCCACAGGCCGAAGCTCTATCCACTGAGCCAAACCGGTTAGGGCCACAGGCTCACTTTTGTGCCGTTTCTTTCATGTAGCTTAACATTTTAGGCTCGTTTTTGTCGTAATTGTTTTCTGTTTTAGTCGTGGATTTAATTTTTCATATAAGAAATAAAGTTTTGAAGTGAAAAACAGGGCTTCATCATGTAAAACGACACATTAGGAGCCGACATTTTGTCCAAAATGAAAATAAAAGCCTCGTTGTGTGTGACCAAAAGCTAAAGGCCATCTCTCGGTGTGCGGATCTTCAGACCTAGAAAAACCATCCCCAATGTGTTCATCTGCACTGACTCTGAGAAGGTTTAGTGTGTGTGTATGTACGTACGTATGTACTTGCATGTGTTTAATCTAATCGAGCGTTGATGGGGTGTCCACCAGCTCTCCCTCCGCGAGGCCCTGGGCCACCACCTCCGGGTCCCGGTGGCTCACCTGCACCTGCAGT
This sequence comes from Myotis brandtii, assembly GCF_000412655.1. Classification (NCBI taxonomy): domain Eukaryota; kingdom Metazoa; phylum Chordata; class Mammalia; order Chiroptera; family Vespertilionidae; genus Myotis; species Myotis brandtii. Next base: position 2,184,292 of record NW_005370105.1, on the reverse strand, counting down.
GCCACCTGTTTCTTCCTCTTGGACCCGCCCGGTGGGGCGGGGCCGCTCTGTCCAAGGCTTGGCTCCGGCTTCGCATCTTCCTTTTGGGGATCAAGACGGGAGGAGCGACCCTGAACTGGGAGCAGGCAGTGGCTGCCATTCTCCAAAGCAAGTCCCTGGTCAAGTCCGCGGGCAGGGCCCTCTCCGCCCGTGGGAGGCTCTGAGAGGGCAGAGTCACTGACCGGGAGGTGCAGGCCTCTCACCGGAAGACGGGGGGCGGGAGGGGGTCGCTGGGAGTGATCGCCCGTCTCCCTTAGTGGTCCTGTGGCAGAGTTAGAGGCAAATGGCATGGTGAAACATTCAGAATAAGAACAACCAATTTTTTTCTGTACTGTTAAATCCAAAAAAAGAAAATTTTCCACTAGGTAAGAAATTGCTCAAGTGGAATCGAGATAAATGGAAAGGCATTAGTCATAATTAATAACCTCCAGTTGGCTAACGCTCACGAATCATCCAAGTGAGACCACACAGATGCATGAAGACCTCTAGCCGCCCTAGCTGGTGTGGCGCAGTGGATAGAGCGTCAGCCTGAAGGCCGAAGGGTCCCAGGTTTGATTCCCGGTCAGGGCACAGGCCTGGGTTTTGGGCTCGATCCCCAGTAGGGGGCGTGCAGGAGGCGGCCGCTCAGTGATTCTCTCTCATCATTGATGTTTCTCTCTCTCTCCCTCTCCCTTCCTCTCCAAAATCAACAACAATAAATAAATAAATAAGACCACCAACTGGGGCACAGATGCCCCACCTTTGGACTTCGAGGTGTCACGTTCGTTTGTCCTGGGGTTCTCCCCCTTCTTTCAAGACCCAGAAGGTGAAAAGGCGAGTGCTTGCGGCTCTCATGCAGTCATTCCCAGGATGAGTTTGTGGGTTACAGCTTCCTTAGCGCCTGCGTGTTGGCCATCGCCTCCTCTCTGGTCCCCCAACGTTCTGCGTCCTTCCTGCCTCAGGCCTGGCGGTTCTGGATGGGCACCTCCTTCCCTCCGAGTTTCCCGTGGCCAGCTCCTTCCACGGCCCTCCCTGAAGACCCCTCCCCTGACAGCGGTCCCAGCACCCGCAGGCCCGCCCTCACCCTGCACCCCAGCACCCACTGCATGGCTCCGGGTTCGCTCCCTCGCTTGCCAACACTTGGTTCTGGCTGGAACTGCTTCCCTGTGCTTCCCTGTCTATTAGCGACCCCCTCTCCCCGCCCCC
>NW_005370105.1:2162871-2163728 GCF_000412655.1 Myotis brandtii | reverse complement strand
CCTTCCCCAAAGGGTGAGCTCCTGAGAGCAGGCGCCAGGTCAGTCTCGGTCAGGTTGTGCCCCCAGCCCAGGGCTGACACATGGCGACATGGGATGCGCGTTTGTTCAATGAAGAGAAGCTGTGAGGGGAGGTGCCCCCGTGTGTGCGTGGGGCGGCGGGGAGGGGAGTGGCCGTGGGGTCTGGCTCCGCCAGTGACAGAAGCCGTGTGGGGAGGACCCGGTCACTCCGACCCCACCGCAGTGTGCTGTCCGTGAAGTGCAGGTGATGGCCATCCTATCGCCTCCCCCGGCTGCGGGGAGGGCTGATGAGATGACGCCGGCACGTGGGCCGGGCCCTTAGGAACCGCAGGACTGGCTGGCGGGTTTAAGGTGAACGTTTTCACCTGCGCAGCGTCCCTTTTGCGTGTGCGGGGCGAGCTTCGGGGAGTCATCTCTACGTAAGGAGCTGGTCCTCACCCAGGGAGGCTGTGTGGTGAGAGCCTGAGAGGGAGGTGGGGATGTACCTACGACCACTCAGACGAACCGGGTGGAAACCATGGGAAAACCCCATGGAGTCCAAGGAGGCGCCATGAAGGCCCAACGCAGGCGGCGAGACCCTTTCCATTGAAACAGCCTTCGAAGGCGGTGCTTCCGGCTGTGGGGAGTGTTGCCCGGGCTCCGGGCTGTTTCGCAGAGGCTGTGTGTGTGTGTGTGTGTGTGTGTGTGTGTGGCTCTGCTCCCGTGAGTCATCCCACGTAGGCCTGCCAGGCTGCTGAGGACAGGGAGGGGCATTCCTGGCGTTCCTGACCCAAGTGTGAGTATCGGGTCCCGCAGAAATGCGCCTGGAGTGCGGGCGCGGCTGGCCTCAGGTGGGGCCT
>NW_005370105.1:2159218-2162622 GCF_000412655.1 Myotis brandtii | reverse complement strand
CCTCCGCTTAGTCATCACTGCAGCCACCACGGGCTGTTTCCTTGTGTCCCCAGGACCCCAGGCAGTTCAGGAAGCCCCTCCCGGTGGATGTGGCATTCGTGGCTTTGAGAAGCTCTGGCATGCAGGAACAGAGCATAGCTGCACATGTTACATGTATGTTATGTGTATGAGGGAGCCCTGCCTGCCTTTTAGCCGCCACGTTTTACTTGTTCTTTCCTTGTTCTTGCTTCCACATGCAGCCACCTGCACTGCCCTGGTTAAAAACGTTCATTAGTGAGTGAGTGTGTGTGTGTGTGTGTGTGTGTGTCTGAGGTTGAGAGAAAAAGCCCCCAAAAGCAATGCAGGTGCTAGAATCTGGAGCGAGCTTACCAGTACCTCCCGCCTCCCTGGCGGTGGTCAGGACAACTGTGTCCGAGTTCCACGAGAAAACTGCGAAAAGAAAACCCATGCGCCATTTTCAACCATCGAGAACATGTCCTTATTCTATTGGCTCCTACCTTGGTAATGATTTTTAAAACCTCTAAAGTGATTTTCGTTGTAGAATATTCTCACACACACAAAAGAATAGCTATAGAAGCATATGTGCATTCTGCCTGTATGTTAGATAACTGCGTAACATCTGCACCCCATGTAGCGGTCAGTAGGGGCAAATAAAGTTTTATTGGCGTTCACCACACCCGTTCGTTGGTGTGCCGCCTGTGACTGCAGTCACTACCGTGGCCAAGGTGACGGAGACCAGGTGGCCCATTAGGCCCACACTTCCTGTCTGGCCGTTCTGTGGAATGTTTGCAGACGCCTGGTAATAGGATAATAAAACTCGCATCCATGTTCCCGGGACTCGGCTTAGGACAGAAACCATAACCCACATTCTGATGTTCCTGTGTGGCCCTCCCCAAGGCTCTCGCTCCTCTGCTTGAAGGAAAGTAAGAATCTGAACTGTTTGTCATTTGTGTGGTTTTCATACAGTTTATATATGTAGCTCGAAGCACTGTGTTTTAAGGATTTATGCGATTTGGGATCTTATGCTTTAGGACCTTTAAAAGTGAGTTCACATTCTCCTCTGCGTTGCTTTCCCCTAACATTTAGCCTGTGAGGTTGCCTGTGTTCCTGCGTGAAGGTGCGGCTGATTTTCATGGCTGGCGTTAGAATACACTGTGCTGGGTTGTGGCGAGTTTCACATAAGATAATGCGCAGCAAGCCTTCAAGCAGGCCGTGTGCGCATCACACTGATTCACTGATGCTTCACTTTTTATCCCCTCCTACTCCGCTCCCGTCCCAGCTCGAAGGTACAGTGACGTGACCAGGTTCACACAGGTAGTATGTGTCTGCGCTTGAATCAAGTTCAGCTCCGCCTGACTACAGAGACTTTTTAAATGTGCCTTTTTTTTTTTTTTTTTTTCCCGAAGGGGAAAATCCTGTAGAATAAAGTTATGTGAACAATTTCTATGGCCGGTATAGCCTCGCAGTGCACAAAACCCGAGGAAGTCCAGGTACATTCCAGGCAACACAGTTGCAAAATGGAAACACAAAAATGGATGAATTAATGATGGTCTATGCATAGGAGGGTGTGGATACTACACAGCGCGGAACAGTGTTAAACGTCATTGGCGTGTCGCCTGCCCCTTTACCGAAATCCCCAGGCACGCGGTCTGCAGTGTCCACAGAAGCCTGTCTCATTTTTATTATTATTATAAGCAGGCGGGTTGGAAGGAGTCGTAAACCAAAACACAGCTGCGGAGTCTAAATTTAGGCCCATCAAGATGCGTGCCCCTCCCCGCCTCGCTGCTGCTCCGGCTCCTTCCGCAGGACGTCGCTTTTCCACCAGACGTCTCCGGGCACCGGTTTCGGGGCATCAGCAGTTCTGTTCTCACGGCCTTTTCAGGCCAGCCTTCTGTTTGTCACACTTCACACACTGGTTTCTTCTTCCCTCTACTTGTGGGGAGAAAATAGCCGTGTGCAGGCGGCTCCGAGCCGTCAGAGTACCTTGTGGCGTGTCTGTGCGATGCTCCTGAGGCGTGTCACCGAGGGCTAGAAGGACGGACGCTTTAGACATGTCCTCTATCTCCTCCCACCTGGGTCCTCGGTGTTTATCTCCTGAGTAGTCAGAGATTGGCAGACCCCTGCTTTTTTTTTTGTTTGTTTGTTTTGTGTGTGTGTGTGTGTTTAAATATGTTTTTATTGATTTCAGAGAGGAAGGGAGAGGGAGAGAGAGAAACATCCATGAGGAGAGAGAATCACTGATCGGCTGCCTCCTGTACGCCCCCTCTAGGGATCAAGCTCACAACACAGGTCTGTGCCCTTGACCAGAATCGAACCTGGGACCCTTCAGTCCGCAGGCCGATGCTCTATCCACTGAGCCACACCAGCCAGGGCTCAGACCGTTTTGAGTGATTCATAGTCATTCAGATCCTTCTGCGGGAATGTGGGGCGTTGCTGAAGCCCAGCCTGTGGTTTTCTTTCTGTGCTCGATATGGAAGCCTGTGTTTTCGACACCACACGGCACTCCCTGGAATGGCGATCTTCCCACGCCACGGAAGGACGCATCTTAGCAGGAGAAAGAGAATGCTGAACGACGCGTGGGCGAAAGGAGGGGGGTGAGTTCAGGGGTGACTGCATGGAATGCCAAGGCACGTGGTCGGGGACCCTGTCAGTGACTTTCAAAGAACGTTTGCCCATCAGCCCCAAACGTGTCAGCTAAATGCTCCCCTTTCACTGAAATGGCTGTTGAGAGAGATTTGGGACACTGATCGCACATTTATTTGGAACTTCTGGTTTGTTTAATATATTTTTATTGATTTCAGAGAGGAAGGGAGAGGGAGAGAGAGAAACATCCGAGATGAGAGAGAATTGTGGATCGGCTGCCTCCTGCACGCCCCCTGCTGGAGATGGAGCTGGCAACCCGGGCCTGTGCCCTGACTGGGAATCGAACCTGTGACCTCCTGGTTCATAGGTCAATGCTCAACCACTGAGCCACGCCGGCCAGACTGGAACCACTGGTTTTGAATGGCTGCTTAGTATTCCATGGTCTTAGCATCCCATGATTTAGTCTGACAATCCCATTTCCATGTGCTTCCAACACATTTTTGCACTTCCTGCGTCACTGCGCCACTTGGATGAGTTAAGAAAAAAAATCTAATGTGACCCAGGGTTTCTGCCCAAACGGCCCTGGACGGTGCCTGTCACCTGTCACAGTGGTTTCTCCTGTCTCCGAACACAGCGTGAAGCTGTTGACTCTAACGGTTTTAATATTCTTCTCAAGATACATGTTTATTTTAGACTATTTGGAAATACAGAGGCTCATGCTAAAAACATGAAGTTCAGCAGCAATTGCAACACCTGGAATCCTTTTCAGCTGTTTTGGTTCATGTGCACTGAGTGCATCTTGCATCCCTCTCTCCCCCTCG
>NW_005370105.1:2146059-2159126 GCF_000412655.1 Myotis brandtii | reverse complement strand
CCGGTCACCCCCATCGCTGGGCCATAAAGCTGAGTGGACACGCAGCACGCACGGGCCTCCCTGTGGGTGATGAGCAGAGGCTGGAAGGGTCGGCTGCCCACATTCCTGGGCGAGTGAGGCCGGCGGGCTGGTCCCCTCCATGGAGGGTGTGGGACTTGGCCTTGGTTCTGTGTTTTCTTAGGGCCCATCTCCCCCGTCCCTCATGGTGCCCTGGAGAGCAGAGGCCCTCCAGAAAGGGAACGCAGTTCTCTGCACAGCGAGAGGACGCTCACCTGCTCACCACTCTGTGGTTGTGGTTGTTGGGTATTAGCTTTTCAGCCCCCCTCCGGGGCCAGCTGTGCCCGCCCTCTGTGTCCGCGACACCAGGTCCCAGCCTCCGGGGTTCTCGGTCATGAGGGGCCGTCCGTGTCCTCGCGGCCACCCGGTTCCCCTCGGGGCTACTTCTCAGCTCCCTCTGGCCGAGGTCCCCGCCGCCACTCGGCAGTCCGGCCTCCAGCTTCTGAAAATGGCAACTTTGCTCACTCTCTTCTTTTACGCTGAGGGTTTATGCCTTTGGGTCCTGTTTTGTTTTGTTTTTATCTATTTGTGTCGTTCTTCACTGACATCTGTGGGGTCTTGAAAGGAAGCTGAGATAAAAATACATGTTCCACGTGCCCTGGTGAACCACGTGCCCTGGTGAACCACATGCCTGGTGACCCGGGAGTCCCTTGCCCGCTTCGTCCTTGACGTGTCTCATGAACCTGAGGAACCTGAGGAAGAGAGGGCTCTCCCTGTTCTCCCTGAATGTTAACAGCTGACGGTTTATTCCTCAGGATGCCTCCCTGATGGATATGAATTCTTTAAGCCCGACGATGCCGACATCCCCTTTGTCGATGATCAACCAGGTCAAGTTTGAGGATGAACCCGACTTGAAAGATCTCTTCATCACGGTCGACGACCCCGAGAGCCACGTGACCACCATCGAGACCTTCATCACTTACAGGGTCGCCACCCAGGTGCGTGCTGAAGGCCAGCCTCCCGACACGTGGCTGTCCTTGGGCTTCGGACGTGCATCTTGCTCACCACAGACTCTCAGCGTCACGCAGTCTTTGCTGAATTTATCTGTGTTTTTTTTTAACCATTTTGGGTAAGATATTGCACTTTGGGGTGTAGATCGCCTGAGTCCGTTAGTCCGGAACTCCCAGTTTTTACGGGAAGACATGAAAACTAAACATTTACAAAACAGCTCCCAGGGGAACCTGTGTTTTAGGTTGGAAGAGTGACTTATGCTCTGAGTTCACTTTCTAGAACACACGTTCTTGCTGAGTTGGAGATCGGCCATCACGTCCCCATGGTGCAGCGTGTACCTGTGTTCAGAGGGCCCCCGTCGGCCACTTCAGACGGGGCAGTGACTCTGTCCTTGTCGTAGGGGATGAGTTATGACGTGAGCCCGGCTGGCAGCACTGGTTTTCCTTGTCCGATCCACTCTAGATCTTGCGGCCTCTCTGGGGGAGGGGACGCCCGGCAGGAAGAAAGAACACCCCGCCCTGGGGACTGTCCTCACCCCGTTACCACCGTAAAGTTCTCTCTTCTCCGCCCCTAACAGCGACGAGGACAGACCAACCGTCACGTGACTTGATCTGGTACCTTCCTCCTGTCTGAGGGTTACTTAAAGGGTGAGAAGTTCTTGAGGACGTCTAAAGCTCAGTGTTAACTGCCCAGGTTTTGAGTGTCCTCATTTTCACTAGTAGTTAGGCCAGTTTTCCCCGCTAGTAATTGGTAATGAACCTGTGCCTATGTGCTGGCTACACACAGCTGTTCAATACATAGGTACAGATATAGACATATTTTAAAAGATGTTTTTAGTTTATTTATTTTTTTAGAGAAAGAGGGGACGGGAGAAGGGTAGAGAGAGAGAAACATCGATGAGAGAGAATCATTGATCAGCTGCCCCCCACTGGAGATCAAGCCCGCATCCTGGGCTTGTTCCCTGACCGGGATTTGAACCCGTGACCTCCTGGTTCATAGGTTGATGCTCAGCCACTGAGCCACACCTACTGGGCTTCAGTAAATATATTTTCATGAGTGACTCTAAACTATGTTTTGTGTGCATATGTATGTTCATGTGTATATATTTGCATATATATGTCCACATACCAACTCATATACATTGTTAAACTGTCTCTACTAGATTTAGTTTTCCTATTTTTAGCATTTCTATAACCTGTACTTTTTTGCATAATAGTTGAGATTTTGTAGTGTTCTGTGAGCATTTAGTTCTTTAGATTTCTGCATCTCACTTACCTCTACCTTTTCCACTAAAAAGGGAATGTTTTACTGAGCTACATTGTGAGATATTCTAAACATGCATTTTAAAAGAATAAATCTTGTAAAGTGTAGCTTAGGGGAGCCTTATTTTACAGCAATTAAGGTTGCTTAGCTCTTGAACTGCTTAATTCTACAATTGTGTTTATCTGTGGGGGTGAGTGTGAAATATGCATGCCATGTGTTATTCCATTCTTACTCCAGAAAAATCTCAATCTTCATATGACTGTGATTTTTAATGTGCAAAATTCAGCTTCATAAGATGCTGGTGGGAGTGGCTGTGTTCCCGAGAGGTGCACATGCATTAGATGGTCTACTTTTGTGTTTGGCTCAGGATTCGGCAGTAGGAGCGAGGCTGCTATTATCCCCATGTTGGCGTAGCTTTTTGGTTTGTTGAGAAGAGATATTTTAAGATATTTGCTTAATTTTTAGGAGTTCAGCATATAACTCAAAATAGAATCCCTTGAGAACGACGGGAACATTGTCTTTCCACATCAAATCTCCTTTAATAACATGTTTAAAACAGGGGGTAAAACCACTCTGTCAAATGCTAGAATGTTCGCATACCAAACGCACATTTTAGCCAAGCAGTTGGTTCGAGCACATTCCAGGAAAACGTTTTTTTTCCGGTTGTGTTCAGTTCTCTCCCAAACGGCACTGACAGGACTTGCCTCCCGTCCCGAATCCCGATCTCCTGAGAAGAGACCCGTGTTTAAGCCTCAGTGCGGGATGCACTCGCCCGTGGTGGCCGTGCCCGTGGGAGGCAGAGGGGCCTCGCACACAGACTCCCCGTGTGGGTCTGAAACCCGGGCGTGGGGTTTGCTTTCCTGCTGGCCATGCGGGGAGCTGGCTTCCCTCCCCCTGCCCCGTGCACAGCGGCTGCACAGTGAGGCCCGCTGAGCCCGGGTGTCTGGACTGGCCGCGGTGTGGCCGGCCTTGCATTGCTTGTCTGCTGCTTCCTCCTGCAGACGTCACGCGGGGAATTCGACTCCAGCGAATTCGAAGTCCGGAGGCGGTACCAGGACTTCCTGTGGCTAAAGGGAAAGCTGGAGGAAGCCCACCCCACTCTCATCATCCCGGTAGGTAGACCCCGTCTCCATAGAACAGCTGCCACCTTGTCCTGCGAACTGTGAACATGCCTGCCACCAGGTTCCAGGCCTTTCTGTTCATGTAATTCATTCATCTTGGAAACATTCATTTTAAACGTTTCCGCCTAACTACAGATTTGCTTTTTCTTTTTTAATATTTTTGTATTGATCTCAGGGAGGGAGAGGGAGAGAGAGAAAGAGAAACATCAGTGATGAGAGAGAATCATGGACCGGCTGCCTCCTGCACACCCCACAACGGGGATTGAGGCCCCACCCGGGCATGTGCCCTGACCGGGAATTGAACAGTGACCTCCTGGTTCATAGGTCGATGCTCAACCACTGAGCCCCGCCGGCCGGGCCAGGTTTGCTTGTTTACCTGTTTCATGTTACCGTTTTGTCGTGTTTGGACTTAGCATTGCGATCTTTGTGAGAAGTGGTGGCATGTTCCATAGTCTGTAAAACGGGCACGGGTAGCATTTCCCTGACCCTCGGCCGCCGGGGGCAGGTGCCGCGCTCACCTGCGTGTTTGTTTTTGCCGCAGCCGCTGCCGGAGAAGTTCGTGGTGAAGGGCATGGTGGAGCGCTTCAACGACGACTTCATCGAGACGCGCAGGAGGGCCCTGAATAAGTTTTTGAACCGAATTGCCGACCATCCAACCTTAACGTTCAGCGAAGACTTCAAAGTCTTTCTTACCGCACAGGCTGGGGTAACGCCTTTGGATTTATACTCGCGTAACCCTTTCCTGTCTGTGTGACAGAAGGCCGTCCCTCCCCTTGTTGGCCTAATTCATAAGCCAGGCAGCAGGGCCCTGGAATTAAGGAGGATTTGAAAAAATATATATTTTTATTGATTTCAGAGAGGAAGGGAGAAGGAGAGAGAGAAACATCAATGATGAGAGAGAATCATTGATCAGCTGCCTCCTGCATGTCCCACACTGGGGGTCGAGCCTGAAACCCGGGCATGTGCCCTTAACCAGAATCGAACCTGGCACCCTTCAGTCCGTAGGTGGGTGCTCTATCCACTGAGCCACACCAGCCAGGGCTCGAGAAGGGCTTTTAAACGCCGGAGGGATAGCCTTCAGGTGCAGCCCCGGGCCAGGTCTCCTTCCAAACGCTACAGACACCCCACACCTTCCTCCGCCTTGCGGACCTCTCCCTCCGTTTGCAGGAGCTGTCGTCGCACAAGAAGCAGGGGCCGGGGCTGCTGAGCAAGATGGGCCAGACGGTCCGCGCCGTCGCCCTGTCCTTGAGGGGAGTGAGGAGCCGCCCCGAGGAGTTCACGGAAATGAGCGACTTCATCGAGACGTTCAGCCAGAAAATAAATTTGATCGATAAGATATCCCAGAGGATTTACAAGGAGGAGCGAGGTACGTAGCAGCACCGGACGTGTGCTTTTCAAGCTGTTCGGTTCCTGACGGGTCCTCCCAGTCGCTGGCTGGTTGGCGGCGTGGAGGTGGCGCCTCTCTTGGGCCCTTTCTCCACACTCGTGTCTCCCTGCCCGCAGGCCCGTCTCCCTGCCCACAGCACCCGTCTCCCTGCCCACAGCACCCGTCTCCCTGCCCGCAGGCCCGTCTCCCTGCCCACAGCACCCGTCTCCCTGCCCACAGCACCCGTCTCCCTGCCCGCAGGCCCGTCTCCCTGCCCACAGCACCCGTCTCCCTGCCCACAGCACCCGTCTCCCTGCCCGCAGGCCCGTCTCCCTGCCCACAGCACCCGTCTCCCTGCCCACAGCACCCGTCTCCCTGCCCGCAGGCCCGTCTCCCTGCCCACAGCACCCGTCTCCCTGTCTCCTGCCCACAGGCCTGTCCGCCCTGCGGCTTCCTGCAGCACCGCTGCACCCCAGCATGCGAGTCGCGGGCGCTGTAAATTCCTGCTCTCATGGTGCAAGAGCCCGCCCTCAGGATTTTTTCTTGGTTCCCGGGTGTGATGAACACAGTCAGAGTAACTGTGTAAATAGTAGTCCCACCAGACAGGCAATTATTTTCAACATTTTTAATATTTTTCAGTTTACTTCATCGTACCAACTTTTGAAATTATAATAGTTTATTTTCGAGCAATATGACATTACACCTAACCCTAATGAGTAGAAGATGATGAAATATAGAGAATTTGGTGTTATTTATATGGCTACCAGACCAAAAAAAAGGCAAAAATGCTTACTGCTTATACATTCCCTCCCATAAAACGCTGTCACGGAGAGTGGATAGTGTGAACGCAGAAATGTGAAAGTCCTCAGATTTTAAAATGAAATCCAGACTTTTGAATAAATGGCTCATCAAGCATTGAAGAGCCCTTTTGTTATTTATTCTTTTGTTGATGTGAAAATATTTATTGAACACACCGTGTATCGGGCTTTGAGATTTAAAAAAAAAAAGTAAGACTTGATCCTGTTTTAAGGAGCAGGTGGCCTAGGAGCGTGCCAGCTCCGCAGGCGGGCACAGGAGTGGGGTGACAGGTGTAAACGTCATGACAGGCGTGGGCAGAGGTACACAGTCGTGGCTGAGGACAGAGCATCTGAGAACCCTTTGGGATGGAATCAGCAGTGACTTATTTACCCGGCGATTTAAAGGATTCAGAGGGGTTTGTTGGCTGATGGAAAGGGCAGAGGACCAGGCAGAGGGGTCTGTGCAGGGTGTGAGTGAGGAGGGACATGAGATAGTCATACACGAGCGGTTCTTTTGGCTTCAATGAAATATCTTTGGGAGAGAATTGCAAGAGTTGGGCCCACAGAGGCGAGATGAAGTCTAGTCATACAAGGACCTCCTGATTCAGTGCTTACATGCTGTGACGGAAATGGAGAGAGGGACCCTGGGGAGGACAGGGTAGAGATGCAGATGGTAATGGGAGTCAGGATAGGTAAGTGGGTGGTTGGGTGGGTGGGTGGTTGGGTGGAGAAATAGATGATGGATAGTAAAGACTGATAGATAGTAAAGATGAAGATGCGGGAAGTGGAGGTTGGCTGAGTGTTCAGGTGTGAGTTTAGGATGCGGCCGGACTCCTGCTCAGACTCTGGGAACACTTACCCTGAAGTGGGCCATGCGGGCAGGAGAAGGGAGAAGAGGCGCGTTTTGTCTCCGGTCAGGTTGCTGGAGACGCGGGTGCAGGTGTCTGGTAGCGGAAGTAGTCACGTCCCAGCCAGGACGCCTGTCAGCAGGGATTTTCAAACTTGCGTGAACTGAAGGACTTATTATTATTTTTTTAGAATATTTTGACGAAATGAAAGAGTACGGCCCTATTCATGCCCTGTGGTCGGAGTCGGAAGAGGACCTGGCGGACACGCTGGGCAGCATGGCCAGCTGCCTGGACCGGTGCTGCCAGGCCACCGAGCGGCGTCTGTGCGGCCTGTCCGAGGCCCTGCTCCCCGTCGTGCACGAATACGTGCTCTACAGCGAAATGCTCATGGTGAGGCCCCTGCGTGACACTCCGGCCTCCGTCCCTGACCCGAGTGTGAGCTGCAGAAAGGCAGCTGCTCTTCTGCCTTTGCACGTCTTCCCATCCCAGCAGGACCCTGCGCATGGACGGATGGTATTGCTCGCCCGCCCATGCTGTGGTGGGCGGAAGGAGACATTAACAAAAGAAGGGACGCCTGGCCGGTGTGGCTCAGTGGTTGAGCGTCCACCTAGGAACCAGGAGGTCAGGGTTTGATTCCCTGTCAGGGGCACAGGCCTGAGTTGTGGGCTCCATCCCCAGTAGGGGGTGTGCAGGAGGCAGCCAAGCAGTGATTCTCTCTCATTATGGATGTTCCTATCTCTTTCTCCCTTCCTCTCTGAAATCAATAATAAATATATATATTTTAAAAAAAGGAGCGAAGTAGGAAAAAAAAAGGAGCGAAGGGGTTCCTGGCGTTAATGGCAATGACACAGGGAAGTAAATGTAGAAGAATCTGGCCAGTGGTTGAACGTGGTATTGATTTCTCTAGACAAGGGGGACTCTTCATCTCTCCTGCATGTTGTCAGGGCGGCTCCACAGGCACAGAACCAGACTGAGTGGTGTCGGGTGCTTTTGCTCCAGCGCCTCTCAGTTCTCACTCGGACACGGACAGCCCCCTCCTCCCTCCCCATGTAAGGTGTTTGTGTCTGGGCCCTTCCCTGCCCTGAACACACCGCGGGACCCGTTTCTCCTCAAGTCCCCTCTCCTGTATGTCCTTTAACTCTCTCTGGTTGAGTCAGTGTTTTCTTTAACCTGTTGAGGCCACTTGTGTTCGTTATTATAATTTCATTATTATTTGATTAATGCTGTGGCAACCAGTGCCCAGGCGGCGTGGCTCAGTGGTTGAACGTTGACCTATGAACCAGGAGGTCACAGTTCGATTCTGGTCAGGGCACATGCCCAGGTTGCGGGCTTGATCCCCAGAAGGGGGCGTGCAGGAGGCAGGCGATCCATGATTCTCTCTCATCATGGATGTTTCTCTCTCCCTCTCCTTTCCTCTCTGATATTAAAAAAAAAAAAATACTGTGACAAGCAGGGAAAGATAAGTGCAAATAACAAGAGTCCTTGTGCCCCTGAGCCGAAGGAGAATGTCTCGGGAGAAAGGGAGTCACCCAGGGAAAGGCCTGGCCCAAGACCAGCAAACACTGGACAAGCTTCCGATGACTTCTGCACGCAGGTGCCCCACACGGGTGTGTGCAGCTTTAACGCCGCAAAACAGGGAATCCCGGTGATTCAGGAAAACGAGGCGGGAGAAGAGGCCGTGCTTTCCCCTTCAGAGCTGGGCTGATGGCTTCATATTTACACCCGTGAAGCTAAAATAAAACCCTGAGATGTGAGCACACACTGCGGGTCCCGCCGTCCCTGCTGATAGCCATTCCTTGGGAGCCGGATCAGGGCAGCCAGGGAGGGTGGGTGTCTTCCGGGGAGTGGCCCGCGTGGCCTCCAGCCGCCGCGAGTGTACACCCTCCCGACGAGTGCTCCCCGGCCTTCTGTTTGCTTTGTTCCTGGCTCTTTCCGGATCGCTGTGCGAGCCCAGGGTACTCCTCCCACAGCGGCTCCTCAAGTACTTCCACCAGCAGGAGAGGCCCTGGGAGGCTGGAGGGTTTATAAAACCCTTTTCCTAATGCCTGCTGTCGGTTTAGCTCTTAGAGATGGAAAACCATTTGTAAAGTCGTTCTGTCCCCAACCGAGTGGTGGCTGCTGATACCCCGAAGCGTCTGTGTCGTGCACACACAGCTGACGAGGTCCTTGTGTTTTCCCGCAAAGGGCGTCATGAGGAGGAGAGACCACATCCAGGCAGAGCTGGAATCCAAGGCGGAAGCTTTGACCTACAAAAAGGTGGACACAGACCTGGTGAGCCTTCACGTTTCTCGATACGATGGTGTCGACTTATTGGTTATCTGAGACTTTTCCTGGCCACGTAGAGCTCCCTTACAGCTTGCTTTGAAGCGTTCAGCCAAAGGCACCAAAATTTCTCCCGAAATGTCTATACCTTCTGTTGAGTTCTCTAGGAAGGAGACTTTGTTAATGTTTTTTTTCACTCCGAGGACGTAGGTGAGTGTTGAGGACACGAATGGCAGGTGAGTGGGGGTGTCCTTGAAACCCCCATTAATGCATAGGATGATGACCCCCATCCAGCCTGCGTTAATGCGTCCCTCATTGTAATCCTTTTTCTACAAAAGATATGATGTCCTTCCTGCTTCTCTTTACGCACCTTCCTCTCTCTCTCCTTGTCTAATCTGAGCCCCTTCAGGGCAGGGAACTTTTATTTGTTCCCTGACGTGTTCTCAGCCCCCGCATGGCGCTGGGTACGCGGCTCATGCAGTGAGCATTTCGTGGGTGAATGGGTGAAAACTGCGGGGACCACGTTGGAGTCTGGAAACCAGGAGTCCCTACAGGGCAGAACCCCGAGACCTCACTAGGGAGGGCGATGAACTCTCCTCAGCGTCCTGGGTGGGGTTTCTTTCTGGGCTGAGTGTGTGTTTCAAAGTCCAGTTCATTCTCCCGACCGGTGTGGGTGGGGCGGGGTGGGCTGCTGTGGGCAGAAGAGGAGAGAGAACCACAGAAAAGCAGAGGCACTAAGCCACGGTGAACCCTTCCCATTCAGTAAGGTGTGTGTGTGTGTGTGTGTGTGTGTGTATGTGTTTAACTTTTTAATTTTATTTAAAGAGTCAAATAGAAGGAACAAGAAGGGGGGACACATGTACCGAAATAGTATTCTTATCCTTTACACTGTAGAATTCTTTTATTTGTTAAATAATTTTTAAAGATACTGAAATTAGCGATGAGGTTAAATGTTGCTGTTGACCAAATCCTAGAAAAAGCCAGTTTCAGGAGCAGAGGACGATGCTAAAAGCCCAGCATCTGTTCAGAATGGCTCCTGCTCAGGTTGTGCGTGGGAACACGGACAGGAAGTCGCTGGGATTATCCCTCCGCAAAAGTCACGGAAGAAAGAGCTGCCCACACGTGGCTCGGCTTTCCCAGCTCACCTAAAAGGGCACTTTCTTTTTTTTCATTTGACTTGCAAATATTTTGTCTTTTTTTCTATAAAAGTTTCCTTGGTGTCTCATTATAACCTAATGATCCGTATGTATTTCTGATCCATTTGTGCGTTCGCCGGGTCCAGGATAAAGTTTTTGTTGTTTTTTTAACCTAGCGAGCTGCTGTGTTGAAAGCGTGGAGAAATTTGAAACGTTAATTATCTGCATGATACTCTGTAAGATACGTTTAATCAACTAAGATTTGAAGCAGAGACATGGCGAGTACTTGGTTGTTGCCATCACAACGGGCCTTCCTGGAGCGTGCAGGGATGGAGGGTTTGTGGGTGGCGGCATTTGCGTAGACCTCACTGCAGCAGCCCTTCGTGTTAGGATGGCATCGTCGGGAGAGACCTTCAGAAGGAAGCTGACACGATCGGTCCCAGAACAACAGAAAGGAAGTTGCTTAGAAAGATGCAGGATAGGATCACCATGGAAACGCACCCTTGTGAGGTCCTTGGAAGGAGCCATCCTTTGCAGTCGCCATGGCGACCCTGGCAGAGAACTGAATAGAGCCATCTAGTCCGGGTGTTCACCATGGCAACTCAAGCAGGGCCACTTTAGAGCCCACCCCGGGGCCGTCTCTATGGAGACCTGCCGGGCTGCCTTCAGAGGCTCCATCCCCGTCCCCTGAGGGTGGGACGCCCTGTGCAAGCCCAGCTCAGCAGCTCAGCATGAGGAGGTCGCTGACACGGAGCTCTCCCAAGACGGGCGGGTGGAGGCCAGGGGAGTCATAATTATTGGGTGGAAATAGAACCCCGATGGACACCCCCGAGGTCACGTTGGGCGTGTCTGGTGGACGGGGAGGGACCCACCTGGAGATACACGTGTGGGAGTGGTTAGAAGATAGGCGGCATTTAAAGCCATGAGATTTGTCGAGGTCACTCAGGGGTGAGACTAGAGGCCCCGTGACTGAACTTCAGCACTTCCAGCATGAAGAGCCAGGCCAGGGGTGTGTGGTGGAAGGAAGGGGGTTGTCGCTTCGGCTGCTGGGAGGGAACTGGACCAATAAGATGAACTGAACATGGAGGGTCATTCAACCTCTCTAACCCACTTCTCCACGTGGGAGGCCTTCATGCAAACAGCAGGGCGAACTGGGACACGCGCAGGCCGTGACGTGTTGCAAGAGGAGCTGAGAGTTGTGTGATGAGCTCCACGAAGAAGGTGCTCCCACTGCCGAGTCAGAGCCGCATCTGCCGGTGGAGACCAGGGGCCGCGATGGCCCCGAGGAGGGGGGAGGCGCGGGGGCGGGCACTTGTGGTTTCTGCCGTTTGGTGAGGAGTTCTCCGAGGCAGAGCTGTTTGAAAACACTTATTCACTCGCCGCCTCCCCGGAAGAGAGCAGGGGCCTCGGGGTGCTAATGCTGCTGCCGCTCGTGGTGTTCTTATTTTTATTTCTGAATGGGCGCTTTATCGTGTTCACTCAAGGCAGCATTCAGATAGAAATGAATGTGAATACGCTTGACATTTAGCAATATGTGCACAGACTCCGCGAGTCGGGTCTGGAAGCGATGGCATCGCCGTGGCAGGGTGTTTATGTGAGCAAAAATACACTCTCATTTTCCTAAGATCATCGCGGCCTGGATTTGCATGCAGCAGCGCTCAGCAGCTACAGACAGACACCGGATTTATTCAGGCCGGTCCTTGCTCCGGGTGACGTGCTAGTTGTGAGCCAGTATTGTGCTCTGATCTTCAAATAACGGTTGTTCGTCTTCTGATGTTCTCGACAGCACCCTGCACAGAGCAGCACTGCCTGCTCGCTGAGCCTTAAAGAAATGATAATATTGACATAGCGTGCGTGTGCATGTGCATGTGTGTGTGCATGTGTGCGTGTGTGCTGGCGGGGGAGAGGTTGCCTCTACCTGTTCTCAGATATCTTTTTCTTACCTTTCTCTCCTGACCTTTTTGCGAAGGTCTTTCTTCCAGTAGACCTCATTTCCCAATATCTGTCTCTCTCTGCTGCTCTTTTGTCTGTTCGCATCTGCGTGTGTGTGAGACGCTGGCACACACGCGTCCATGCGCACATGCACACACTCGCCGCAGGGAGGGACGGGGCGGACATGGCCCCGGGGGAGGAGAAGGCCCTTCTTGTTGGTGTCTTTGTATCGGCGCGTCCCAAAGCATCGGCGCTGCCCCGGCTCGCTGGCCGAGTCGCCCGGAGTGAACCTGTGGGCGCCCCTTACGCCCCAGGGGGCAGGGGGGCAGCCGATGGACAGGTAGGAGCTCCCGGTGAAGGACTCCACATGCTCTCAAGGTTAGACCCACATCTCTTCCCGGAGAGACGTGACCCAGAAACGTGTGTTTAGTTAGGAGCCTTTTGGAACCTGCAGACACCAGCTTGTCTGTCGTGAACACAACATGGAATTGACTCACGCCAACTGTGACCCAGAAAATCCGTCAGGAGGCATCTGAGGGCGAGAAAAGGCTGTGCCGCCTCCAAACCGTCCGCCATGAGCTGTGCGCGGGGGTGTGGGTGTGTGTACGGTTCCAGGTTTGCGGGGAGGACCCGTCGGCGTGGAGTGCGGCGAATGGGGCCTGCGTGCTGCGGGGGCGAGTGTGCGGAGCAGGACAGGGAGGCTCTAGCGGAACGTGGTCGCCCGTGGTTCCCAAAGGCACACTGTGAGCTCCGTGTCTGTCTCCAGCAGCACTTCCCCCTGTCTCACCTGCTGCGGAGAAAGTAACAGGATGAGTAAAGAGGGTGGTCGGACACCCGTCAGCCCGGCCGCCGAGGCTCAGGGGCTGAGCGTCGACCTAGGAACCAGGAGGTCAGGTTCGATCCCCGGTCAGGGCACAGGCCAGGGTTGCAGGCTCGATCCCCAGTAGGGGGCGTGCAGGAGGCAGCCGGTCAGTGATTCTCTCTCATCATTGATGTTTCTCTCTCTCCCCCTCCCTTCCTCTCTGAAATCAATAGAAATATATTTAAAAAGAATCCCTGTCATTTCTTCTCAGGATGGAAGAGCTCCTCCATACGGTGTCCTGCACGTGGGTGGTGTGGTTGGGGGAGTCCTGCCCACTATAGATAGAATCCTTGAACAGCTGCCCCCTATAGGAACTCAAAAATAGGTCCAGTTCCTTTATTTACTCTTTTAATTTAGGCTTTTTGTTTATAAGAAATGTGTCCTGAGGGTCTGTTTCACATCTCTCCCTCTCTCTCCCTCTCTCTCTCTTTCCCTCTCTGTCCCTCTCTTTCCTTCTCTCTCCCTCTCCCTC
>NW_005370105.1:2111574-2145952 GCF_000412655.1 Myotis brandtii | reverse complement strand
CTGCCTCAATAAATATTTGATGAGGCTCAGAGCAGCAGTAACACACTGGGAGTCCGAGGCCTGGAGGGGGCTTGGATGCTGTTACTCACCGTGCGACTTTAATCAGACATTAATTACTCTTTATCCACGAACGTGCAGAACTAATAATGCTGGCTTTGAAGGAAAACGTTTTGAAGATGAATTAATGTGTATAAAGGTAGAGCTTGTGTCAGTAAAAATTTTGATAAGAGGAAAAAAGTACAGAAGAATAATATACTAGAGACTATATAATGGCATCATAAAACTTACTATTTAAGCCGGGGGTGGGAGCCTTTTTCCTGCCAAGGGCCATTTGGATATTTATAACATCATTTTCGGGCCACACACAATGATCAGCTTAAAAACCAGCCTGCTCTATTTGGCCAAACACTGAATTAACTCACCCCTGATGCCTTGGCAGGGCCAGGCCAAATGATTTCTGGGGCCCTATATGGCCCGCGGGCGGGGCGTTCCCCACCCCTGATTTAAGGATGAATCGTCTCAATGGTGCTCCTAAAGTCAGCAGTTCTGCTCCACAAAGACCAGAGCAGCGTCCCCTGGGGGGTGCCCCCCCCCCAATGTCGGTGCCCTTGGATTGCACGGAGCTCTGGGCCTTGGAGAGGGAGGTTTTTCTGGGGGTTGGTTCCCAAGTTAGGCAACCTGGGTTCCGAGAAGTTACAAAAAAAGGCACTTCAACCTCAATAAACCTTACTTTTTCTTGTTAATAAAATGGGGACAATAATAATTACCCAACAGCTGTATTGTGAGGACTTTATGAGATAATATGTGAGATATTGGATTAAGTACAAAATAAAATAAAAATAATTTACGACAAAATCGTTTAGCCTGAGAAGCTCTGTAAAATAAATCAGCTCAGATTTTGGCTTCAAAATGATTTTTAACCTCAATGTGACCTTATGATAATACAGTGTATTTCTCAGCTTAGATGATGCTCTTTAGGGACAAATAGAGGAAATTATTATCTCTAAGAGGTTAAAAAACCTTAAATTTTCTAAGCAGACACATTATTCTTTTTTAAAAAAAATACACTTTTATTGATTTTAGAGAGGAAGGGAGAGCGAGAGAGAAAGAGACAAACATTGATGAGAGAGAAATGTCGATCCGCTGCCTCCTGCACGCCCTCTGCTGGGAATC
Organism: Myotis brandtii; assembly: GCF_000412655.1. Classification (NCBI taxonomy): domain Eukaryota; kingdom Metazoa; phylum Chordata; class Mammalia; order Chiroptera; family Vespertilionidae; genus Myotis; species Myotis brandtii. The sequence goes on along the minus strand of NW_005370105.1, from coordinate 2,144,779 downwards.
GAGCCCCAACCAGGGCATGTGCCGTGACCGGGAACCCTTTCAGGGCCCAGGCCGACACTCAACCAACCGAGCCACACGGGCCGGGGCACATTATTCCTTTTTCAAGGGTTTATATCAAGAGGACTCCTAGAAGCACCCAGAGACGCCTCCCCTTCGGTCTAATGTATTGGGGGGGGGGGGGGGGCTGCTGTGCAGAGGACTCAAAGGAAAGCATTTCCTAAACTGGGCCGTTTAACAGCCGCCCCGTCGCCTCCAGTGTCACGGAGTCACGCTGACCCTTCCTGAGGGATGCTCAAGGTGTCGGGTCTGGCTTGACAGGTGACGTGTCCACGACACTTGCGGTATTTTAGGATCACTTGTCATTTTTACGAAGTGCATTGCGTGCTTTTACTGCACACGTTCCGTTTAGATAACAGAGTCGACCGGGGGCGGCAGGGAGAGAGGCTCCTGTGTTGAAGACAAGTGTGCATTGTGCCGTCGACGAAGAAGGTGCCGCTCAGCAATCGCACGGCTGCCTCACCGCGGCGTTGTCTCACCAAGCGTCTCCTTTCCCCGCGTGCCTCTCCCCTCGCGCAAATCAGAAAATAACAGCACTTTCTCGCCGAGAGCTCTCAGCTCCCCCTGCAATTTAATTACCGCCTGTGAAGGAGCGGAGCTGTCAGATCTTGAGTTTGCTATTGTCTTCTGATGGAGGGCCCCTCGAAATCTTTTTATTTAGGCGTGTTATTTTCAAGAACGTTTCGAAAGGATCAGTTCCGGCTTTCCTGGTTATGAAGAGAGATTTTTAGCATTTGAATAAATAGGATGGTTGATTTTATTCCATAAAAGGAAATAACAGAGAAGCTGTTTCACAAAGAAAACAAGGATTTTTCGCCCCCAGTAAGAATAGCTGTTATGATCAAATTGTATTGTTCTGCTCAAAAATGTTGGTGATGTGTGCCTTTAGGGGTAGGGGCAGGCCCATTTTAAGTTTCTGTGATCTTTATTTATCTACTAGAGGCCTGGCGCATGAAATTCGTGCACTCGGAGGGGGTCCCTCAGCCCGGCCTACACCCTCTCGCAGTCCAGGAGCCCAGAGGGGTGGGCCTGAGCCATCAGTCAGACATCCTTAGCGCTGCCATGGAAGCAGGAGAGGCTCCTGCCACTGCCACTTCGCTTGCCAACCATGAGCCCGGCTTCTGGCTGAGTGGTTCTCACTGACCACCAGGGGGCAGCTCCTGCATTGAGCATCTGCCCCTTGGTGGTCAGTGCGCATCATAGCGATCAGTCATTCCACAGTTTGGTCGATTTGCATATTAGCCTTTTATTTATAGGATTATTATTATTTATTGATGAGAGAGAGAGAGAGCCAGGCAGACAGACATCGACTTGTTCCACTTATTGATACGTTCATTGATTGGTTCTTATATATGCCCTGACAGGGGATTGAACCCATAACCTTGACATATCGAGATGTCGTCGCTCTAACCAACTGAGCTACTGGGCCAGGGCCCAAGTTTCTGTAATATTTAAAAGTAAAGAAAATAAACCTTGGAAAGGCAATAGGGAAATGAGCCTCGATTTATTACTGATATTTTACTTTCCTAAAAGCATTCATTCCTTCCACAAATACTATTATTTATCAAGTTCCCACTGAGCGTGCGCACCGGGACATGGGGTGGGAAGACGGACACGCAGGCCCAGAGGACAGCGTCCATCAACAGGAGGCAAGTCCGTGAAGTAACTGCTGGTCCCGTGAGTGACAGGGAAGGACCAGTGGGCGGGGACAGACGACAGCAACACGGACTGGTTTGTACGGAAATGCTGTTCTCAGAAGGAGCTGGTGTTTAAGCTGAAAGGAAAAGAAAATGAGCCAGAAGATTCAAAACAGACTAGTTTTTCGGAAACCTCACCTAGTATTGGTCCTCTTTGAAATCTAAGAAACTTTAAAAATGCTTTTTCCAAGCAGGTCTTCTGCATCTTGTGATCAATTTATTCCTAAGTATCTTGTGTTTTTGTTTGTTTGTGTCATAAATTAGAAAATGGATGCAAACACCTTAAATACTTACAAAGGCCACGCTTACGAAAATACATCCATTTTCAAAACTGAGCTGCCCCACAGGCGTGGCCCCGTCCTGGGGAGACACCTGTGTGTGTTTCTCACCAGGTGAAGGGCGTGCTCACCTCCTGCGTGAGGAGAGGCTGGGTCCTAAGTGGCTGCCGGATGTCCTTGCGTGGGTTTCTGCATCTGCTAATGTAATTGTATGATTTCCTCCACATGCACTTCGTGTGGGGATCTGCACGGAGATTTTTTTCTTTGGAACCGACCCCGGGTCCCTGGGGTCAAGCGGACACGGTCCTCACAGGATTTGGCTGGCTCCGTTTTTCGGACTTTCACGTCTGTTCCCGAATGAGAATACAGCTGCCCCGCCCCTTCCTGAAGCTTCTGCAGTCATTCCATGGGCTTCTGTTAAAATCCAAACTCCCACTTCAGGGCCTGGCGGCTGCCCGCTTCTCTGTCATCTTCTGCCGTCCCCGCACTCACGGGCTAGGGACCAGCCGGAAGGGACCACCTGTCCTTTCTCACAAGCGCCCGCCAGCCTCCAGGCTGCCACCTGCTAGTTGCTTTGCTCATGACGCACAGCACCTTTCCTTTGTCCAGCTCCATGTTCTCTCTCCTTCTAGGCGTGAGTCCTGGAGGGCCAGCCCATTGCTGTACCTGCACCTTAGTCCCTCGCTCAGGCTAGAGGGCTGCTGAGAGGGTGGAAGAGGGCCGGGATGAGCCAAACCCTCCCTCCGCGTTGTGCATGGCGCCCCCATCGCTCCATGCAGGTGGGCCGGTTCCCTCCCCCGCTCCTGTCCCTGCTCACCCTCCCCACCCAACACCTCCCTGGGACTCGGGAACCCTCCAGCAGCACAGCTGGGCCCTGCTCCCCACCTTCCCGGGCTCCCCGCTCCCTGCAGGCTCGCGCCATGCCCAGAGCCAGTTCCCCCTCTCACGGTCCATCTGCCCCTCCATGCGTTTCCTGGGGACCCCTTTCCTGTTTCCTCTGCTGGGACAGACCGCTTTCTGCATTGCACGGCCGCCTCGGGGTGTTATTTATCCTCACGGACTGCATCCCCCTCCAGGGAGAGCGGTTGGCTGGCCCCGGGCGCCGGCGTGGCTGGCGCAGTCAGCGGGGAGGGGACACGGCAGCCCTGGGCCTGGACCTGGCTGCTCTGCCGAAAGGCTGTGTGATCGTTCGCACTCCCTCCTCCCGGTCCCGGTGGAAGGACGATGCGCGTGCCAAGTTTGCAGCGTTGAATGCAGATGCAGTGGAATCGTGCACGGGGAGTGTGTGGCCTCCTCAGTGGCCATCACCGTGGCGCGGGCACTGGTACTCGTGCAGGGCTCGAGGTTGGAGCGGGATCCCGTGCCGTGTGCCGAGCTCCTAGCATTAATGGCTGTCATTGAGCTGGGTGGCTAACGTCTGGCTGTATGTGACGGAGCCTTGCTGTGAAATAGCAGTCCCCCTACCCCCAGCTTACAAGCGTTTATTACTTATTCCAGTTTTACAGCATTTGACGAGGTGGGGGGCGGGGGGTGGGGAGGAAGGCTTGCTGCTGCATCTATGTTTCCACCAACAGAGGGTCAAGTAGCTGCCAGTTTGTGGAAAGAATTAGTCAAGCCTGCGTCCTCTCCAGCCCTCCCCGTGCTGTCTGCCAGCAGAGAACACGAGCTGAAGTCCTGCTTGGAGAGCTCCTGGCACCTGTGTGGCGGGAGGGGCCTCCTGGGCCTGCCGGGTTTCTCAGTCCTACACCCCCACTTCAGTCAACTTTTATTATTTGTTTTTATTTTTTAAATATATATATATTTTTGGAGAGGGTGAGAGAAACAGAAACATCAATGATAAGAGAGAATCATTGATTGGCTGCCTCCTACACAACCCCGACTGGCGATTGAGCCCATAACCCAGGCATGTGCCCTGATCGGGAATTGAACCAGGACCTCCTGGTTCATAGGTTGTCGCTCAACCATTGCGCCACACCGGCCGGGCCTGTTAACTTTTGTCGATGGTCCATGTTCAGTGAGTTCCTGTGGCCAAGAACTTGGTGTGATTAAAGTCAGCTAAGGGAAAGGGCATCTGACAATAATATACTTTTCCAAATTGTTGGGAAAGGTACAGTCCAGGTCATTCTTAGTTTGAGTTAGGTGGTGTGTGCTTATTATAAACTAGAGGCCCAGTGCACAAAATTTGTGCACGGGTAGGGTCCCTAGCAGCTGCCGGCTGCCAGCCGGGGCCTCCCTTCCTGCAGTTGGCCGGCCGGCCCCACCCCCTGGTCAAACTCCCAGTCGAACTCCTGGTCAAGGGGACAATTTGCATATTAGGCTTTTATTATATAGGATTAGAGTTTCCGAGGATTGGAATCATGGGAGCTGACTGGGTGACCGGGACGCCTCTGGCCTGGAGGTTGGACTGCGTCCTGTCTGGAGGTTTTAACGCCAGTTAACTGAGCGTTCCGCCACAATGACTGGACACGGAGGCCAGGGATGGGAAGCTGCAGCGAACAAAACCCTCCTGCAGCATAAACCCCAGCAGCACACACAGCAGAGGTGATGCGAGTGTCTGTGCAGAACTTGGAGACGAGTTGTGGTTCCATTCCCTTTGTTTGGTGAGTAGTGGGGCTGAGGCCCAGGGTTGGAGAGTTAGCGGGGGGTCCCGTGCTCAGTGGGCTCAGACCTTGGACCCCCACTCAGCACCTCTGACCAAACCCGCTGTTCTCCTGATGTGAACGAGGTTGCACACAGTAAATGCCGGTGACTTTGCAAAAAAATGAAAAAGAAGAATTATTCTTCAGCTGTGTTGGTATCTATGTATATAAAAAGCTAACATGCAAAGTGTCCCCTCAGGAGTTCGACTGGGAGACCAGGAGTTCGATCGCTCGCTATGACATGCGCTGACCACCAGGGGGTGGGGCGGAATGAAGGAAGGCCCCGGCCAGCAGCCGGCAGCCAGGGAAGGAAGACCCCGATCGGCCCTGATCGCCTGCCATGCCGAGGGACCCTACCTGTGCACAAATTTTGTGTACTGGGCCTCTAGTTTTGATATAAAGTAATGTGCAGCTTAGACTCCTTGCTCAGTGGCTGGAATCTGTAGATCCACTTCTCTCTCTGTGTCCTGTTCAGCTCACGGAAGAGATTGGGAAGCTGGAAGACAAGGTGGAGTGTGCCAACACCGCACTGAGAGCGGACTGGGAGCGATGGAAGCAGAACATGCGGAACGACATCAAGTCTGCGTTTGCGGACACGGCCGAGCGGAACATCCACTACTATGAGCAGGTGATTATGACCCAGGATAGCACCTCCTGTAAAAGGGCGTCTTCTCCTTTACTGCCCCCCTTGTGTTGGGAGAGTGGTAAGGAAGCAGGTGGCCCGTTCAAGAGCCTCTCGGTGGCTCAATGCCCATGAACTTGCCAGTTAATGGGGTGATGCCACACCCTCCCACTGAGATGCGTGTGTGGATGACCAGGGAGGAGGATGTGTTTTCTGTCTTCTTCTTCCGCACAAGCTCCCAGTGGCTCACACAGCTGAGCGCAACATGAGGGGACATGCCCCCGTTTCCTCTGGTGTCTTTCTCCTCGGTCTCTTGATCTGGAAGGATTCAAAGTCCTTGCAAGCACTTGATAATGCTTCCTCATCATCTCCTTTCTTATTTCCTCTTTCTCTCCCTTTCTTTTTTTAAAAAATATTTTAATTGATTTCAGAGAGGAATAGAGAGATATAGAGACATCAGTGATGAGAGGGAATCATTGATCAGCCACCTCCTGCATGCCCCTCACTGGGGATGGAGCTCGCATCCAGGGCATGTGCCCTGACCAGGAATCGAACCTTGACCTCCTGGTTCATAGGTCGACGCTCAACCACCGAGCCATGCTGGCCAGACTCTCCCTTTCTTATGTAATAAAGGGTTTGCAAAGTGAGGAAAGAAAAAACAATTTTCTTAGAAACAATTCAATTAGCGTCACATACCATATTGCCATTTTGCAAGTTTTGTCCATCACAGCATTTGCTATCAGATGTTATGTTTTTAACACTTACCTCCAAGTAAATTATAGTTCTTTTTTAAATTTTTAATATGTTTTTATTGATTTTTTTTATTTTAGAGAGAAAAGAAGGGAGAGAGAGACAGAGAGAAACATTGATCGGCTGTCTCCTGCAGCCCGAAATCTGGGCATGTGCCCTGGCCGGGAATCGAACTGGCAACCTTTTGGTGCTTGGTACCATGCCCAACCATCTGAACCACACCAGCCGCGGTGTGAATTATAATTATAATTGGACTAGAGGCCCAGTGCACAAGATTCATGCACTGTGGGGGGGGGGTCCCTCAACACAGCCTGTGCCTTCTCATAGTCCGGGACCCTTCGGGGGATGTCTGACTGCCGGCTTAGGCCCGCTCCGGGACCTTTCGCTCCTTACCACCCGCCTGCTTGCTGCTCTTTATTGCTTGTGTTGCTGCTCCTTAGTGCTGCGGTGGAGGCGGGAGAGGCTCCTGCCACCGCCGCTGCGTTCGCCAGCCATGAGACTGGCTTCTGGCTAAGCGGCACTCCCCCTGTGGGAGCGCACTGACCACCAGGGGGCAGCTCCTGCATTGAGCGTCTGCGCCTGGTGGTCAGCGCGCATCATAGCGACCGGTCGTTCGCTGTTTGGTCGATTTGCACGTTAGGCTTTTATTATATTGGATGTGTGAACTTTATTATAACTTCAGAAAACCCCACAGTTACTTGTTCTGTTGTTTTTTTCCTGAGTAACTTCTAAGTGGTTGGCAGGTCGCCCAGCGCACTGGGGAGGGTGGGGCCCTTCAGTCCAGGCTCCCTAATTTGCACACAGACTGTGTTGTGGGCCTGGACCGCCACCCACCGTCTGCTGTTGTCCGTTAACTTCAGAATCTCTCAGACACACAGGGAGGTGGAATGCTCCAGAATCGTCCCATTCCCTTTGTAAGTTTAATCACATTCTTATGGAAATACTTCTTTTTTCATCAACATTTGCACAGACAAAGCCCCAGCGGGGTTTGTTTCTAGTGTGATGGATGAAATACGGAACGAACATTTGCCTCTGGACTTACTTTTATGAAGACAAATGGTCACAGCTGGTTTATAACTTAAAATTTAAATACCAAAGTGATCGAGGAAAATCAGATTATGAATATAAGGCAGAGTTCTGTACCAGAAGCCAGTTATTGTCTGGTGAAACGTGCATGGGTGTGCGAATTTACCCAGAGGCAGTTGACAGCAAATATAAAACAGGAATTTTATAAAATGAGGTCATTCCCACTTTGTCCTGTAGGATCGATGAGTAGGAATACATTTATGGAGTCTTTTTTTTTTTAATGAGAAGAACAAAACAATGAAACCCCAAATCCAGTTGGATATGAGTGAATCGTTTCAAAGTCTACTGGTATCCAGATAACCGAGGACAGCAATTCCTGTCACAGTGTGAAGGAACGCACAAACCACAATCATGCTGGACCAAGTGCATGGCCATTTTCTAGTTGTTCCCCAGCAGTAGCTGTTTGTGTCATTGACGCTGATGATAGAGATGCTGATGATAGAGATGCTGATGATAGAGATGATGATGATGATGTTAGAGATGCTGATGATAGAGATGCTGATGATAGAGATGATGATGGTGGTGATGATGATGATAGAGATGATGATGATGATGTTAGAGATGCTGATGATAGAGATGCTGATGATAGAGATGATGATGGTGATGATGATGGCAAAGAGATTTGGAAGAAAGTGATCCTTACTATGTCGTACAAATTGAAAGGATAGATGCTTTGAAAGCTTAATTTTGACGTCATAACCATGAAAAGAGTACGTCATGTTAACTTTTTTTGCCAAGTGCAGCAGTGTGTTGTTAGTTGGACATAATACTCAGAGTAACAGAATGTGTTCCTTCGCACAGTTTATTTTAGAATTACTAGTTAATGGGTGGAGGTCCTTGTTCTGTCGCCTTATCTTTCTGGTTATAAAATTAATACCAGGGCACTCAGAACAAACAAGAACAGCAACAACAGAGCTCAGTCCTCTGACAAGTAAGGAGGAAATGAAGAGAGCCCATGCCCTTGTCGCCTCGAGTGGCACTTTAAGCACCGTTATCGGAAAACGATTTGCTGTGTCCAATCAAACTATTGTTCAGTGTCTGCAGGGCCCTTTCTGAGCGTGTCAGCATAAAGACATGTGGCCGCGCCTGTCCAGAGTGGCTCGGTTGGTTGGGCATCGTCCCATGCACCAAGAGGTCGCTGGTTCAATTCCCAGTGGGGGCACTTGGCCGGGTTGTGGGCTCGATCCCCAGTAAGGGGCGTGCAGCAGGCAGCCGATCCATGTTTCTCTCTCAGCGAAGTTTCTCTCTCTCTCTCTCTCTCTCTCTCTCTCTCTCTCTCTCTCTCTCTCTCTCTCTCTCTCTCTCTCTCTCTCTCTCTCTCTCTCTCTCTCTCTCTCTCTCTCTCTCTCTCTCTCTCTCTCTCTCTCTCTCTCTCTCTCTCTCTCTCTCTCTCTCTCTCTCTCTCTCTCTCTCTCTCTCTCTCTCTCTCTCTCTCTCTCTCTCTCTCTCTCTCTCTCTCTCTCTCTCTCTCTCTCTCTCTCTCTCTCTCTCTCTCTCTCTCTCTCTCTCTCTCTCCTCTCTCTCTAAAAATCAATAAAAACATATTTAAAAAGAACAACATGAGGTTGCATGGCCAGGTCAGAGGTCACGTCATTCCAGATGCTGTCAGTCTTCCATGTCGTTGCCTCATGTAAAATCTCTCATTTAAGGATCTAATCTGTCAGGTAGAGGTGTTGGTACTTCTCCTGTCACCCCCTCCCATCCACACAGTCCTCACAGCATCTGAGGAAAATAAAATTAGAAAACATGCGCAATGCTCTCACACAAAGCACCTCACCACCACGCCTGCGCCTCGAGAATCGTCCAGGAACCCAGAAGTAAGTGTGGTCTTCCTCTCCGTGTTCTGGACTTCGGGTGCCCAGACACAGGGACCTTGATGTTTGGAATGTAATTCCATATGAAACGGCGCACCGCGTGATTGGCTTGCTGTTAGTAAAAATCGATGATGATATGATACAGCAAATGTGCGCGTGGAAAAGATACGCCTTCGAATGTGGCTCCTGGATTAATTCTTCCTGTAAGACTTGCCATGCTTTCCTGGGTGTGAAAGTGAGAAGCGGAACCTCTCTCTTCAGCAGACCTTGAGTGAGAGCTCAGACTCAGGACAAAGCAGTGAAGCAATGGGCCACAAGGTGGCGTTTCCAGCTGATGAGTCCTGTGCCTTCACTCCTGCAGTTACGGCTTTACAGATGCACACTTATTACTGGTATATTCTTGAGAGACATAAGAAATTTTTAGAAAACGTGCAGATTTCGTCATTCTGAAGCTGTTGGTATTTCTAACATCCTAAGTGGGCAGGTGACTCTCAGGAGCTGAATGTAGGCTTCCCCCGAATGGAATCTATGAATAATCGTGAGCTGCTGCAAAACACCAGGAGCTGCTTTCCTCTAGTGACATGGCCTCCAATGTCTCTCTAGATGGGTGACTTCCTAAAACTTTAAAGCAGGCAGCTCCCAAAGGGTCCGTGACGGGTTTGAGTCTCAGGGTTCGGTGGTAAAGAGCAGTTACTAAAAGGTCACACAGCTCGTCGCCCTCATCTTAGGCCTGGTCTACGACTGTGATAACGTCATTGATTTTGCAGCCATATTGGCTCCAGGTAGAGGTGTTTACAGGTTTGAGCTTCAGTATTTCCTCAAACATCAGTGATGTTGTCTGCGCCCAAGGCCATTGGGACACTCAGCGACCCGCAGGCACGGCTCCCACTGGTAGGTTAGTAGAGAGACGCGCTTACACCGTGCTGTCTGAATACGCTTTCAGATCAGGGGGGAGACGGGAGCCACCACAGTTGCTGCCTTAATATGGGAAATTCTGGTTTTAAAAGAAACACATGCTAAGGTTTGGCTGTTACCACATTTTACAAACTTATGGTTATTTTACTTGGTTGTCATAGGTAGGATTGTTGTGTTTATGTGATAATTTGGATGAAACTAACTTTTCTTTTTTCAAGTTTCCTTTTGCAATTGCCGTTGACATTCGGGATTATGTTGTATTAGTTTCAGGTGAACAGCATGGCGGTTAGACAGTCACGTGCTTTTCAAAGTGGTCCCCCCGGTATTCCAGTTCCCACCTGGCACCGTACAGAAATATGACAGTGTGATTGCCCATATTCCCTATGCTGTGCTTTAAATCTTTAAGGCAATTCTGAAACAGCCACTGTGTACTTCTGAACCCCTTCACCTTTTTCACTCAGCCCCCAAACCCCCTCCCCTCTGACAACCATCAATCTGTTCTCCGTACTATCAGTCTGTTTGGATGAAACTAAATTTTCTGTTAGCTGTTCCGTGAACAGGGTATAGCATCTATATAATAAAAGCCTAAGCGACTGTTAAGGCGGAACAACCAGAACGACCGGTCGCTATGACGTGCACTGACCACCAGGGGGCAGACGCTCAACACAGGACCCCCCTGGTGGTCAGTGTGCTCCCATAGGGGGAGCGCCACTCAGCCAGAAGCCAGGTTCATGGCTGGCGAGCGCAGTGGCGGTTGTGGGAGCCTCTCCCGCCTCCACGGCAGCACTAAGGAGCAGTGAGCCGAGCGGTAAATATCAGTGAGCAGGCAGGTGGTAAGGAGTGAGGGGTCCCAGACTGCAAGAGGGATGTCCGACTGCTGGAGAGTGGGCCTAAGCCGGCAGGTGGACATCCCCTGAGGGGTCCAGAACTGCGAGAGGGCACAGGCCGTGCTGAGGGACCCCAAGCCCCCCAGTGCAAAATTTTGTGCACCGGGCCTCTAGTTACCTATAAAAATACTAAACTTTATGTTGGCGTTATTCCATGGTGGCTAAGAGCATGGGCCTTGGGCAGGTGCAACGGTGACCTTGAGCTGGAAGCCCTTGAAGACTTATACTTGAGGTTCTTCATCTCTAAAGCACTAAAAATAACAGGGCCTGCATCACAGATCTGCTTGCATGCTAGGCTGTGTGTGTGTGTGGAATAGAATGAAGACAGATGAAAGAAAAGGCCTAGAAGCAACATTGACCATTCTGGGTAAGTCACTAAAATAAATGATTTTGAAGCTTTCTTACTCAGAAATATTTTTCTGGCGTCTCAACCAGCTTATCCTTTAAGTCACAACTTCTTTCCCTTGAGCCTGAAATTGCCAACATAGAACGTAAGTCTCCAAGCTGCTCGATAAACACATGAAATGCATGTCACCCGCACTCCGTGCCCAGCACAAAGGGAGGTTTCAGTAAACGCCGACCCCTGGAGGAAGAGCAGCCACTGGCACTGCGTCTCCATGCTGTAGGAATCTTTGGACATCCTTTGCGATGATGATCATCCTACAAATATCGAAGACGGCGGGGAGGGGCAGTGTTGCCCCTGCTGTGTCTCCACACCTTGTCCTGCCCCACAGAGCCAGGCAGACTCGACCATTGCATGGGGTCGCCATCAGCCCTGGGACACCCGCCCTTTTAGTTCTCGGGTGACACTTGATGGGCACACATAGTCCGCGCCCTTATCCTGGGCTTGTAAAAACGGCCCAAAGAAGGACCAAGGTTCGCCTGCAGTCCCACTGGGTCCGAACGGCCTCACGTCCCACCATCTCGGAAACTATTCATCCTTAAATGCGGAAGCTCCGTGGGAGCTCTGTTGTGCCTGTGGGAGCCCCATTCGTGTCCTCATTTGTTCTTTAGGAAACTTTGCCCCCTTGCTGTGGGGTCACCACCCATGTGCCTCTTCTAAGGGCGCTGGCATCGCTACCTCGTGAAAATGGCAAGAGATTCACTTTCGCTGGACACTACAGGTCACAATTTCCTTAACTGTCAGATACAAGGTGTGGTTTCATCAAAGCATTGAAGCCAACGAAGTAGAACGTAAGGGGGACCATGACACACGATTCAACTAGAAGTGGGATTCCTGTGCTGATTCTCCGGTGAGGATAAAGCTAGAACGAGCTGACGGTTCCATGAACGTTCAGGCCAACGGAGATACCGGGCACTTTCGGGTGTTGCTCTGATTTTTTAGGTTTTTAGCTCACGTCACAAGTTGTAATGATTTCAGAGTCGAAAAAATCAATCCCTTGATGGTGTGTTTTCTTCCACCACTGAAAAAAGGCTGCTCTGCTGTCTTCTCGCTCACACCGTTTGGATGAGAAACGCTGTCATCCTCGTCTTCTGTATACAGCACACAAGCTGTTAAGATTATCCCGTGGATGCAGTTCACACGGGTACCGGAGGCTAGGCCATGGGGAGGATCGGCCCCAGGCAAGGTCACGACCCCGTTTACGTCTGTGTGTCTTCTTCAGTCTCCTTATCTCTTTCTCGCTTCCCGAGCCCAGCAATGGCCAGCTTGCCCCAGCGGGGCCCACAGACCCTCACGGCATCATTGCCAACTTTCTGAGCACTTGCTTTGTGCGAGGCGTTCTGCCTAGAGGTTTGTGCAGGTGATGGAAATGCCATTTCACAGTTGCTTTCGTGGTAAGTGAGCACTGTCAGTGACCTGCGTTTCAGCTGAAGAAACTCGGATCTAGACCATCAGCCTGTGCGAACCCACCTGCTGTTGTGGGACTCAGACCGATGGAGGCATGGCTGCGTCTCCGTCCTCTGCCTGGCCCCTGCCCCCTCACAGCCAAATGCTCCATCTTTTCCTGGATCACTTAGTGGGGTACCAGTGGGTCATTTCAGCAAACTAATCCTGGCTCATCCTTTAACCTTGTACAGGCTTTCCCCGCACTGAGCAGTCCTTTCCCTCATGAAGAATTAAAGTGTAGCTCTACCCGGTTTGGCTCAGTGGATAGAGTGTCAGCCCGTGGACTGAAGGGTCCTGGGTTTGATTCCAGTCAAGGGAACACGCCCCGGTTGCAGGCTCGATCATTGTCCCTGGTTGGGGTTCGTGCAGGAGGCAACCAATAGATGTGTCTCTCTCACATTGATGTTTCTCTCTCTCTGTCTCTCCCCCCTTCCACTCTCTCTAAAATTCAATGGGAAAATATCCTCCGGTGAGATTAAGAAAATGTTTTTTTAAAAAGAATTAAAATGTGTAGAACAGGACGAGGGCCTGGCAAGCTGGTGGGAGAGTGGAGTGGGGCGGATGGCTGTGGGCCGGTGATACCGGGCCGCCCATCCTTGAACATTGACCGTGAGCCACTGCTCATCTCCTCCTGTGTGTTTCGTTCCTCAGTGCCTTGCTACCTGGGAATCCTTCCTCACAGCACAGTCCGACCTCTACACCAAAGAGCCCCCTGAAGATAAACCTTAGTCCCACGGAAGGCCGGCTTCTGTGTGACCTTGGAGAGACAGCATCGGTTGGCCAAAGTGATGCCCTCGAGATGGGTCGTATCCTTTATAAAGTGGACGGAAATATTCCACAGGGTCTGGGAAACCAACAGGGGGAGCTTGGGAGTTCCAAATCGCTGGTATAAATTGGGATGTACGTGTATAGCTTAGTTTTCATTATGTTCGTAAATTTGTATGCCCACAATGAGATTATTTGTCCGTGGAATGTGTCATTCTAAATATATTGTAAAGACTCAATTTTAATAAAAAGTTTGATATGAAAGGACTGGCTGTGGTGTGTTCTTTTTCTACAGAACCTGAAGCAGATTCTAATATGAATTCAGTGGATAGTAACAGTCACCTTTATTTCATCCCAGCTTCCTCTGAAATGCTATTCACTTCAATTAAGAACTTGAAATAATTATAAAAAACTAGAGGCCCGGTGCACAAATTCGTGCAGTGGTGGGAGGTGGTCCCTTGGCCTGGCCGGTGATCAGGGCGGCAGGAGGTTGGCTCAGGGGAGGGGTCTCCTAAGGTTGGCCAGCCAGGGGGAGGGGCCACGGGAGGTTGGTTGTAGAAGTTCACTGACCACCAGGGGACAACTCCTGCCTTGAGTGTCTGCCCCCCGGTGGTCAGTGTGCGTTATAGCAACCAGTCGACCAGTTGTTTGGTCGTTTGGTCACTTAGGCTTTTATATATATATAGATGATTTAATATGATTAAACATGAATGATAACTGTTCGATGGTTTGTTAAAAGATAAGTAATTATTTTTCACAATTTTTAAAAAGGTACCAAAATTATTATTTGAGTTCTTAGTTAGAAATCATGCGATCATATTCCCACTGGTAAATTTTTGGGGGTCTTTTTTACATAGTCTTCACAACTCACATCTAGCTTTTATTTATTTTTTTTAAATATGTTTTTATTGATTTTATAGAGAGGAAGAGAGAGAGAGAAACATCAGTGAGATGGATTCATCAGCCAGCTGCCTCCTGCATGCCCCCAACTGGGGATCAAGCCCGTATCCTGGGCATGTTCCCTGACCAGGAATCGAACTGGGTGCATCTTGGTGCACAGAAGATGCCCAATGAACTGAGCCACACCAGCCATGCCAGATTTTGTTTTTTACTGTACACAGTGTTTATGAGATTGATTCTGCCATTTATTTATTGAACTAGAGGCCTGGTGCACGAAAATTCGTGCACTCGGGTGGGAGCTCAGCCTGGCCTGTGCCCTCTTGCAGCCTGGGACTCCTCAGGGGATGTCCACTTGCCAGCTTAGGCCCGCTCTGGCAGGCCAGGAGCCCTCGGGGGATGTCTGACTGCCTGTTTAAACATGAATGATAACTGGCAGTCAGACATCCTTAGCGCTCCCACAGCCAACCTTCTGTGACCCTCTCCCCGCTCATCTCTGTCTAGCTCTCTGCCGTACCACCTGGAGCTTCTGGTGTGGGTTTCTTGAGCTGGTTGTCACGTGTGCTGGGATGGTTATTGTTAGTAACGTGAAATATGATTCCTGGATCCTTCATCAAAACAACAACAAAATAGCATAACACATTTGACTTTTACTTAAAAGGAAGACCTACCCTAAGGTTTACGCGTACCTTTCATTGAACACGGGCCTGTTTTCCATACCTGCTCCCGGAACACTGGGTTCCTTCTGTTCAGTGTCTGTTCCCCAGGCCCAGCAGGAAAGGAACCGGGAAACGTCTCCTGATGCCCCGCGTTCCCAACAGCAGATGGAGAGTGACAGCCCCGCCGCAGACAGGACGGAAAGCTGCCTGGAGACAGATCCTTGGCAACCCAGCTCTGACATCGAGCTGACAGATGTCAAGATAACGCTCCTGCGTTTGATCGTGGCTTTGGTAAACCCTCAGAGTGGTTAGAGGTAGCATGGAATTCTGCGTGCACTGTGAGAAGCAACAACACGAGGCATTTGGAGCATTTACAATGCCGACCTTGTGTGTCAGGTATTCCAGGCCCCATCTCCCATCTGTGGAAGGGGAAGCCAGCCTGCCAGACCTGCAGTGCTGGGAAGTATGAGAGTAAATTATGCACAGCCGACTTTGGCTACTTGGACAAAAAAAAAAAAAAAAGGCATGAAATTCTACATCAGTTCCCCCTTATTCCTTCCTCCTTGCCCCCCATACTTGAAACTTGCAGCCCATCCATGAATGTATCCTGAGATAAAGCAAGCCACGGGTCCTAGCTCCTAAGGTATATTGTAGTCAGAAAGGTTCCGCGTAGGATGCAAGTGTGTGAGTAAAAATAGACATAGGTACATATTTGAGTTCATGTTTATGTACACGGGCGTGTGTGCATGAGTGGGGTGGCAGCGTGTGCAGTAATTAGTGGACAGACGAGTGCACTAGAAATCACCGGAGCGGGAAGCCCATTGCATGGTCACTGATGCTTATAGTCCTGCCTCCTTTCAATGAACCACAGCTCCCTCGGGTTTGAAAATATACTTACGTTCGTCTTCATACAGTTACTGAGCAATGAGATGCTTTCCAGTGGGCAGCTGTGTGTGTGTGTGTGTGTGTGTGTGTGTGTGTGTGTGTGTCTGCCCTCATCCCTTGGGGAGTGTGACTCTTTCAGGCCATAATTACATTCGTTCCAAAGGGCAAAGCGGACCTCCCCCAGCCTGTTGATACTTCTCTCGGCGTAAGCCATGGAGATGGAAGAGGTGGCTCGTGTTTTCCAGTCTACAGCATGATGGCGGGGGAATCTTCCGGTAAGATCAGAAGAACAATGCTTTCTCATTTTAAGGGAAATCATCCCCGAACATGCAATTTAAATAGCTCCTCAGAGCCGGGTAAGTGAGGCATTTGATAATTATGCATACAAGGCGTTCTCTTCCTACCTGAAGTATTGTGATTACCGGTTCCAAGATTAAGTTGCGATCGCTTTTAGGTGGTTTATTTGGACAATATGAGATGGTAAAATCTTTTGAAACCCCTCGCATGGACCTGTCGCCATCCATGCATCCACTCGGTGCTCATGCGCTAGCTCCACAGATACTCCCCTGCGGACAGGTGCCCCGCCCGCCACCTGGGCGGCTGTGGACGGTAATGGGAGGTTACAGAAGCGCCGCCGCCGGCCCTCAGGAGCTGCAAGTTCCCTGAGAGACGGACACCACGCACAGGCAACAACCAGTCTCCATCGGTGCCGGCACGCGGCCCTAGGGTTGCCGTAAGAAAGCCCCAACTAGGTGGCTCAGGACACAGAGATTTATTGCCTCACGAAATGGAGGCACTCAGGGAAAATCCCACATCAACAACCCAAATTTAAGTTTTTATGCTTGACTCTCCCAGGGAAGGGAGGCCTAGGTCACCCGCCAGGTGGCCTGACCGGGCTCCCGGACAGCCCTTTGCTCCAATTCGGAAGGTAACTGTGCTCTAACCAGCCGGCAACCCCTGCTGGGACGTCTGTGTCGCTGCTCGCTTTGGTCTATAAAAACCTCTCACCTTCGCTCTTCTGAGTTCCGTTCTGTCTGCAGAATTTTTTCTTGTAACTCCATCCAATAGTCCGAGCTAAAGAACATTGTCGATAAAACGCTGGGAATTCTGAAATGCAGAGATGTCGGTGGCTATAAGAACGTGGCCTATGCACTGACAGGTTACGGTTCGTTACCTGTCGCCTGGAAGGCCTGGCTGATAACGGTTCTGGTTGGAGTCAGAATGGACTCTTGCCTGGATGCCTCCCGTTAGACCGAGTGCCTCTGGGGCTGCCACCCGTGCAGGCCAGGCCCTGGGAGTGAGGTCAGCCACACAGAATAGGCTCAGTACTTGTTGAACTGGACTTAGAATAAAAATCTGGATAATTCACTATTTTTTCAAATTCCCACATGACTTCGATCGCAACGTCTACTGAGACTGGTCGTTCAGAATGGTACCTTCCGTCTGCAAGAGGCGTTTCTCTGCTTCTGTGAATTGGTTTTACAGCGCTGACTTGGGAGGGTTTTGTCCAGTTCTGTGGTAATGAGTCTAAAGCAACGCCTAAGACCTTCTAAATTTCATAATAATTTGCCTGCATTTTGGAGATGGCTCTCAGGGGAACTTAGTCCAACCACAAATGTGTTGGGGATTCAGGGGCCTAAAATAAGGACGTAATTTTTTATTCTCTCTGTGCTCAGTCTTGGCTACTGGCTGCCAGGGACCTGGAGCTCCCCGAGCAGACTCTGCCCTCTGACCACGTTCTGCCGCGAGATGCCTGGTCCAGAGAACGCGCCATCCGTCCGAGCTGGTCCGAGGGATGTTTGAGGTTGCGATCTTGTAACCCGGTCTGAAAATAGCCCCCTTTCCAAGACCACCAATTTCTGCAGTTAAGGCACCTTCACCATGAACCCCACTGGCGCTGGGGAGGAGGGTGGCGTGTCTCCCCCACGAGCTGAGTGGCTGGGCCCTCTGCTCTTTAAAGGGGAGGAAGCTAATTTCTGCAGTTAAGGCACCTTCACCATGAACCCCACCGGCGCCGGGAGGAGGGTGGCGTGTCTCCCCCACGAGCTGAGCGGCTGGGCCCTCTGCTCTTTAAAGGGGAGGAAGCCGTCATCACAGGGACGCGCCGAAATGCCTCGGGTCAGGAATGAACGGAGAACGGAGCTCCCTTGGTGCCGGGCAGCTGTGTCGCCGGCGGGGTAAGGAGCGTGGATGTTTCCTGCAGTGCCACGCAAGGAGGAACCCGGAAAACAGCGCCCACACGCGCCCCCGGAACTTGGGGGCCATGTCATCGCTTCCATCTGCGTGATGCTCTGCCCCGGTTGCTATGGTACCCGGTGTAGACGACATGTCACATGTTTCATGAGGCCTCGGGGCTCAGGAAGGGTTTGACGGCAGGTGTTTCAAGCCAAAACCTCAACAGGGCTCTCTTAAGGTCATTGGTTCACACTTCACACCAGGCAGTGAATGTAAGTGGCTGCTCTGGCCACTAGGGGGAGCTGTAGGCCGCTCCATCCACTGCACATCACCCGGAGTCTGCTCACTTGCAGGAGCCAAAGACTTCAAGCTCGAGGGTCCTAGAGTTGGCATCTCGCCCGGCCGGCGTGGCTCCGTGGTTGAGCGTTGACCTATGAACCAGGAGGTCACGGTTCGATCCCCAGCCAGGGCACATGCCCAGGTTGCAGGCTCAATCTCCAGTGTGAGGCGCGCAGGAGGCAGCCGATCCATGCAGTCAGGGCACATGCCCAGGTTGCAGGCTCAATCTCCACTGTGGGGCGCGCAGGAGGCAGCCAATCCATGCTTCTCTCTCAGCATTGATATTTCTATCTCTCCCTCTCCCTTCCTCTCTGAAATCAGTTAAATATGTATAATTGGGGGAGGGGGAGGCGTCCATCTGTGCATGTCAGGCCCTGGGAGAGTGATGTCAGCCCCACAGAATATACTCAGTACTCATTGAACCGGACTTAGAATAAAATATATATATACTAGAGGCCCGGTGCACAAAATTCATGCAGGGGGGTGTGTGTCCCTCAGCCTGGCCTGCACCCTCTCCAATCTGGGATCCCTCTCACAATCCAGAACCACTGGCTCCTAAGCGCTCACCTGCCTGCCTGCCTGATGCCCCTAACTGCTCTCCCCTCCTGGCCTGATCCCCCTAACTGCCTAACTGCTCTCCCCTGCCAGCCTGGTCCCCCTAACTGCCTATCTGCTCTCCCCTCCTGGTCTAAACCTTCTTACTGCCCATCTGCTCTCCCTTCCTCTCCACGCCTTTAGACCCCGGCGCAGGAGTGCTGAGAGCTCTCTGCCGAGGCCCCGCCCCTGTCCTGACGCCCCCCTTTAGGCCAGGTGGCATTGTGGGCCTGTGTGCGCCTCCGCCAGGGGGTAGCCTCCGCCAGGGATTGTCCTGGTGGTGCAATCCCTGCCCCCGTCCCCGCCCACTAGTTCCTGTGTGCGCGCAGCCTGTTGAACGGTCGTGACTGGGACACCGCTAGGACCAATTAGTGCAGATATAGATATAGATAGATATAGATATAGATATAGATATAGATATAGATATAGATATAGATATATAGATTTTATATATATTGTAAGAGTTGGCATCATGAGAGATGGACTCAAGCTCTCCCCTATGGGAGTAGACCCGAAGTAAAGGGATTGAGAGTGTTTGGTTCCTGGAGTCTGGGGTTTCCATCCTGGCAAAATGCTGATTTTCTCCAGTCGCAGTTTCCTCATCCGCAATATCCGGGTAAGAGGTAGTGATCGCTCTCGTTGAGGGATCAGCACAGGGATCAGATGAGGCTCTTAGCTTCTCTGGTCCCCCGTGCTCACTGCATCTTCGGAATCCTCGCCTGTGGAGTGTGGCTTCTTGTGAAGGTAAACGATGACTGACTTAGGCCACCTGTGCCCAGTCCTCGCTTCCCCTTCTCAACGGGGTTTAGCATGGTTGTTTGAAGCACCGGATTATTTTTTATTAGTATTGTTTTTAATCTTCACCTGAGGATCTTTGTCCATTGATTTCTAGGGAGTGTGGAAGAGAGAGGGAAAGACAGAGAGAAACATCGATGTGAGAGAAACACATCGATTGGTTGCCTCCTGCATGAACCTGGACCAGGGCCCCGGGCGGGGAGGAGCCTGCAACGAAGGTACGTGCCCTTGACCAGAATCAAACCCGGGACCCTTTGGTCCGCAGGCCAAATGCCCCTAACCAAACTGGCTAGGGCGGCACTGGATTATTTTAAGGCTCATGGATGTGACAGAGAAACATCAATTGGTTACTTCCTGTATGTGCCCCGACTAGGGATCGAACTTGCAACCTGGATATGTGCCCTGACCAGGAATCAAACCCGCAACCCTAACACTCTAAGCAAAGGAGCCCGCTGGCCAGGGCCACAGCTCAGCGTTTTAATCTGCCTGCCCAAGCCTCGCTCACCCCAGAAGCACAGTGTAGGTCAGTGGGGACCTTTCTTTGTCTGAAGTGTAAGAAAAGGGAACACAACCCTCTTAGCTATGAAAACAACTGGTCTCCTTTGAAGAGTCACACTCACATGACAATGACAATGACAGGATTACCGCAAAGCCTGGGCGGCGTGTAGGATATAGTGTCCTGGAACGTCTGTTCTGCAGAAATGCAGGTGCGAGGAGCAGAAGGCACGGGAACCTGGCCGGCAGCAACTGGAATAGCCCGTTAGGGTCCGGGGTGATTTGTTTTTCTTTAAACAATTATATTCAAAACGGTTGTTGCATTTCAGTTTTTCTTTTTAAAATGGCGAGGCAATCAATTGCAGGGACATTATATGACAACGCCAGAAAAACATTACCCTGAAACGAAAGCACACAGCTGTTACTTCACAGGAATGGACATGATGTTAGGGCGAAGGCTTACGGAGTTAGGATTAGGGCTAGGACTAGGGTTGGGGGTAGGATTAGGGCTATGGCTTTGGATAAGCTTAAGGTTAAGGTTAGGGTTAGGACTAGGGATAGGATTAGTGTTAGGATTAGGGCTATGGCTAGGGTTATGGTTAAGATTAGGGTTAGGGTTAGGATTATGGGTAAGGTTAGGATTATGCTTAGGGTTAGTGCTAGGACTAGATTAGGGCTAAGGTTAGGGTTAGGATTAGGGCTAGGGTTAGGGCTAGGGCTAGGGTTAGGGTTAGGGCTAGGGTAGGTTTAGGTTTAGGATTAGGGTTAGGAATAGGGTTAGGGCTAGGGTTAGGGCCAGGGTTAGGGGTCGTGTAGGGTTAGGGTTAGGGTTATGGTTAGGGATAGGGTTAGGTTTAGGGTTAGGGTTAGTGATAGGGTTAGGATCAGGTAAGGGTTAGGGTTAGGATTATGGTTTGGGTTTCGGCCATGGTTAGGGTTAAGGTTACAGTTAGGGTTTGTGCCAGGGTTAAGGTTAGGGTTAGGGTTAGGATTAGGGCTAGGGCTAGGGCCAGGGTTAAGGGTAGTTTAGGGTTAGGGTTAGCGCTAGGGTAGGTGTAGGGTTTGGGATAGGGTTAGAGTTAGAGTTAGGGTTAGGTATGGTGTTATGGATAGGGTTAAGGGTAGGGCTAAGGCTAGGGTTAGGTTTAGGGTTAGGGTTTAGGATTAGGGTTGGGGTTTGTTCCAGGGTTAGTATTAGGGTTAGGGTTAGGGATAGGGCTAGGGTTAGGGTTAGGGTTAGGGTTGGGGTTAGGTTTATGGATAGGGTTAGGGCTAGGATTATGGCCAGGGTAAGGGATAAGGTAGGGTTAGGGTTAGGGCTAGCGTTAGGGTTAGGGTTAGGATTAGGGTTAGGATCGGGTTATGGTTATAGTTAGGGTCAGGCTTTGGGTTAGGATTAGGATCGGGTAAGGGTTAGGGTTAGGGTTAGGGTTAGGGTTAGGAGTAGGATAGGGTTAGGGTTAGGGTTAGGAGTAGGATAGGGTTAGGGTTAGGGTTAGGAGTAGGATAGGGTTAGGGTTAGGGTTAGGAGTAGGATAGGGTTAGGGTTAGGGTTAGGAGTAGGATAGGGTTAGGGTTAGGGTTAGGAGTAGGATAGGGTTAGGGTTAGGGTTAGGAGTAGGATAGGGTTAGGGTTAGGGTTAGGAGTAGGATAGGGTTAGGGTTAGGGTTAGGAGTAGGATAGGGTTAGGGTTAGGGTTAGGAGTAGGATAGGGTTAGGGTTAGGGTTAGGAGTAGGATAGGGTTAGGGTTAGGGTTAGGAGTAGGATAGGGTTAGGGTTAGGGTTAGGAGTAGGATAGGGTTAGGGTTAGGGTTAGGAGTAGGATAGGGTTAGGGTTAGGGTTAGGAGTAGGATAGGGTTAGGGTTAGGGTTAGGAGTAGGATAGGGTTAGGGTTAGGGTTAGGAGTAGGATAGGGTTAGGGTTAGGGTTAGGAGTAGGATAGGGTTAGGGTTAGGGTTAGGAGTAGGATAGGGTTAGGGTTAGGGTTAGGAGTAGGATAGGGTTAGGGTTAGGGTTAGGAGTAGGATAGGGTTAGGGTTAGGGTTAGGAGTAGGATAGGGTTAGGGTTAGGGTTAGGAGTAGGATAGGGTTAGGGTTAGGGTTAGGAGTAGGATAGGGTTAGGGTTAGGGTTAGGAGTAGGATAGGGTTAGGGTTAGGGTTAGGAGTAGGATAGGGTTAGGGTTAGGGTTAGGAGTAGGATAGGGTTAGGGTTAGGGTTAGGAGTAGGATAGGGTTAGGGTTAGGGTTAGGAGTAGGATAGGGTTAGGGTTAGGGTTAGGAGTAGGATAGGGTTAGGGTTAGGGTTAGGAGTAGGATAGGGTTAGGGTTAGGGTTAGGAGTAGGATAGGGTTAGGGTTAGGGTTAGGAGTAGGATAGGGTTAGGGTTAGGGTTAGGAGTAGGATAGGGTTAGGGTTAGGGTTAGGAGTAGGATAGGGTTAGGGTTAGGGTTAGGAGTAGGATAGGGTTAGGGTTAGGGTTAGGAGTAGGATAGGGTTAGGGTTAGGGTTAGGAGTAGGATAGGGTTAGGGTTAGGGTTAGGAGTAGGATAGGGTTAGGGTTAGGGTTAGGAGTAGGATAGGGTTAGGGTTAGGGTTAGGAGTAGGATAGGGTTAGGGTTAGGGTTAGGAGTAGGATAGGGTTAGGGTTAGGGTTAGGAGTAGGATAGGGTTAGGGTTAGGGTTAGGAGTAGGATAGGGTTAGGGTTAGGGTTAGGAGTAGGATAGGGTTAGGGTTAGGGTTAGGAGTAGGATAGGGTTAGGGTTAGGGTTAGGAGTAGGATAGGGTTAGGGTTAGGGTTAGGAGTAGGATAGGGTTAGGGTTAGGGTTAGGAGTAGGATAGGGTTAGGGTTAGGGTTAGGAGTAGGATAGGGTTAGGGTTAGGGTTAGGAGTAGGATAGGGTTAGGGTTAGGGTTAGGAGTAGGATAGGGTTAGGGTTAGGGTTAGGAGTAGGATAGGGTTAGGGTTAGGGTTAGGAGTAGGATAGGGTTAGGGTTAGGGTTAGGAGTAGGATAGGGTTAGGGTTAGGGTTAGGAGTAGGATAGGGTTAGGGTTAGGGTTAGGAGTAGGATAGGGTTAGGGTTAGGGTTAGGAGTAGGATAGGGTTAGGGTTAGGGTTAGGAGTAGGATAGGGTTAGGGTTAGGGTTAGGAGTAGGATAGGGTTAGGGTTAGGGTTAGGAGTAGGATAGGGTTAGGGTTAGGGTTAGGAGTAGGATAGGGTTAGGGTTAGGGTTAGGAGTAGGATAGGGTTAGGGTTAGGGTTAGGAGTAGGATAGGGTTAGGGTTAGGGTTAGGAGTAGGATAGGGTTAGGGTTAGGGTTAGGAGTAGGATAGGGTTAGGGTTAGGGTTAGGAGTAGGATAGGGTTAGGGTTAGGGTTAGGAGTAGGATAGGGTTAGGGTTAGGGTTAGGAGTAGGATAGGGTTAGGGTTAGGGTTAGGAGTAGGATAGGGTTAGGGTTAGGGTTAGGTTTAGGAGTAGGATAGGTTTAGGAGTAGGATAGGGTTAGGAGTAGGATAGGGTTAGGGTTAGGGTTAGGGTTAAGGTTAGGGTTAGGGTTAGGTTTAGGATTAGATAGGGCTAGGTTTAAGGTTAGGTTTAGGGTTAGTGTTACGGTTAGGGTTAGGGTTAGGGTTACGGTTAAGGTTAGGGTTAGGGTTAGGTTTAGGATTAGATAGGGCTAGGTTTAAGGTTAGGTTTAGGGTTAGTGTTACGGTTAGGGTTAGGGTTAGGGTTACGGTTAAGGTTAGGGTTAGGGTTAGGTTTAGGATTAGATAGGGCTAGGTTTAAGGTTAGGTTTAGGGTTAGTGTTACGGTTAGGGTTAGGGTTAGGGTTACGGTTAAGGTTAGGGTTAGGGTTAGGTTTAGGATTAGATAGGGCTAGGTTTAAGGTTAGGTTTAGGGTTAGTGTTACGGTTAGGGTTAGGGTTAGGGTTACGGTTAAGGTTAGGGTTAGGGTTAGGTTTAGGATTAGATAGGGCTAGGTTTAAGGTTAGGTTTAGGGTTAGTGTTACGGTTAGGGTTAGGGTTAGGGTTACGGTTAAGGTTAGGGTTAGGGTTAGGTTTAGGATTAGATAGGGCTAGGTTTAAGGTTAGGTTTAGGGTTAGTGTTACGGTTAGGGTTAGGGTTAGGGTTACGGTTAAGGTTAGGGTTAGGGTTAGGTTTAGGATTAGATAGGGCTAGGTTTAAGGTTAGGTTTAGGGTTAGTGTTACGGTTAGGGTTAGGGTTAGGGTTACGGTTAAGGTTAGGGTTAGGGTTAGGTTTAGGATTAGATAGGGCTAGGTTTAAGGTTAGGTTTAGGGTTAGTGTTACGGTTAGGGTTAGGGTTAGGGTTACGGTTAAGGTTAGGGTTAGGGTTAGGTTTAGGATTAGATAGGGCTAGGTTTAAGGTTAGGTTTAGGGTTAGTGTTACGGTTAGGGTTAGGGTTAGGGTTACGGTTAAGGTTAGGGTTAGGGTTAGGTTTAGGATTAGATAGGGCTAGGTTTAAGGTTAGGTTTAGGGTTAGTGTTACGGTTAGGGTTAGGGTTAGGGTTACGGTTAAGGTTAGGGTTAGGGTTAGGTTTAGGATTAGATAGGGCTAGGTTTAAGGTTAGGTTTAGGGTTAGTGTTACGGTTAGGGTTAGGGTTAGGGTTACGGTTAAGGTTAGGGTTAGGGTTAGGTTTAGGATTAGATAGGGCTAGGTTTAAGGTTAGGTTTAGGGTTAGTGTTACGGTTAGGGTTAGGGTTAGGGTTACGGTTAAGGTTAGGGTTAGGGTTAGGTTTAGGATTAGATAGGGCTAGGTTTAAGGTTAGGTTTAGGGTTAGTGTTACGGTTAGGGTTAGGGTTAGGGTTACGGTTAAGGTTAGGGTTAGGGTTAGGTTTAGGATTAGATAGGGCTAGGTTTAAGGTTAGGTTTAGGGTTAGTGTTACGGTTAGGGTTAGGGTTAGGGTTACGGTTAAGGTTAGGGTTAGGGTTAGGTTTAGGATTAGATAGGGCTAGGTTTAAGGTTAGGTTTAGGGTTAGTGTTACGGTTAGGGTTAGGGTTAGGGTTACGGTTAAGGTTAGGGTTAGGGTTAGGTTTAGGATTAGATAGGGCTAGGTTTAAGGTTAGGTTTAGGGTTAGTGTTACGGTTAGGGTTAGGGTTAGGGTTACGGTTAAGGTTAGGGTTAGGGTTAGGTTTAGGATTAGATAGGGCTAGGTTTAAGGTTAGGTTTAGGGTTAGTGTTACGGTTAGGGTTAGGGTTAGGGTTACGGTTAAGGTTAGGGTTAGGGTTAGGTTTAGGATTAGATAGGGCTAGGTTTAAGGTTAGGTTTAGGGTTAGTGTTACGGTTAGGGTTAGGGTTAGGGTTACGGTTAAGGTTAGGGTTAGGGTTAGGTTTAGGATTAGATAGGGCTAGGTTTAAGGTTAGGTTTAGGGTTAGTGTTACGGTTAGGGTTAGGGTTAGGGTTACGGTTAAGGTTAGGGTTAGGGTTAGGTTTAGGATTAGATAGGGCTAGGTTTAAGGTTAGGTTTAGGGTTAGTGTTACGGTTAGGGTTAGGGTTAGGGTTACGGTTAAGGTTAGGGTTAGGGTTAGGTTTAGGATTAGATAGGGCTAGGTTTAAGGTTAGGTTTAGGGTTAGTGTTACGGTTAGGGTTAGGGTTAGGGTTACGGTTAAGGTTAGGGTTAGGGTTAGGTTTAGGATTAGATAGGGCTAGGTTTAAGGTTAGGTTTAGGGTTAGTGTTACGGTTAGGGTTAGGGTTAGGGTTACGGTTAAGGTTAGGGTTAGGGTTAGGTTTAGGATTAGATAGGGCTAGGTTTAAGGTTAGGTTTAGGGTTAGTGTTACGGTTAGGGTTAGGGTTAGGGTTACGGTTAAGGTTAGGGTTAGGGTTAGGTTTAGGATTAGATAGGGCTAGGTTTAAGGTTAGGTTTAGGGTTAGTGTTACGGTTAGGGTTAGGGTTAGGGTTACGGTTAAGGTTAGGGTTAGGGTTAGGTTTAGGATTAGATAGGGCTAGGTTTAAGGTTAGGTTTAGGGTTAGTGTTACGGTTAGGGTTAGGGTTAGGGTTACGGTTAAGGTTAGGGTTAGGGTTAGGTTTAGGATTAGATAGGGCTAGGTTTAAGGTTAGGTTTAGGGTTAGTGTTACGGTTAGGGTTAGGGTTAGGGTTACGGTTAAGGTTAGGGTTAGGGTTAGGTTTAGGATTAGATAGGGCTAGGTTTAAGGTTAGGTTTAGGGTTAGTGTTACGGTTAGGGTTAGGGTTAGGGTTACGGTTAAGGTTAGGGTTAGGGTTAGGTTTAGGATTAGATAGGGCTAGGTTTAAGGTTAGGTTTAGGGTTAGTGTTACGGTTAGGGTTAGGGTTAGGGTTACGGTTAAGGTTAGGGTTAGGGTTAGGTTTAGGATTAGATAGGGCTAGGTTTAAGGTTAGGTTTAGGGTTAGTGTTACGGTTAGGGTTAGGGTTAGGGTTACGGTTAAGGTTAGGGTTAGGGTTAGGTTTAGGATTAGATAGGGCTAGGTTTAAGGTTAGGTTTAGGGTTAGTGTTACGGTTAGGGTTAGGGTTAGGGTTACGGTTAAGGTTAGGGTTAGGGTTAGGTTTAGGATTAGATAGGGCTAGGTTTAAGGTTAGGTTTAGGGTTAGTGTTACGGTTAGGGTTAGGGTTAGGGTTACGGTTAAGGTTAGGGTTAGGGTTAGGTTTAGGATTAGATAGGGCTAGGTTTAAGGTTAGGTTTAGGGTTAGTGTTACGGTTAGGGTTAGGGTTAGGGTTACGGTTAAGGTTAGGGTTAGGGTTAGGTTTAGGATTAGATAGGGCTAGGTTTAAGGTTAGGTTTAGGGTTAGTGTTACGGTTAGGGTTAGGGTTAGGGTTACGGTTAAGGTTAGGGTTAGGGTTAGGTTTAGGATTAGATAGGGCTAGGTTTAAGGTTAGGTTTAGGGTTAGTGTTACGGTTAGGGTTAGGGTTAGGGTTACGGTTAAGGTTAGGGTTAGGGTTAGGTTTAGGATTAGATAGGGCTAGGTTTAAGGTTAGGTTTAGGGTTAGTGTTACGGTTAGGGTTAGGGTTAGGGTTACGGTTAAGGTTAGGGTTAGGGTTAGGTTTAGGATTAGATAGGGCTAGGTTTAAGGTTAGGTTTAGGGTTAGTGTTACGGTTAGGGTTAGGGTTAGGGTTACGGTTAAGGTTAGGGTTAGGGTTAGGTTTAGGATTAGATAGGGCTAGGTTTAAGGTTAGGTTTAGGGTTAGTGTTACGGTTAGGGTTAGGGTTAGGGTTACGGTTAAGGTTAGGGTTAGGGTTAGGTTTAGGATTAGATAGGGCTAGGTTTAAGGTTAGGTTTAGGGTTAGTGTTACGGTTAGGGTTAGGGTTAGGGTTACGGTTAAGGTTAGGGTTAGGGTTAAGGTTAGGAGTAGGATAGGGTTAGGAGTAGGATAGGGTTAGGATTAGGTGTAGGGTTAGGGTTTAAGGTTAGGGTTAGGCTTAGGGTTAGGGTTAGGGTGAGGGTTAGGGTTAGGAATAGGATAAAGTAGGGTTAGGGTTAGGAGAAGGATAGGGTTAGGGTTAAGGATCGTGTTAGAGGTAGGTTTTGGGTTAGGATTAGGAAAGGGTTAGGGTTAGGGTGAGGGTTAGGGTTAGGAATAGGATAAAGTAGGGTTAGGGTTAGGAGAAGGATAGGGTTAGGGTTAAGGATCGTGTTAGAGGTAGGTTTTGGGTTAGGATTAGGAAAGGGTTAGGGTTAGGGTGAGGGTTAGGGTTAGGAATAGGATAAAGTAGGGTTAGGGTTAGGAGAAGGATAGGGTTAGGGTTAAGGATCGTGTTAGAGGTAGGTTTTGGGTTAGGATTAGGAAAGGGTTAGGGTTAGGGTGAGGGTTAGGGTTAGGAATAGGATAAAGTAGGGTTAGGGTTAGGAGAAGGATAGGGTTAGGGTTAAGGATCGTGTTAGAGGTAGGTTTTGGGTTAGGATTAGGAAAGGGTTAGGGTTAGGGTGAGGGTTAGGGTTAGGAATAGGATAAAGTAGGGTTAGGGTTAGGAGAAGGATAGGGTTAGGGTTAAGGATCGTGTTAGAGGTAGGTTTTGGGTTAGGATTAGGAAAGGGTTAGGGTTAGGGTGAGGGTTAGGGTTAGGAATAGGATAAAGTAGGGTTAGGGTTAGGAGAAGGATAGGGTTAGGGTTAAGGATCGTGTTAGAGGTAGGTTTTGGGTTAGGATTAGGAAAGGGTTAGGGTTAGGGTGAGGGTTAGGGTTAGGAATAGGATAAAGTAGGGTTAGGGTTAGGAGAAGGATAGGGTTAGGGTTAAGGATCGTGTTAGAGGTAGGTTTTGGGTTAGGATTAGGAAAGGGTTAGGGTTAGGGTGAGGGTTAGGGTTAGGAATAGGATAAAGTAGGGTTAGGGTTAGGAGAAGGATAGGGTTAGGGTTAAGGATCGTGTTAGAGGTAGGTTTTGGGTTAGGATTAGGAAAGGGTTAGGGTTAGGGTGAGGGTTAGGGTTAGGAATAGGATAAAGTAGGGTTAGGGTTAGGAGAAGGATAGGGTTAGGGTTAAGGATCGTGTTAGAGGTAGGTTTTGGGTTAGGATTAGGAAAGGGTTAGGGTTAGGGTGAGGGTTAGGGTTAGGAATAGGATAAAGTAGGGTTAGGGTTAGGAGAAGGATAGGGTTAGGGTTAAGGATCGTGTTAGAGGTAGGTTTTGGGTTAGGATTAGGAAAGGGTTAGGGTTAGGGTGAGGGTTAGGGTTAGGAATAGGATAAAGTAGGGTTAGGGTTAGGAGAAGGATAGGGTTAGGGTTAAGGATCGTGTTAGAGGTAGGTTTTGGGTTAGGATTAGGAAAGGGTTAGGGTTAGGGTGAGGGTTAGGGTTAGGAATAGGATAAAGTAGGGTTAGGGTTAGGAGAAGGATAGGGTTAGGGTTAAGGATCGTGTTAGAGGTAGGTTTTGGGTTAGGATTAGGAAAGGGTTAGGGTTAGGGTGAGGGTTAGGGTTAGGAATAGGATAAAGTAGGGTTAGGGTTAGGAGAAGGATAGGGTTAGGGTTAAGGATCGTGTTAGAGGTAGGTTTTGGGTTAGGATTAGGAAAGGGTTAGGGTTAGGGTGAGGGTTAGGGTTAGGAATAGGATAAAGTAGGGTTAGGGTTAGGAGAAGGATAGGGTTAGGGTTAAGGATCGTGTTAGAGGTAGGTTTTGGGTTAGGATTAGGAAAGGGTTAGGGTTAGGGTGAGGGTTAGGGTTAGGAATAGGATAAAGTAGGGTTAGGGTTAGGAGAAGGATAGGGTTAGGGTTAAGGATCGTGTTAGAGGTAGGTTTTGGGTTAGGATTAGGAAAGGGTTAGGGTTAGGGTGAGGGTTAGGGTTAGGAATAGGATAAAGTAGGGTTAGGGTTAGGAGAAGGATAGGGTTAGGGTTAAGGATCGTGTTAGAGGTAGGTTTTGGGTTAGGATTAGGAAAGGGTTAGGGTTAGGGTGAGGGTTAGGGTTAGGAATAGGATAAAGTAGGGTTAGGGTTAGGAGAAGGATAGGGTTAGGGTTAAGGATCGTGTTAGAGGTAGGTTTTGGGTTAGGATTAGGAAAGGGTTAGGGTTAGGGTGAGGGTTAGGGTTAGGAATAGGATAAAGTAGGGTTAGGGTTAGGAGAAGGATAGGGTTAGGGTTAAGGATCGTGTTAGAGGTAGGTTTTGGGTTAGGATTAGGAAAGGGTTAGGGTTAGGGTGAGGGTTAGGGTTAGGAATAGGATAAAGTAGGGTTAGGGTTAGGAGAAGGATAGGGTTAGGGTTAAGGATCGTGTTAGAGGTAGGTTTTGGGTTAGGATTAGGAAAGGGTTAGGGTTAGGGTGAGGGTTAGGGTTAGGAATAGGATAAAGTAGGGTTAGGGTTAGGAGAAGGATAGGGTTAGGGTTAAGGATCGTGTTAGAGGTAGGTTTTGGGTTAGGATTAGGAAAGGGTTAGGGTTAGGGTGAGGGTTAGGGTTAGGAATAGGATAAAGTAGGGTTAGGGTTAGGAGAAGGATAGGGTTAGGGTTAAGGATCGTGTTAGAGGTAGGTTTTGGGTTAGGATTAGGAAAGGGTTAGGGTTAGGGTGAGGGTTAGGGTTAGGAATAGGATAAAGTAGGGTTAGGGTTAGGAGAAGGATAGGGTTAGGGTTAAGGATCGTGTTAGAGGTAGGTTTTGGGTTAGGATTAGGAAAGGGTTAGGGTTAGGGTGAGGGTTAGGGTTAGGAATAGGATAAAGTAGGGTTAGGGTTAGGAGAAGGATAGGGTTAGGGTTAAGGATCGTGTTAGAGGTAGGTTTTGGGTTAGGATTAGGAAAGGG
This sequence comes from Myotis brandtii, assembly GCF_000412655.1. Lineage (NCBI taxonomy): Eukaryota > Metazoa > Chordata > Mammalia > Chiroptera > Vespertilionidae > Myotis > Myotis brandtii. The sequence continues at coordinate 2,114,326 of NW_005370105.1, read as the reverse complement.
TTAGGGTTAGGGTGAGGGTTAGGGTTAGGAATAGGATAAAGTAGGGTTAGGGTTAGGAGAAGGATAGGGTTAGGGTTAAGGATCGTGTTAGAGGTAGGTTTTGGGTTAGGATTAGGAAAGGGTTAGGGTTAGGGTGAGGGTTAGGGTTAGGAATAGGATAAAGTAGGGTTAGGGTTAGGAGAAGGATAGGGTTAGGGTTAAGGATCGTGTTAGAGGTAGGTTTTGGGTTAGGATTAGGAAAGGGTTAGGGTTAGGGTGAGGGTTAGGGTTAGGAATAGGATAAAGTAGGGTTAGGGTTAGGAGAAGGATAGGGTTAGGGTTAAGGATCGTGTTAGAGGTAGGTTTTGGGTTAGGATTAGGAAAGGGTTAGGGTTAGGGTGAGGGTTAGGGTTAGGAATAGGATAAAGTAGGGTTAGGGTTAGGAGAAGGATAGGGTTAGGGTTAAGGATCGTGTTAGAGGTAGGTTTTGGGTTAGGATTAGGAAAGGGTTAGGGTTAGGGTGAGGGTTAGGGTTAGGAATAGGATAAAGTAGGGTTAGGGTTAGGAGAAGGATAGGGTTAGGGTTAAGGATCGTGTTAGAGGTAGGTTTTGGGTTAGGATTAGGAAAGGGTTAGGGTTAGGGTGAGGGTTAGGGTTAGGAATAGGATAAAGTAGGGTTAGGGTTAGGAGAAGGATAGGGTTAGGGTTAAGGATCGTGTTAGAGGTAGGTTTTGGGTTAGGATTAGGAAAGGGTTAGGGTTAGGGTGAGGGTTAGGGTTAGGAATAGGATAAAGTAGGGTTAGGGTTAGGAGAAGGATAGGGTTAGGGTTAAGGATCGTGTTAGAGGTAGGTTTTGGGTTAGGATTAGGAAAGGGTTAGGGTTAGGGTGAGGGTTAGGGTTAGGAATAGGATAAAGTAGGGTTAGGGTTAGGAGAAGGATAGGGTTAGGGTTAAGGATCGTGTTAGAGGTAGGTTTTGGGTTAGGATTAGGAAAGGGTTAGGGTTAGGGTGAGGGTTAGGGTTAGGAATAGGATAAAGTAGGGTTAGGGTTAGGAGAAGGATAGGGTTAGGGTTAAGGATCGTGTTAGAGGTAGGTTTTGGGTTAGGATTAGGATAGGGTTAAGGTTAACGTTAGGGTTAGGGTTAGAGTTACGGTTAGGATCAGGTTAGGGTTAGTGTTACGGTTAGGGTTAGGGTTACGGTTAAGGTTAGGGTTAGGGCTAGGGTTAGGGTTAGCTCTAGGCTTAGGGTTAGGTCTAGGGCTAGCTTTAGATTTAGGTTAGGGTTAGTGTTAGGGTTAGTGTTCGGTTTAGGGTTAGGGTTAGGTTAGGGTTAGGGTTTGGGTTAGGGTTAGGATTAGGGTTAGGGTTAGGGTTAAGTTAGGGTTAGGGTTAGGGTTAGGGTTAGGGTTAGGGTTAGGTTAGAGTTAGGGTTAGGGTTAGGCCTACGGCTAGGTTTAGGTTTAGGTTAGGGTTAGGTTAGGGCTAGTTCTAATTTTATGGTTGGGTATAGTGATATGTCTAGAGTTTAGAATTTTGATGCCACAGTCTTTATTTGTAGTGTAGCTGTTCAGTTCATACTTCCTTCTTCTTCCTGTTAGAGTGGAAATATTCTTCACGCATGTTATGACAAACTCTTCATTCCAGTGCCGTCTAATTCAATCCAAGTGTAAACAAAAACAAGCTGTGGGTAATAGCCATTCCTGTCTTGGAGAATCCACTACAAGATTCAGGTAATTATTTATGAAAAGGTAAAGGAAATAGTTAAACTCAGATCTATTAGTTCAAATAAATACTGGCTTATGTTTTGACATTATTTTCAAAACTCTTCTTTTCACCGTCCTTTTCATTTTAAAATCTTACATTTCGGAATGTTATCATTGGATTACACATGGATTAACTTGGGACATGTATGCAGCGTCCTCTGACTATAAAGCTTGAAGTCGCAGGAAGGGGTCCTCCGCACATACACACTGCTCGTCAGCAACTGCAGAAGACAGAGCCTGGCGACCTGGCTAGTTCACGAGTGGAAGGAGCCCCTTTCTGTCCAGATGGCATTTCCCTAGAGCAGCATCGCGTGGTGGAAAGTGGGTGAGACCCTCACGTGGCCCCTTCCCCGCTGTCCCACCCAGAGCCGCCCTTTTCCTTTGGGCCACAGCGTCGTCCCGCCGTCCCCGGGACACACCACTGCCCCGCACGGCCCTTCTCTCTTGTTGGCAAGGGTCACCTTCACAACAAAAAAAGGGAAACGTTGATGTTAGTAAGTACCCAGTGTACACGGGGCAGAGCTGCCCACGTGGGCCGGGCGCTGAAATAACCCCGAGCGTCTAAGATCGAGGACGGAGGGACCTGGCCCTGGCGGGAGGCGCCTGTAGGAGCTCGCCCTGGAGTCAGAGATGACACGGGAGCCACAGCCTGTCCTCCGTCTGGAGTGACCCCATGCCCGCCTCTCCTCCAGCAGGGGCTGGGCACACCTCCCAGCAGGAGCCCAAGGGGCTGGGGTGGGGGTGGGAGTCCCCAACATCAGCCTCCAGCCGCCCGCCTGCGCCCCTGGCCCTCAGCAGAGACAGTGGAGATGCTGCCACTCAGACTCCGCGCCGCCCTGGCCGTCGGGAAGCTGAGGAGTGAACAGGCAAGAGCACCAAGAACCGGCACCAAAGTTAGAAAAAAAAAAAGCAAGCGCTCCACGTGGGGGAAGGAGCTACCCCCGCTGTCAACAATGCCTCCCGGAGCTGCAGGCCCCGCAGCCTGGGCTGCTCCCAGTGCCCAGCGCC